>NC_136755.1:29649267-29661767 GCF_936440315.1 Barbus barbus | reverse complement strand
GACTATGTAGAAAACACATCAAACAATAATATATAACAATATATATGCAAATGAAACATAATACTGATCATATATAAAATAATTAGTGCTGTCGAACAATTAATCGCATCCAAAATAAACGTTTTTGTTTACATAATATATGTGTGTGTGCGGTGTATATTTATTATGCAGTCCCTCCAGGATTTTGCGGGACTTTTTTCTGATTTTTGCGGCCTAAAATTACTGATTTTTCTGCGGCTTTTCTCAAAATTTGCGATGATATTTGCAGCATTTCTTATTGTTTTGCAGTGAAAATATACCATGGACAATATTCTTCTAACATTATTATAACTTTTCTGACTTCAAGAACCATCATAGGGCTCCAGACTCACATTTGAAGACACCAGTGCCATTAAGTTCTACAGAAGGTGGCACCAGCACCTGGCAGTAAAGCACTCACCCTAATCACACATGTACAGGTACATCTCAAACAATTTGAATATCATGAAAAAGGCCAATATTTTGTGTCACTCATTTCAGAAAGTGAAACCCATATTATATAGATTCATTAAACATAGAGTGAAATATTTCAAGCCTTTATTTCTTGAAATTGTGATGATTATGGCTTACAGATAATGAAAACCCAAAATTCAGTGTCTCAGAAGAGTAGAATATTACATAAGATCAATAAAAAAAGGATATTTTAAACAGAAATGTCAGGCTTCTGAAAAGTATGTTCATTTCTATGCACTCAATACTTGGTTGGGCCTCCTTTTGCTTTAATTACTGCCTCAATGCGGCGTGGCATGGAGGTGATCAGTCTGTGGCACTGCTCAGGTGTAATGGAAGCCCAGGCTGCTTTGATAGCGGCCTTCAGGTCATCTGCATTGTTGGGTCTGGTGTCTCTCTTCTTCCTCAGAGATTCTCAATCAAGCACAGTAACACCATGGTCACTGAACCAGCTTTTGGTACCTTTGGCAGTGTGGGCAGGTGCCAAGTCCTGCTGGAAAATGAAATCAGCATCTCCATAAAGCTTGTCAGCAGAAGGAAGCATGAAGTGCTCTAAAATCTCCTGGTAGACGGCTGCATTGACTGTGGACTTGAGAAAACACAGTGGACCAACACCAGCAGATGACATGCAGCCCAAATCATCTCTGACTGTGGAAACTTCACACTGGACTTCAAGCAACATGGATTCTGTGCCTCTCCACTCTTCCTCCAGACTCTGGGACCTTGATTTCCAAATGAAATGCAAAATTTACTTTCATCTGAAAAGAGGACTTTGGAGCACTGAGCAACAGTCCAGTTCTTTTTCTCCACAGCCCAGGTAAGATGCTTCTGACGTTGTCTCTGGTTCAGAAGTGGCTTGGTAGCTCTTTTCCTGAAGATGTCTGAGCGTGGAGACTCTTGATGCACTGACTCCAGCTTCAGTCCACTCCTTGTGAAGCTCTCCCAAGTGTTTGAATCAGCTTTGCTTGACAGTATTCTCAAGCTTGCGGTCATCCCTGTTGCTTGTGCACCTTTTCCTACCCAATTTCTTTCTTCCAGTCAACTTTGCATTTAATATGCTTTGATACAGCACTCTGTAAACAGCCACAGCTTTCAGTAATGACCCTCTGTGACTTACCCTCTTTGTGGAGGGCGTCAATGTTCATCTTCTGGATCATTGCCAAGTCAGCAGTCTTCTCCATTATTGTGGTTTCAAAGAACAAAAGATACACTGAATTTATACTGTAGAGATGGTCATTAATTGAAACTCAAATGTAAATATTCAAATATTTTGAGAGACTGATTTTTGACTTTTCATCAGCTGTAAGCTCTAATCATCAAAATTAAAACAAAAAACTTTTGAAATGTTTTACTTTACATGCAATGAATCTAAAATATATCAAAGTTTCACTTTTTGAAATAAGTTACAAGAAAAAAAGAACTTTTTCACGATATAAAAATTTTTTGAGATGTACCTGTATATCTCGGAGATGTCTATTTGATGTCTGCATTTACATATGCAAGACGTGTTTTTTAGGGTGTTTGCTCATCTGCAATACGTCTCTAAGACGTTTCCTGTCAGATGAGATGTCAAATAGACATTTATTAGAATGCATGTAAAACTGCTTCTGAGACGTTTATCACATTCCCAGATCTTTAGCAGACGTCTTACAGATTTACTTGTGCTGTCTGGGTAGTTGAGATGCAGATAAAATTAACTTTTATTACTGTCATTCATAATGTCTAACTATAATTTGATACTATATATATATATATATATATATACAGTATCTCACAGAAGTGAGTACACCCCTCACATTTTTGTAAATATGTTATTATATCTTTTCATGTGACAACACTGAAGAAATGACACTTTGCTACAGTGTAAAGTAGTGAGTGTACAGCTTGTATAACAGTGTACATTTTCTGTCCCCTCAAAATAACTCAACACACAGCCATTAATGTCTAAACCGCTGGCCACAAAAGTGAGTACACCCCTAAGGGAAAATGTCCAAATTGGGCCTAATTAGCCATTTTCTCTCCCCGGTGTCATGTGACTCGTTAGTGTTACAAGGTCTCAGGTGTGACTGAGGAGCAGAATCGCAAAATCCTAGAGGGATGTTATGATTATGTATGTATATATATATATATATATATATAAAAAAATAGACACACATACAGTATATATTTTGAAAATATTTACATGTATTTGCATATCTATATTTATATTCATATAATTTATATTATAAATAAACATTTAATATACACATTTTTTTTTTTCTAAATATATACATGCTTGTGTATTTATATATACATAATAAATATACACAGTACACACACATATATTATGTAAACCAAAACTTTTATTTTGGATGAAAAATGGATGGGTTCAAACTAAAGGTGCTATCTTCTAAGTTGTGTATCAGATCCAGATGAAAATACCAGTAAATAAAAGCTGAAATGTTAATATCTCATCTCATATTCATCTTTTGATGTCAAACCCAAATGATTACACTGTTCCAGTACTTTTGGAGGGCACTGTATGTGAATAAATATATGTCCATAATAAATTATAATATAATATAAATTGATCAGCTTGTTAGCACAAACTAAGTGAAAACACAAAGTTAGAGAAAGTAAATTTGAGCAGTTGTAGTTTTGGTTATATGAGGTGATATATAATTTAAAAGACATAAATCACAAAGGCTAAGTATATCAGTGATGTAGGATTTGTAATTAGTCGTTTAGGGCTCCTAAATGGGGAAGTTTAATGGTGTGGGAAGAATTTCTCTTGACAACAGCGTTTAGCGTTTGGTGTTCAGTACTGAGTGACACACATACATCATAAAATCATCTAACTCTTCCTCAGCAGAGGTCACAGGTCAAACTGTGAATCTGACGGAGCACAAGACGTCTGTGACTGTGACTCAAGAACCAGCACACGTGGAAACATCCCGCTCTCTGCGCTAAAATACCTGAGCATACTGAGATTATCATCATCATCATCATCTGAAGCCGACTCAGTGACAGGAGTTTCCTCCTCATCCTCCTCTCTGCAGAGAAACCACAAACAGCAGCCATGCACAACACAGCAGCACAGAAACCCCAGAGAGAACGGCAGTGAACAGACAGAACAACACCAGAGTGACCATCATCTTCATCATCATCAGTCCATCGTGAGAGCAGCTCGTGAGCAAACACACACGTGAATGAGTGACTGATACAATCTGAGAAATATTCATAGCTGAACTGTGAAGGATGTTTGACATTTAAACTTATTTACATCATACACCAAACGTTTATTAATGAAAAAAAACATTAAGTTAGAATTTTCTATCCATTATATACACTGAGTGTGATGCTCTGTTATTAACTAAAACAGAAATGGTTAAAACATTTTAGTTACTTAAATTAAATAGTTAAATAAATGTAAACTGATGTATATTTTTATATATATATATATATATATATATAACTAGTTCTGTCAAATGATTAATCGCGAAACGTTTTTCTTAATATGATAAATTTGTGTGTGTTCTGTGTGTATGTATTATGTATATATAAATACAAACACATGCATGCATATATTTCAGAAAAATAAGTTGTTTATTAAATATATTTATTTATAATATAAATTATATGAATATAAATATAGACATGTAAACATGTAAATATTTTCAAAATATACTGTATGTGTGTGTATTTATATATACATAATACATACACACAGAACACACATATTGTCAGGGTTCTGTCACTTCGGTGTAGTTTATTCATGGTTTTGTGACGGAGCCTGACACTGCCTTCTTGTCTTGTTTTCTCTTGTCTGCGTGCTCTGTTTCATGTTGGGGCGTGGTGTTCGGATCCCGGCACTCCGGTCTTGTTCAGACTCTGTTCTGGTTTCATGTCGGGGTTCGGACACTCACGCTCCAGGTTTGTTCTTGCTGGGGAGCGTGCGATTTCGAGTTTGCTCGGGCCGTGCGCTCCTCTGTCCTCTGTGTGTGTGTTTTGTTCGGCACGTGATTCGGTTTCGGCCGCGTTTTTGTTTTGCTCTGTTGCATGCAGCTGATGTTTTTTCACTGGCTGCGTGCTTTCATGTTTGTTTTTTGAGAACACGCGGCTTATGAGTCTTCTCATTAGCTGCGTGTTCCTGTCCTGTTTTGCACATGGCTAGGATTTGTTTTGCTGGCCATGTGCTTGTGTTTCTGTTTTGTGTGAGCACATGGCTGGTCTTGTTTAGTTCTATGTGCCATGTGCTCTCATGTTAATTGTCTTGACCCCACCCACCTTGTTTCCTGATTATTGGTTTTTGCCCCAATTTGCCCCACCTGTTACCTCATTACCCTCCTCATTTGCTCCCTTTATAATCTCCTTGTGTTTGCAGTCCTGTGCCGGTTCGTCGTCGACCTTACCCTTGTGAAGTCCTGTCCTGTCTCGCCTCGCCCTGCCTTGCCAGTGTGTTTTCCCCTATGGGGTAGTTTTTGTTTGTTTATTTTATTTTTTAATTAATAAAGCCCTATTTTCCTCCAGCAATTGAGTCCTCGCTCTATCCCTTCACTCAACATCAAAAACTTTTATTTTGGATGCGATTAATCGTTTGACAGCGTTAAAAACTAAATATTAAAAACAACAACATTTAACTAAAATTAGAAAATATACAAATTAAATAGAAAATAATTAAATTAAAACAGAAATAAAAAATAAATGGACATTACTTTAAAATTAAAATGAAATCAGAAAATATAAAAACATTAATTACATCAAAATATGAAAAACTGTACTAGTGCAAATGATAATAAAAACACCACTGATCTGAGTTGAGCTGAACGAGTCACATGTCAGTGCATGTGTGTGATGCAGGTGATGATGATATAATCACAGCAGAACACGAGTGAGCTACACAGATGCCTCTAATAACACAACACTCATCTCACCTCATCACAACCAGCCTCAGCAAGATACACACATACCAATAATAATCAATACTGATAAAATTATACTGCTCGTTGGTCAGTACTGCTATTAGAGGCAGCTGATGAGCTGGTTAGCGTCTGACAGCATAAGGACTTACATCACCGGGAGATATTCATGCATCACACCAGCTCTGGAGCAAAAACACCAGCAGAACATGGAGAAAATACTTCATTCTGTCTCTGTGTTTCTCACGGCTGCGCTCTAAACCCTCCTCGACTACACTACTGTCTACATAGACAGCTGCCTTCTGAGCCAACAACTGGAAATGAACTTCATAAGTCAATGATTTGAAACACTTTCATGGGCAACACATCCATATGAAATCTGCTTTGTTTTGTCCTAAATTTGTGTTTTCATTTTTCCAGATTCTGTTTTAATTGCTGAATTAAACTGTAATCAAAGTCAAATCAGGAAACATTGTCTAAACAATTGAATTCATGAAAAGTTAAATATGTATTAATTTAATTTATCGCAATTTTAACAATAATAGATCCCTATGAAATAGGTTTTATTTTTCCCCAAAAATATTGTTTTGCATTCATTTTTTTTGCAGATTGCACTTTAATTTATTAATTAAATTGTCATCAATAAAAAATAAAAATTCAAAACAACTGAATTCATAAAATTTTAACCGTTCATCAGTTTATTCAAATCTATGTTTTCCATTGACATTTTTCTGGATTACATTTTAATTGATTAAAATTAAATAAAAAACCATGTCTAAACAAATGAATTCATAAAACCTCAACAATGTATTACAATTTTAACAATAAAACAACCGTGTGAAATAGGTTTCATTTTTTTACTAAATTATGTATATTCCATTTTAAATTTTCTGGATTCCATTTTAATTGATTAATACAATTTTAATCAAATTAAAAATAAAATAATTTAAAATTGAGTTCATAAAACTTTTACAATTTATTTAAATTTTAAACACAGGCCTACAAAATCTCTTATTTTTCCCCAAATTCTGTGTAGTATTTTTAAATTGTTCTGCATTTTATAATTTATGATTTAAAACTAATTTATCATCTAAAATGGCTTTACAATCATGATTTATTTCTCCAAAATATTCCAAATCCCTTGATATTCTGTGCTATAAATACCATTTTTGTGACTTGATTCCACTATTCTGTAAATAAGTCAATTTTAATTAGACTGAACTGTTTTTAATTGATGATAAATGTGAATCTGTGGCTGTCTGTCAGGATGAGTGTGGTCTAGCGAGTCGTCTCACCTCTCGTTGAGCTCCTGTCCGTTAAACGTCTGGAAGTTTGCGCGGTGTGGGGAGGCGGGGCTGAGTGGGGAGGCGTGGCCTGATCTGGCCAACGAATGCCTGCGGCTGCGGCGTCTCTGCAAGCCCCGCCCCTCGCCCCCGCTGGAGCGGCGTCTGTCCCGGCGAGCGGAGGCCGGAGGCAGGGCGTCTTCATCGCCGTCCTCGTGCCCCAGAGTGGCCTGCAGGAACAGAGACGCATCAGAACCAGAGACCGGATCAGACCTCAGTCATCTGTCAGAGTCTATCAGACCTCGTAGACGCCGAGCTGCTCCAGAAGATCCAGATCCGTTCCCTTACGGCCCAGATAACGCCCGCACACGCTCTCCATGCCCTGCTCCTCCAGAACATCCACCATATCATAGAACGAGTCCTGATCGGGCAGCGCCGCCAGCGTCTGACAGAGAGACTGAGTTTCACCACACTGAATTTTTAAAGGGGTCATATGATGCCATTTCAAGTTCTCCTTTCTCTTTGGAGTGTTACAAGCTGTTTGTGCATACATAAGATCCCTGAAGTTGCAAAAACTAAAGTCTCAAAACCAAAGAGATATTCTTTAGTTAAGTTAAAGACTCCGCCCAAATATTTACGCAATGAAAGAAGGCAGAACTATTATTCTGGCTGTAGTATTGTTGCTGCCGCCGGCGCCATGTCCTGGAGACGCTGTGTTTTGTTGTGAAAGCGAAAGTACTAGACACAACTAGAAATCAGTGGTTAAGATGTATGTACAACACTGTTCCAGAACAGTACAACACAAATATTAGAGTGTGTGCAGCGCATTTTACAGAGGACTGTTTCCTGAACCTGGGAGAGTAGCCTACAATGCAGGCTGCACAAAGACTGTTTCTATAAAGTGGGGCAATTCCAACTTTGCAAGGACAATCTGGCGCTTCTGACTCACAGCCTGTAAGTAAGTTTTCTTATTTAAAGAATTTGCCACTGACTAATCAAACGTGAGTTTTGAGGTGTGTAGAGTAGTATTTGTTTGTCATTTCTCCAATCACAAATGCAGACACGAAGATGTTTAAATACAGTATAAGTCATTATAATCAGTAATTATATCCCCACTGGATGCAGCAAATGCCTTGTTTATAATGGGTGTTATTGTTTTAGTCTCGTCGCACCGGGACACGGCATCACAATACGGTGAGGGGCGTAACATTTCCGTCTCACGCTTGAGGTATTCGGCCAATCAGAGCACATCTCGCTTCTCAGAACGATGAGCTTTGTAAAAAATCGACGCGTTTCAGAAAGGCGGAGCATAGAGGAGCAACAATAATGTACAGTATGTGGAAAATAATGTTTTTTTAACCTTAAACCGCATAAACACATTGCATTACACCAAATACACCAAATAACGTCATTTTTGGCAATGTCATATGACCCCTTTAAATTGTTCTTCAAATTCTAGAATTCATAGAATTGATTTGTTTTATTTTGTTTAATTATATATAAACATGCATTTATTTATTATTATTGCGTTTAAATACATCTGTTCTAGATTCAATGTAAGCACTATGCTTTGGGAATACATTGTAACAATTGTCATGCCAATAAAGCACATACTGAATTGAATTGAACTGAGAGAGAGAGAAAGAGAGTGTGTGTGTGTGTGTGTGACCAAATGTCCCAAAGGGGTAGGTTTAGGTGTGTGTCTCACCTTGTTAATAAGCGTCATCACATAGACCAGCAGCTCTGTGTCCACACCATCCTTCTCTGCTAAAATCTCCATGGCGTTTGACCACTGCTTAGAGCCTGAGCATATCACACACACACACACACACACACACACACACACACACACACACACATACACACACACACACACATCATAATTTCGTGGAATCATTCAAAACTCACGACTGACCAAACAAACGAATATTTTTTGTATTATTTATATTGATTATATTTTTAATTATAATTTAAAATAATTTAATTATAATTTATAATTGATAAATTAATCATTTATAATGATTTATTATATTAATAATTCATGCATCATTCATGCAAATAATTATATAATAATTTATTGATACTTCAGGATCAATACGCCCATCCCTACTTTCTATGAACAACCCCAACATGGACAAGCAGCGGAACGAGTGAAGGAGACTCGAATAAAAGTGTGTGTGTGTGTACCTCTCTTAGAGTCGACAGTGTTGATGGCGTGGATGAGCAGCGGTGCGTTGGACTCTGAATACTCGACAAACACCAGCAACAGCTTCAGAGACGTCTTGACCACCAGACGAAACTGAACACACACACACACGGATCAGATCTCACTCTTACTCTGATCTTCACACACACTGATCAAACGGCGCATCACCTTCGAGCCGATGAGCAGGTAGAGCCACTGGATGGTCTCGGTGTGACCTATGACCCCGTTCATCCCGTCCACATACAGCATGATCTGACCCAGAGCTGCAGAGACATACACACGCCACTGAACGCTCATTAGCATAAACCTGACAGAAGTGGGCGGGGCTTAGCAGCCTCTGATTGGTCAGAGCTAATAATATTTAGGGTTATTCTCACACTCTATTGTAACTCTTCACTGTGTGGTTTCATTCTAATGATGAATAAGACGCTGTCATGTGACGTTACATTTCTCAGGATGAACCAAATAAAGATTTTTCTAAATAATTTCACAGGTCAGATATTTAACATCCCAGCTGCAAAATACTTTCATTTGTAGTTTTTGGCATGGCTTTAAAATTATTAATAGTTAATAATTAATACATTATAAGGAATTATTCATCCATAAATCATCATAAAATGTAATTAATTCATTATTTAGTTTGAATTATTTATTATTTGTATATTTGCTATTTAAAAATGAATGCATCACGGTAGTATCTGGTATGGTTTAAAATTACTGATAATTATTAATTATAAGTAAGTATTCATTTATAATCATAAATTAAGTATAATTCATAATTGTAATTTTAATTGTTTATTTATTATTAAATATTTGTTTAAATAATTTGGTGTGGCTTTAAAATAAATAGTAATTAACAATGATTAATGATTAATTTATAGATATAAATTAAGTATAATTAATTTATTTTTTGTTTTAATTATGTATTAGTTATGAATTTTATTTTAAAAAATCATGCAGCACAGTAGAATTTGGTGTTGCAATTAATTAAGACAATTATTAATTTAATATTATAAATAAAGTATAATTAGTTATTTTTTACTTTTAATAATTTATTAGTTAAACATTTATTATTTTAAAAATGTACGAACCAAGGTAGTATTTGGTGTGGCTTTAAATTATTGCTAATTTGAATGAAAATGAACTATTACAGTAATGATAACCATTTTAAAATAATTACAAAATACACAAATACATCTCAGATGAATTACAGGAATAATATATATATATATTTCAGTTTTTGTGACTTGATTGTGACATGATTAAAACTTTTACAGAAGCACCATAATAGGGTTTTTATGAAGAAACATTTATCAAACAATATTAAAATAAAGTGTATTAAAAACAGCATGGTTTTCTATAGCCTAGTAATAACAATGGCAACCAAAAGGTGGCACTGTTCTCTCTCATATGAAGATGAAAACACAATAACAGAAAATCATCAGCTATATACCATATTTAAAATGTTCCTGTAACTTTAGTCTGAGGATGCAAACGAACCTCTGAGGATGTAGTTCTGGTAGTTCTGATCCGCTTCAGCGCCGACTTTAATCAGACACGTCAAACCTTCAGCCATAACGAACTCATGAACCAGGTCCTTATCATCCTGCACACACACACACACACACACACACACTGCTCTTAAATTTAAGTTTTTAAGTGTTAATAATATAACATGTTTGAGGGACAGAATATGTGATATGTTCGTTAGGTGTTATTGTGATTAACTACAGTCTGAGGACAAAACTGTCTCCAGAAGTGAGTCAAATGTGACAAAACATACTAAAATTTAATGTCATTTTTTTTTTAAGTTGTAAATTTACGATTTATATTATTTGTAGTAATTATAATTGGCTTTTAATAAAAACAAAAATGACAAACAAAAGTTTGTTAACTTAAAACCATAAAAAAACTTTCATTACTTTAAATTAATGTTAACTGAAATAAAAATACGCATATAAAAATTATTTTATATCTGCTAATTGCCAAAGCAACGTCTCATTTTCATTTAGTTTAACTTGATGTACTAAAAAAACTTAAATAAAAATGAATCATACAGACATTTTTAAAAACAAAAACAAACAAAATAATAAAAACGCCAAAAACACATACAATGAATAAAACTGAAAGTGAAAAAGTGTTGTTTTATGTTTAGGATTTGTATTATTAGCAGTCATTCTAACCAGGTTTGATATAAAAACGACTGAACTCTCATTACTTCAAATTAAAACTGAACTAACCAGATAGTCGCCAAGGCAACATTTCTCTTTTTCATTTAGAATAGACAAAAAATAGACAAATACAGAAATGAATAAACAACGAAAACGAATGAATAAAACTTTAAATAAAACTAAACAAAAAAACTGAATTATTTATATAAATATATATATTTAAAATATTAATAAAAATTATAATACTGTAATACTAAGTAAATGTGTGTTTTTATACCTGGAATATCTGCTTGAGGGAAAACAGCGCCCTCCTCAGATCACGGCCATTGGCGTTATACAGCTTCTCTAGAGAGATAGAGAGATAGAGAGAGAGAGAGAGAGAGAGAGAGAGAGAGAGGGAGAGATAGAGAGAGAGAGAGAGAGAGAGAGAGAGGAGAGAGAGAGAGAGAGAGAGAGAGAGAGAGAGACAGCGAGAGAGAGAGAGAGAGAGAGAGAGAGAGAGAGAGAGGAAGAGAGAGAGAGAGAGAGAGAGAGAGAGAGAGGAAGAGAGAGAGAGAGAGAGAGAGAGAGAGAGAGAGGAAGAGAGAGAGAGAGGAGAGAGAGAGAGAGGAGAGAGAGGAGAGAGAGAGAGAGAGAGAGAGAGAGAGAGAGAGAGAGAGATAGAGAGAGAGAGAGAGAGAGAGAGAGGATAGAGAGAGAGAGAGAGAGAGAGAGAGGAGAGAGAGAGAGAGAGAGAGAGAGAGAGGAGAGAGAGAGAGAGAGAGAGAGAGAGAGAGAGATAGAGAGAGAGAGAGAGGGAGAGAGAGGTGTGTGTTATTTAGCGCTGTGTTTCAGGGTCTGTATGTCATGGAAACACACAGTTGCTGCTGGATGCCAGGAGAACAAACCCCTCTGAATCAATCATCATCCTCATCATCATCATCATCATCCTACAGCGGATCATTCAGATACAAGCCTGATCTGTATTCACTGTGCTGGGCGAGAGACATCCATACACACAGAGAGAGAGAGAGAACGAGTGTGAGCGAGAGACAGTCACTCATGCTCAAAAATCACCCGTTTTCAGACCACAAATCTCTTCAGAGCATCTATAAAAGAGAAGAAAACACTGCGGCATTTACAGCAGCATCCAGCAGAGGAGAGAGAGAAGAAAAGCAAACCGACCGCAGTCTGAGGTCACAAACCGCTTTAGTCTGATCTAGACCTGTTCACCTTCCCTCCAGCGAGAACATCACGCTCCACTAACAGCACAGATCAATCACAGATCCATTTCATACACTCCGTGATCAGTCTGATGCTGCTGTTCTCATCAATAACACACTCACACTCACACGCACACGCACTCGCACACGCACTCGCACTCGCACTCGCACTCACACACACTCTCACACTCTCACACACACTCTCACACGCGCGCACACTCGCACTCGCACACGCACTCGCACACACTCAC
>NC_136755.1:29636767-29646767 GCF_936440315.1 Barbus barbus | reverse complement strand
TTATGTATGACTCGACTGGTTAATCTCAGCAGTGTAATCTGGACACAAACACAGATTCCTTCATTCACACAGAGCCTTAATAAAACCCTCACGAGCACAAGGGGCAAGGACAGATACATATTAATAATAATAATATCATTATTTCAATTTATAAACTTTATCAAATATATCATAAAATAAGAAAAATATATTAACATTTTATTTAAGTGCTTATTGCAAATCTTAAAGTGCTTTATAAACTGAAATAACTAAATAAAATTGTTATTACATTTCACTTTAATAATAATAATCAAATATTAGTTCAGTTTATAAAGTGCTGAACAAAAATCTTAAAGCGCTTAATAATAATAATTTATAAATAATAAAAAGTTTTTATTTATAACAACAATCTTGAACAGCTTTATAAATTGAAACAAACTATTATTGTTGTTATTATTATTACAAATTATTATTTACATATAAGACATATTTATGAGCTTATAAAGCTCTTAAAGCATTTTATAAGTTCACAAAAAATAAATAACAAAAATAAGAACTTTATTCAAATTAAACCTAACCTTAAAATAATAATAATAATTATTATATTTCTAAAGCACTTTCCTGCAAATCCCTCCCAAGGCGCTGTACAATAAGAAAGTACAGTATCTCTTATTACAGATTGAGATGCTCTAAGGACTCTCTGACCTCTGCAGCAGCTGCTGTCCGTCAGACGGAGTCAGAAGGGTCAGGACTATCGGCCCGCGTCACACAGTCTCATGTTCACAGCACAGCAGCGCTCGATGGGAATACTGTAGTATATTATAGAAGTGTCCTGTTATTAGCAGCTGATATCATGACTGTACTGCGGTGTTACTGCAGCGGGTCACCAGCGGTTTGACAGCAGGACGTTTGCTGTGAGCTCTGTCGGCTCCGCTGGGCTCTGCTTACTCACGCTGAAACACTCCTGAACCAAAAAACATCTAAAATTACAGAATGGGCCACTGACACGAGACCAAACACAGACTAAAAATACAGCACACTCATACAGTGTCACGAGAGACTAAGACTGTACATGCGTGTGTGTCCCCATAAACTACAAAAGAAAGAGAGAAAGAGAGAGAGAGAGAGAGAGAGAGAGAGAGAGAGCGCGTGTGTTTTTGTGAGAGTGTGTGTGTGTGTGCATTTCAAAACAATCTGTACAATCATCGGAAACAAAACAACAAACTGAATAACAATGCAGTAAAAACCACTGACAATTCCACATAGCAACACCCTGGCAACCACCCATAACACTGTAGCAACTGAATAATAATGCAGTAAAAACCACTCAAAACTCCACATAGCAACACCCTAGCAACCACCCATAACACTGTAGCAACTGAATAATAATGCAGTAAAAACCACTCAAAACTCCACATAGCAACACCCTAGCAACCACCCATAACACTGTAGCAACTGAATAACAATGCAGTAAAAACACTCTGAAACCGTTAACAACCACATAGCTTCACCCTAGCAACCACCCACTACACCTTAACCACACAGCAATTAAGTAAAAAACACTCTAATCCCTAACAACCAAATTGTTACACCCTAGCAATTTATAAATGTTTTTGTACTTCATTTGGAAGTAATGCTCCAGAAACTCAATGAGCTCCAGCGCAGGAAGAAAACAGACACAGCCCTTGATGGTGAAAAGCGGCTCATACAGTCATGAACTCAAAGAACCAAAACCAAAGAATACGTTGAGCACAAAAAAACCCCAAATAAGCAGCTGATTGTGATCCAGCGACGTCTGACGGAGTGAAATGTGTCTTGGAATGAGATGTTACACGCTTCTCTGCAGTGCCATCCAAAGCCAGTGCTCAGAAAAACAAGCATAAATCCACTGCAGAAGAGCAGTTTGAGCTGATGTGGCTTACAGACAAACACAAACCTGACGATTTCATGGACCAAACTCAACGTCCGACTGCAGAAATCATTCACCACTAAAAGTAAATACATAAAAGTGTAAATATGAGCAATATCACACGAGTAGATGTGAGATATTAATTTGTTATTAATTCAAAAAAGTCACTTTAGAACTAGTAAAAAAAGGAACGTTGAGTTGCTTCATTAAAAGCTTATTGTATTACTGTAGTAAAAGCAGTGTAGTATGTATAGTGATCACCTGCATCTGATCCAGCATTCATTCTTCAGCTCAATCTTATATTCTCAATAAAACATTAGTTTGAATGGAAAGCGATATCTTTGTTGTGGCAGTGCGTCAGCTGGTTAGCTTGTTACTCGCAGTTCCATTCGCGTTTCTATTCTATTATTGTTTTCTTTTTTCTCGCTCCTTTTTCATTTCTCTCTCGCTCCGTTTTTCACGAGTTCATCAAACAACAGTGGTAAGTGGTAAGTTAAGTTGGTATCATTCATCAGTCACGGTGAGTAATGGCTTCTTCTCCTGCTATTGTTGTTTGCACTTCATGTCACATGTATAGTAAACTCTTCCGTTCCGATCAGAACATCAAACAGGTTCTCCCCACTCAGTGAGGCACCCACTGAGAAACCTGATGAAAGTGCTCTAGTTATTGGCGATTCTATTGTACGGAACATGAAATAGAGACACCAGCCACCATAGTCCATTGTTTACCGGGAGCCAGAGCGCCTGACATCTTGGCAAATTTAAAAGTCAGTTAATTCTCAGCACATAGAGACTCCTTCACCTAGATACCACACTGTAGAGACTGTGTCTGTTCCCCGAACTAGAAAATACAGAAAATGTCCAAACCAAATTAAGAGTAACAATTTAATTGATGTTCAACAAATAAAAAATGTTTACAATACAGAGAAACAATTGATAAAACTTGGCTTACTGAATATCAGGTCCCTTTCTACAAAAGCACTTCTTGTAAATGATTTGATCAATGATCATAATCTAGATTTGCTCTGTTTGACAGAAACATGGCTAAAACCAGATGAATACATTACTTTAAATGAGTCCACCCCCAAGATTACTGCTATAAAAATTAGCCATGTCTAAAAGGTAAAGGGGGAAGTGTTGCTACAATTAATAGCAATATTCTCAGTATTTCTCAGAGGGCAGGCTTTAAGTATAACTCCTTTGAAGTTATGGTGCTTCGTATAACATTATCTAGAGAAACACGTGTTAGTGATAAATCCCCTGTGATGTTTGTACTGGCTACTGTATACAGGCCACCAGGGCACCACACAGACTTTATTAAAGAATTTGCTGATTTTTTATCCGAGTTAGTACTGGCTGCAGATAAAGTCTTAATTGTTGGTGTTTTTAATATCCATGTCGATAATGAAAAAGATGCATTAGGATCAGCATTCATAGACATTCTGAACTCTATTGGGGTTAGACAACACGTTTCCGGACCTACTCATTGTCGAAATCATACTCTAGATTTAATACGGCCACGTGGAATTGATGTTAGTGGTCTTGAAATTCTGCAGCAAAGTGATGATATCTCAGATCATTATCTAGTCTTGTGTGAACTCCATATAGCTAAAACTGTAAATTCTACTCCTTGTTACAAGTATGGTAGAACCATCACCTCTACCACAAAAGACTGCTTTGTAAGTAATCTTCCTGATTTATCTCAATTCCTCAGCATATCCAACAGCGCAGAAAAACTTGATGATGTTATAGAAACTATGGACTCTCTCTTTTCTAGCACTTTAGATACAGTTGCTCCTTTACGCTTAAGGAAGATCAAAGAAAACAGTCCAACACCGTGGTATAATGAGCACACTCGCACCTTAAAGAGAGCAGCCCGGAAAATGGAGCGCAGATGGCGGAAAACAAAACTAGAGGTATTTCGTATAGCCTGGCGGGAAAATACCCTATCCTACAGAAAAGCATTAAAAACGGCTAGATCTGATTACTTTTCATCTCTTCTAGAAGAAAGCAAACATAATTCTCTCATTAAAAAACCACAACTTGACCCCAAAGATTTAGTTAATTACAGACCGATCTAAAATCTCCCTTTTATGTCAAAGATACTAGAAAAGGTAGTATCCTCACAATTATATTCCTTCTTAGAGAAAAATAGTATTTGTGAGGAATTCCAGTCAGGATTTAGACCTGTAGTCATAGTACTGAGACTGCTCTCATTAGAGTTACAAATGACCTGCTTCTAGGGGTGTGCTCAAAATATCGATTCTTAGATACATACCGATATAATAAAAAAAGATACAGTATCGATATTCTAGCCCTTAGTATCGATACTCCGCCCAGCCATTAGGGGGCGCAGCGGCGCCCGCGAGTTTCAAAAAAACTCATGGAAAATGTTAAAGCAAGATGTAGCATTTAAAGGTGCCATAGAATGAAAAACTGTCTTTACCCTGGCATATTTAAATAATAACAGTTCTGTACATGGAAATGACATACAATGAGCCTCAAACACCATAGTTTTCTCCTTCATATGTAAATCTCGTGATTAAAAAAGACCACTGAAAAACAGGCGAATCAGAACATAACACCGACTGTGACGCAACAGTCGGGATCACTACGCCCCCAACATTTGCATAAACCCGCCCTTGTTCTAAGCCGGCCGAACCATCAGAAGCTCTGCAGGTATTGTAAATAAACAAGCGCGGACAACAGCGAAAATAACACAATAAATGTTATGTTCCAGGCTGTGTGAAGTGCAGGGATGGGTTGGTGTCAGTATTCAGAAAGGCACAGAAAGCAAATAACGCGAGCCACTAAAGGGACATGGTTAGCTCCTTGCTAGCGGTAGCCTGTTACAGTACATAAGATTTCACTCTCAGTAAGGAGAGATGAGGATGATGGCGAATGACTTACAGATCCTGAGCACCACTGACAAGCATCTGATCTTGTGAAGTGGTAAGTACTGTTGCTCCATAATGTAAACATAGTTTGTGTGATCGCGTCTCTTGAAAGTGAAACTGTAACGCGATCGATGGATCGTTCAAAAGCAGTTTCAATGCCTCGCATATTAATAACGGCTCCCTGATGCCCGCGTTTTATATACAGTATAATTACCCGACGATATAACTGCGAGAGAAAGTATTTAAATATATATTTTCCTCCCTGTGCTTCCTTCTTGCTGATGAGCCGTACTGTGAAACAGCCAATCAGAGCAGAGCTCATTATTATTCATGACCCTGCCAAATAAGCCAATAACAGACCGTTTCATTCTAGGGAGAAATCCTAGGGTTGTAAATGGACATGTAAAATTGTTTCTGGAGATTTTTTGCCCTTACTTAAGCCACATACCTTCTGTGTAGATATCAGAGAACAATTTAAAATACTGTATCAATGCATTCTATGGCACCTTTAAGTGATTTCATAGTGAAATATGTTATGGCAGTACATGGTGTCACAAAAAAGAATTATAAGAAGATTTAATAAGAAGTTAAGAATAATAAGAATATTTTGTGCTTGTGTGAGCTCAGACTGTACCCTTGGAAAGTTAAATGTTGACTTGTGGTAATTTCCAGATTAATACAATTTGTGTACAATTAATCAGAGCACTTAAAGTTGCAAATATTTAAGCAAAATGCACTTTGTTATAATGCACTTTTGTCTTCATTAAATTGAAGAAAAATGCAGAGTTCTGTTTGTTGAGTAAATGTGTTCAGCATTAACTAATTGGCTCTGGCCCATGTATTTTTATTGAATCGTATCGAATCGTGTCACATTGTATCAAATCGTATCGAGACAGCTCTGTATCGAGGTACGTATCGAATCGTGACCTGTGTATCGAGGTATGTATCGTATCGCCAGGTTCTCCAAGGTATACAGCCCTACCTGCTTCTATCATCTGATCGTGGTTGTATCTCTCTATAAGTGCTACTGGATCTTAGCGCTGCGTTCAACACTATTGACCACAACATTCTTTTAAATAGACTAGAACACTTTGTTGGCATTAGTGGAATCGTACTTATCTGAACGCCATCAGTTCGTAGCAGTGAATGAAGAGGTATCATATCGATCACAAGTGCAGTACGGAGTACCTCAAGGCTCAGTACTAGGGCCGTTACTTTTCACGCTTTACATGTTACCCTTGGGAGATATTATCAGGAGACATGGTGTTAGCTTTCACTGTTATGCTGATGATACTCAGCTCTATATTTCTTCGCGGCCCAGTGAAACACACCAAATTGAGAAACTAACGGAATGCATAGTCGATATAAAAAACTGGATGACGAGTAACTTTTTACTGCTAAATTCTGAAAAAACAGAGGTGTTAATTATCAGACCTAAAAACCCCACATGTAACAACCTAGAACACTATCTGTCAATATACAATATATCTGTCAACGGCTGCTCTGTCGATTCTTCTTCATCAGTTAGGAACCTAGGTGTGCTGTTTGATAGCAATCTTTCATTTGAAAGCCATGTTTCTAGCATCTGTAAAACTGCATTTTTCCATCTCAAAAACATATCTAAATTGCAACCTATGCTCTCAACGTCAAATGCAGAAATACTAATTCTTGCGTTTATGACCTCAAGGTTAGATTATTTTAATGCTTTATTGGGTGGTTGTTCTGCACGCTTGATCAACAAATTACAGTTGGTCCAAAATGCAGCAGCTAGAGTCCAGAAAGTACGGCCATATTAGCCCGGTTCTGTCAACACTGTACTGGCACCCTATCAAACATCATATAGATTTTAAAATCTTGTTAATTACTTATAAAGCCCTGAATGGCTTAGCTCCTCAGTACCTGAGCGAGCTCTTATCACATTATAGTCCTCCACGTCTGCTGTGATCTCAAAACTCTGGCCATTTGATAATATCTAGAATATCAAAATCAACTGCAGGCGGGAGATCCTTTTCCTATTTAGCTCCCAAACTCTGGAACAATCTACCTAACACTGTTCAGGAGGCAGACACACTCTGTCAGTTTAAATCTAGATTAAAGACCCATTTCTTTAACCTGGCTTACACATAAACTAATACGCTTCTATTATTGAAATCCATTAAAGGATTGTTAGGCTGCATTAATTAGATCAACCGGAACCGGGAACACTCCCATGATGTACTCGTTACATCAAAAGAAGAATGGCATCTACGCTAATATTTTGTCTGTTTCTTTCTTATTCTGTTTCTCAGTCCGTGTCCGGATCAGATGGTGGATTGGCGCCGGGAGATGATGTATGTGGCCCTGATCGTCGGCAGAGGCCGGACACCTGGATGAGCCCCGGGGACATATCCCTAATCACCGTAGCCACCCGATCCGGTCTGTATCCAGCCAGATGGTCACTGCAGTCACCAGATCCAGTCCGTATCCAGATCAGATGGTGGACCAGCACCCAGAGACGACACCCCTGAACGTCAGCAGAGACCAGGACACCGAGATGAGCGCCAGAGACAGATCCCCAGTGAAGACCCCGCCACTTAGACAGCCATCAGGAAAGACCACTGGAACCAGTTGAGCCCTTACAATCTGACTTTGCTGCAGTTGGAATTGAACTGCTGGTTCGTTTGGTCAGAGGAGAACTGGCCCCCCGACTGAGCCTGGTTTCTCCAAAGGTTTATTTCTCCATTCTGTCACCGATGGAGTTTTGGTTCCTCTGGCTTGCTCAGTTGGGGACACTTAATTTCCAGCGATATCGTCGACCTGATTGCAAAGATACTATTTAAACTGAACTGAGCTGGATGATGACATCACTGAATTCAATAATGAAATGCCTTTAACTGAAAATCTTTTTTTAATCTTTTCATTTTACATTATTGACACACTATTTTCCTTTTTTGACATTGTGCAGTTGCTTAACAACGTACATTGTTAAAAGCGCTATATAAATAAAGGGGACTTGACTACTATCGTTTCATCTGTTAAGGGTGATTCCTGATGACAGCGCTGCTCAGTGCATTTGTTATTTGTTCTTACAAGCTTTTGTTTAAAGTAAAAATAACTTCTGTTTTAGTCTTTTTCAATATTCTTTACTGCTGACTCTCAAAAACAGTCTCTTGTCGCCATCTAATGGAGGAACAATGCAACTAAAAACACCATCACGAACACTTTTATAAAGTAATTCAGTCAAATGTACAAAGGCATATAATATTCTTATTTAAAATATTATATTATATTTAGGGCTGTCGCGATTCGTCGATTTTAGTCGACTAGTCGATTTTTTAAAATCGTGGAATTCATTTTGCTCACGTCGACTAACTGACAAAATACCGGAAGTGGCGCATTTCACGGACGAGAATGCATAAAACACATTATTGGACTATTTTCCAAGGCTGCATGATATATTAAATATTTTTATTTTTTTTATTTTTTTTTGTATCTTCTATGTGATGTCTTGTGTTTGCTGTGTGATGCTGCTGCCCTACTTGAATTGCCCCTTGTGGGATTAATAAAGTTGTTAACTTAACTTAACTTAACTTAAACCCATTTAAAAATCATAATTAAGCATAATTGTGAATTCACAACCGCTATGATTTAATTAAATAATTATATGCAATGCAGTTTAATTATTTCCATGCGTGTAGTTAAGCACGTGCGTCTCACAGCGGCTCCGTTCACAGCAGCTCCACAGAAACTGTTATTATTTTCGGCTCGTGTGTCTGAAACGGAGATCTAGATCCGACGCATCGTGTGCTTCACGTCACTTTAACAGCGCAAACCACTTCCTGTTTCCAGCTGTGACATCACTGTGTCCGAATGCTACCCTGTTACGTGGCGACAGCGAACTGCAAAAGTCTGACCTCGTCAGTCAGAGGTCACTGACCCACATTTACTCCATTATACGGATTACTATACAATTACACAGATGTTTTTAGGGATTTGCTGTACTGATTTGGCGGGAAAATCTGCAAATTTCTGAGAGAATCTGTAAACGTGAGATATATATTTACCCATGCAAAACACAGCGGCATGATGCAAGAGTGATGTGGACGGTGACCAGGATGTTGCTAGGTGGTTGCTAAGGTGTCGCGCTACCACACAATGCATGTACAAAATTATACATATAAATAATATATATAATTTAAAATATATAAATATGGAAAAGTGAAAAATGTAAAAATGAAAATGTTTTGAAAAGCTATAAAAATAAATATAAAAATATTTATTGTGTATAAATTGCTTGTTGTACTGTAAACTACATTTAATATAAAATGATACTGTATATAAAATATTAATATAAATATATAAAATATGAAATACATAAAATAAACAAAATATACAATTAAAAAATATTGAGTATAAAATAGTTTGTACTGTAAACTGCATTTAATTTAAAATGATATAAAAATATATATAAATGACAAGCTATGCTAAATGATTTCTGTTTTCACCCTAATCTTTTTTTTTGAAAATGGGGCTCAACTTCATCCGAGTCAACAAAATATGAACAGCAACGTTTCTAAAACTTTACTCACACGTTCATGACCCTGAATGAAAAAGACTTTATGACTCTACGTAACAAAATCTGAAGAACAAATGAATCATCGAATGAGTTTTCAAGCAGTTTAAAATCGAATGTGACCTGTGACACAGAAATATGACTTCACGTGATATTATAATTTCCCATAAGGCCCTTCCTGTGCTTGTGAAAGATAAAAATAACTCAAATAACAGACAGACCACAGGACCTGAGAGAGAACAGACACACTCATTCTCACTAAAGTTCTTCCAAACTTCACACCTTCATGCCTGCTGTGACCCAGAATGCAGTGATGTCATCGTATCCCACAATGCCCAGCGAACGACAGCTGCACACACACACACACACACACACACACACACACACACACACACACACACACACACACTCACTGTATGCTAATGGTCAGGTGGTTTCTGTCACTTCCATTTCACACATGATATAAACTCATATAACAATGACAAGCTGATGCAGAGAGAGGAAACAGATAAACGACACTCATAAACTGATAGAGACACAATGCCTGAGTCAAACAATCAACCCATAAAAACACAGAGAGATCAGTGTGTAAGAGTATATAGATGTCCATTAAAGAATTGTGTGGTTATAATAACTGTGATGAAAAATGTTAATAAGTGTGAC
>NC_136755.1:29181767-29634267 GCF_936440315.1 Barbus barbus | reverse complement strand
TGGAATCGCTCAGTTTCTTCTTCTTCTCCTCAGAAATGAAATGCATTTTTGAGGGCCTAAACATTCTCGAAACCTCGTGAAACTTTGCACACACATCTGATATGGGTTTCAGAAGTGGGTGTGGCAAAATGGCTCGATAGCACCACCTATAAAATTTCAATGAAGAGCCCCTCGAGCTATGCTTCACGTACATGTAGTCTGAAACTCAACAGGAAGTCTGTTATTTTGACAGCAGGTTTTTGCCATTTTGAGGCATTGTATTTAAACAAACTCCTCAAAGAGTTTGAATCAGATCAACACCAAACTTGGTCAGTCTAATCTAAAGCCCTTTTTGATGTTAAATTGCGAAGATCTTGAGTTTTCGTTGAAGGGTGTGTCCGTGGCGGCCTGACAAATTTCAAAATGTAACATTTTTGAGAAGTTGATGTAACTCAGTCATACAATTTAGTGATGGGGTCGTTCTTGAATGATTCGTTGAACGAATCTTTAATGTGACTCGGGAAGAACGAGTCATTTCAGGGAGTGATTCATTCAGTCGTACAGGTTCTGTACTGGAATTAGTTCACCTGGTTCGAGTCTTTGGGTTTTTCGAATCGTTCGTTCATCACGTGACAGCCCAATAAACTTAGCATAGCAACAGTTATAACGACAGTAATATAAACAACAGTTTTATTATTAATAATAATAGTTATTATTACTTCGAGAAGTATGTTCTACAGTACAATGCTAATGAATTTGTCAAACTTTTATTTAGGTTGCTTATAGTAAAGTTTCTGTGTGTCTGACAATAGATTTTCTAAAATTAAAAGGTGAAATCCAAGATTCTGTGAGATTTCGCGTTAAACAGTGAATTCTATTTTTATGACTGGATTCTTTGAGTCTGTCCGTGTTTCACAGGCAGTTACACAATCCTGTGCATGTCTGTATATGTGCACACAATATATATTAAAGCAATAAAGCACTTGAGATCACGTGATGCAGCGACTCTATTAACACAACAGTAAATCCAGTGGGATTGTGGGAATCAAGGGGAAGCAGGTGGCTGGAGACTTAAAACTCATCATCTGTCCACTTAAAGCCCCAGACACACTCACTCACACAGACACACACACTCACACACACACACACACACACACACACACACTCACTCACTCACTCGCATGCACACTCACTCGCACGCACACATGCGCACACACACACTCACTCGCACGCACACACGCGCGCACACACATGCGCACACACACACGTTTACTTTGCTATCTAAATGGGGACTCTCCATAGGCGTAATGGTTTTTATACTGAACAAACTGTGTGTGCTATTGCCCTACACCAACCCTACACCTAAACTTAGCCCTCACAGGAGACTTTGTGCATTTTTACAATTTAAAAAAAACTTTGTTTAGTTTATTTTTAAACCCGTTTTACAAATGAGGATGTCACTTTTGGGTACAAAATATGGTTAAGTAGGTACACACACACTCTCACACACACACACACACACACACACACACACACACGAACGCACACACAAGGTGTCAAATGTCCCTCTGCGCTGACACAGGAAATGCGACCACATGCAAAGGCATGCTGGGAAGTCAAGTGTGAATTTTAATGAAGCTCATGAGAGAGAGGCATCAAAGCCCCGCCCCTGACCTTTGACCCTCCCTGATCTCTAACGGCAGCAGCCAATGAGACACTTGACCCGTGATCCAGGAATAGACACACTATCAGTGAAAGAGACGGAGAGAGAGAGACGCGCTCAAACGCTTTATAATGATTATAACTTTGACTCGCTGACACCAGTCCCTGACACAGTCTGACAGCTACTGAGATCACTGCACTTCCTTACAGCAAAAACTATTAATAATGCACACAGTATTACAGCATACGGATTTCTGAAAGACGTCTCTTCTGCTTATCAAGGCTGCATTTATTTGACCAAAAATACTGTAAAAATAGTGAAATTCAACATTGATAATAATCAGAAATGTTTGTTGAGCAGTAAATCAGTATATTATAATGATTTCTGAAGATCATGTGACACTGAAGCCTGGAGTAATGATGCAGAAAATACAGCTGCAGATCACAGAAATAAATTACAGTTAACACATATTCACATAGTAAACAGCTACTTTAAATTTCAATAATATTTCAAAATTTTTACTGTATTTTTGACCAAATAATGCAGCCTTGGTGAGCAGAAGAGCCTTGCTGCTGTATAACTGATCACAGATGTGTGTGTTTGAGACTCACCGATACACACATGAACACGGACGCTCAGCTGAGTGCATAAAATCACACTGTGCTTCTTTCCCCTCCTGAAAACACAGAAAACCAGCAATACTGCTTAGAACAGAAGATAATAGCAATAAATCAGAAATGTCCTAAATATACTGACCAGACACGACACACACACACACATTTTAACAAATTATTTAAGTCCACTTAAAAGAAATACTCTACAAGGACATAAATATTACAGATGTAGTTAAGTACATGTACAAAAAATCATGGGCCAATGGCATACAGCAGATCTTCACAATATTAAGCATATCACTCAGTTGTTATGGGTATAAATAGCAACGTCTTCGCCATATATGACGGCTACCTATGATAGCAGACAGAGCACAGTACTTTGTAACCGTTTAGCCCTCTTTGTGGGCATCCCAAGTTGTTGAAGCCCTGTCACAACCAGCCTGTGTGTGTCCTAAGCTGCCGAATATAAAAACAGTAACCCATCTCTGAAATAATATTTAGGAGAGGTTGGTATTTAATGACTTTGGTTATAAAAGCTTCCTCCATACTAGAGTCAAAGGTGCATGCCAAACACCTCTCTACACTCCTCATTAATCACAACAACATCAGGTGTATTCACAGACAGATGAGAAAAAATGTCAGAATTATTACTGAGATACTGAAACATAGATGGTTTTACACAGGAATGTTTGTATATTCTTACTAAAGGTGATAAATGATTTGATATGTCTTTCACTATCAGGTCCACTCTTCTGTCGTGGCGTGTTAGGTACATTCCCTTGTAAACATGGCAGCCATTCAAGATATGTGGCAGTGTTTCAGTGATCTGCTCTGTAGTGTGATGCAAACAATGAGGAACCTGAGTTGTAGGAAACCAGATAGAGAGGTTGAGTCTGGTAGGGAGAACTTGTAATCTGGCTTTTACTGTGAAATGAACAATGTCCCGACTGAGTGCAGTATTCTTCAGAAATGAATGTGAAACAGAATGATCAGCAGAGGGAAGACATGAAGTTTCAGTCCAGTGTTTTTGTTGGTATTGATGTAATTCCAGGAGAGTTCACCGGGCACCTGCAGATGTTAGCAGGTGGCTATCACCACTGTACGTGGCTGTTGCCCTGACATAGGTCAGGACATAGGACTCTCACGCTCTCAGAGTCAGACTACACCCACTCCAGTGATAACACAGAGGTCATATTCAGGTCTGGCCAATCTGACCAGACACCAAAACCAGCAGAGTGTCCAGTTTCCCGCTGGGTTTCCTTTTGAAGCCAAGTTAGTGGGGCTCTGACTCCGTGGCCAGCGGCACCTTGCGTCCAAGAACAGGGAGGATCGAGCTAACTCCCTAACGTCTTTATCATCATTATTCAGCATGTTCAGAAGATGGGAAATCCGCATGCTGTTATAAATCCATGTTTGGTACCCCCAACCCTACGTCCCATTGGGGATGAAAAATAACATCACGAGTGCTGTGTGTATTAATTCCAAACCACTTTCGCACTAAGCTCACTGTTTGAAGCCAGTCCATGGGCAGCCAGTTTTAATGCTTATCTGAAGTGATGTTGGGGGAGTGAGCTGTTCTCCACAGATTACTTCAATAAAGGAGCCTCTATATACATCTTTCACTATGTCAATGAACAGCTGAGGTAGCTGTATTCCTCCAATGATCTGATCATGACATCGTGAGATAAAGTTCCAAATGCATCTCTAAAGTCCAGGAAGACTGAATACAACATGACTCATGCTTAAAGTCATCTATCCCTGTTTTAAGGCAGAATACATGTTCATTCATACCTTGCATATTGATGTAAGCCTTCTGCTTGGTGAATAAGATGTCAGCCTCCATACTCTGGCCAGTATGCATTTCATGAACACCTTATAGATGATAGGAAGAAGGGATATATCCCTCCATGTCGACAGATCATCAGGGATGTTGTCTTTTTTTGGAATGATGAATTATCATATGATGAATTAATGCTCCTTTCCATGAGTCTGGTATTCTCTTATTTTCCATACTCACATACACACACACACACACACACACACACACACAGAATAGCACTAACATGAGTGTAGTGCCCTATGTAGTGCGCGTCTCACCCTGCGCAGTCGTCCGGCTGAAATCCCTCCAGCTCATCTCTCTGCTCATCCAGCGTTGACTCCAGATCCAGATACACACCGGTGTGAGAGAGCTGCAGAGCACAGTCATCCAGCTGCACACACACACACACACACACACACACACACACACTTTACAATCAGGGACATTATCACACTGTTATACTTTTGCATGTAATAACCTAGATCACTGTCTAATACTTGATGGCTGCTCTGTAAATTCTTCGTCATCAGTTAGGAACCTAGGCGTACTTTTTGATAGCAATCTTTCCTTCGAAAAACATGTTTCTAGCATTTGTAAAACTGCATTATTCCATCTTAAAAATATATATAAATCACGACCTATGCTCTCAATGTCAAATGCAGAAACATTAATTCATGCATTCATGACCTCGAGGCTAGATTATTGTAATGCTTTATTGGGTGGTTGCTCTGCACGTTTAATAAACAAACTCCAGCTGGTTCAAAATGCAGCAGCTAGAGTTCTTACTAGAACCAGGAAGTATGACCACATTAGCCCGGTTCTGTCAACACTGCACTGGCTCCCTATTAAACATCGTATACATTTTAAGATCTTGCTAATTACCTATAAAGCCCTGAATGGCTTGGCACCTCAGTATTTGAGTGAGCTCTTATCACATTATAGTCCTCTACGTCTGCTGTGATCTCAAAACTCTGGCCGTTTGATAATATCTAGAATATCAAAATCAACTGCGGGCGGGAGATCCTTTTCCTATTTAGCTCCCAAACTCTGGAACAATCTACCTAACACTGTTCAGGAGGCAGACACTCTGTCAGTTTAAATCTAGATTAAAGACCCATCTCTTTAACCTGGTTTACACATAATACACTATCACATTTCTATAATTCAAATCTGTTAAAGGATTGTTAGGCTGCATTAATTAGGTCAACCGGAACCAGGAACACTTCCCAAAACACCTGATGTACTTGTTACATCGTTAGAAGAATGGCATCTACGCTAATATTAGTCTGTTTCTTTCTTATTCCGAGGTCACCGTAGCCACCCAGATCCAGTCTGTATCCAGATCAGATGTGGATCAGCACCTAGAGATGACCTCTACAGCAGGACACCTAGATGAGCCCCAGAGACTGATCCCCAGTGAAGACCCTGTCTCCAAGACGGCCATCGGGACAAGACCACAGGAACCAGATGAGTCCTTTACACAATCTGACTCTGCTTTAGCCTAGATTTAAACTGCTGATTTTGTCTGGCCAGAGGAGAATGACACTATTCGACAAACTATTTCCCGTCTAAATACTGTAAAGCTATTTGCATTATTAAAAGCGCTATACAAATAGTATTGACTTGACTTGTTATACATCAGATACAAAAAAGGTCATTGTGACTTTTTAATCTCATAGTTCAGACTTTTTCCCTCAATTGTGAGAAGAAAAGTCAGAATGGTGAGATGTAAAGTCATACTTAAGAAACAGGCGTTCAAATATGAGTTTTTTTATTAATATTTTGAATTAGTTTTTGTATATTTTCTGTTTTATTTGGCTTTAAGTTTTAGTAATTTTGTTGTGTGTTTTTGTCATTTTGTTGATTTAAAAAATAAATACAGCTATATGTGTCAGGGTATTGGACTGTCTTTGTGTGTTTTTGCTCCTCATGTGATCCGTGACCCAGTTTCTCCCTCATGTTGATTGTTAATTTGATTCCAGGTGTGTCTTGTCATTAGGCTCTTAATTGTCTGTGTATTTAAGGGCTTGTCCATTCAGTTAGTGTTTGTCGGTTCTTAAACGTGTTCCTGTGTCTCCTATGTTCCCCATCGGATAATTAAAGACTCTTTTTGTGTGTATCTCCTTGTTCCGTGCTGCTAGTGAAGTGTGACAATATGGTTTTAATTCATTTTTATTGCAGTTTTAGTTTTTTTAACACATCAAAAAAATAAGATTTTTATATTTTTTATTGTATTTAATCCTTATTTTCTTTAAGTTTTTCATCTTATTTCAAGTTATGAGATCTTATTTTTATTTATTTTTTTATATCTTATTTTATTTCAATTGAATGGGTATGATTTGGAAAGGCATTACATGTTTTAAAGTGCCCCTATTATGGATTATGGAAGAGTCGACTCTGAATCATTGAAACGAGTCATTTTTAAAACGAATCTTAAGCAGTTTCATGTTGACGTCAACATGAAATATTAGCATATTGCTGCCCGCTTGTTGGTCTTTTCGCGTTGGTCTGAATGAAAATTAAAATGCAAATTCATTCTTTGCCACTAGGTGCCACTTTTGGAGCGTTAAAAATGTCTGTTTTCTCGTAACGCTGTACACAAAGCAGCACTGCCCTCACAAACACTGCTTTATCAGGCGTTACAGGCGAGAATCAGACCAATCACTGCAGATAAGCGTCACACAAAGTTTGGAAAAATGAATTGTTGAGTGAATCGTTTGGGAGTTGTTGAGCAAATAAGGTAAAAATAAATGCATATTATAAGAAAATGAAAGTGTTTTTTGACCTTGCATGCATGTCAAGCTGTTGTTGGTGACTCCCAAAACCAAAATATGAACCTTTCATAACCCATAATAGGGGCACTTTAATAAAAGGTCTAACAGCTAATAATGCATATCAGAGCAAAAACCAAGCCCTGTGGTCAAAAACTGCCTGTAGAGCTCAGAAACCGGATTGAGTCAAGCCACACACATCTGGGGAAGAGTTCAGAAAAAAGTTCTGCTTCGTTGAAGGGTCACAGAAGCATGTAGTCTCCGTAACCCTTAATGGAAGAAGTCTGACACAACCAGGATTCTTCTTAGAGCTGGCCTCCTGGACAAACTGAGCAATTGATGGAGAAGGTCCTTGTCTAGACTGGTGACCAAAAGAAACGATGTGGATGCAATGTCATGAAGGCGATTAAAGCTGCCTTAAAACTGTGTGCATGCATGTATTATATGTTATATATGAGTCACATTTAAGAACATGTCTCTGAAACTGTCTCACAAGAAATGGTTTTCAAAGCAACTGTCCTAGAGCACTGTCTCCCTCATCTAACACACCCGATTCAACTCCTCAGCTCATTAAAAGAGACTTTAAGACCTGAAGTGGGTCAGAAAAGGGGACAGAGAGTTGAGAGTGAATACAATGTCAGATCCGCGTCATGTTCAGCAGCCGCAGCTCTTAAAGAAACAGCACCCAGAATAACCTATTAACCAAGCTGCTGTGATGTCTGTTCATCAAAGAACAAAAGAAAAAAAGAGGAAATCAATAACTTTTATAGCTTTAAGCTTTCATCTAGATTTAATTTAGAATTTAGTGTTTGATAACTTTATTCAATTTCTGTATATTTCCTAACTTGCTGAACGGCACAGGTAAATATGACATTTATTATAATGGGTTTATGTGAAGATTGTTCACTTAAATTAGAAGTTATTTTATTAAAGTGTAATAAATGTTCAAATTGATAGCTCTCAATTATACTGCAATGTTGAATGGCTATAGTCAATGGTTAAATTTTAGGGAAAAAATAACAGTTTTATAGAGGAATCAATAGTATTGGTATCAGTGACACTGGCCTTCAGTCATAAAAAAGATGCCATTAATCAAATATTAAAAATATACTGTCTTTATGTTGTCTGTACATTAATTTGAAGATTAAATGTGAAATTATTGCAATATAAAAGTATATTTAAAAAGTTTGATGTTAAGTGGGATTAATTGCGATTAATTTCAGAAAAAACATGCCATTAATTAGTAAATTTTTTTAATCGATTAACAGCACTAATATATATATATATATATATATATTTCCAGCTCAAGACGGCAGCTTTGATTTAAGCTCAGGCCAATAAACTCAGCCCATTCAAGAATGTGTCATACAAACAACACTCAATCACACATGAATCACACACTACACCTGCTGGATAAAGAAGAACATCTGCACATTTCTGTTTATAATACAAATGTACAAATTCCCCCAGAATTTATTTATTTATTTTTTTTACACAAGAGTATCAGATTGAAACAAATTGGATTTATTGTTGATAAATACGACTAAAATTTGACTTGGCTGGATTGATAAATTATATATTTATCAATCCAGCCAAGTCAAATTTTCCCAGTACACCATTCCCAATACTCATGATGGTAATGTTTATAATAACTTATAGTAGTTGCATTTATCAGATTAGAACTGTGTGATAATATAGTTCACATATACTGAGTGTAAAAAACACTAAACAGACAGAAATATGCAATGTGCTATTTCTGGAGTCCTGTAATAATAGAGAGAAGCAACACAAAGCTAAACTCTGGTCAAATATCTCCTGCACTGACTGCAGCGCCTGACATTCTGGGGTTATAAATAGATCCGACTGAATCTCATCCAGTGTAAGTGGTAGTTAGTGAAGGCTGAACTCTCATGAGCCGCTGTCCGACTGTCCTTTACTGCAGTGTGCAAAACACTTAACCCTCACTAACAGCAACTTAACCCTAACTTAACACCAATAGCCACAACTTAATTTTAACTTAACATTAAATTTAATGTTAACATAGCCACAACTTAATTCTAACTTAACCCCAACTTAATGTTAACGTAGCCACAACTAAACCCAAACTTAACTTTAACTTAACTGCAACTTAACCCCAACTTAACTCTTATATAACAGCAACTAAACCACAACTTAACCCCAACTTAACTCTAATATAACCGCAACTTAACTCCAACTTAATGTTAACATAGCCACAACTTAATTCTAACTTAACCCCAACTTAATGTTAACATAGCCACAACTAAACCCAAACTTAACTTTAACTTAAAGGTGGGCTATATGAGCTAAAATTCATATAATATTTTCCACTGTCCAGACGATATTGATATTATATCACGATATGAGGGAAAAAAATTTGGAATCACAGTTTAGTCCACAGTTTAGACCTTAGTTAAATCATAGGCAAAATATGTATTTAACCTTAACTAGAAAAAAAAACATGATTTCAAGATCTAAGGCAAAAATATAATGGTCTAACTTTAGATGTGTGAAATTTTGCTACATTAGACACCTGCACAAAAGAAAAACAGCAAACGGACTGAAAGAACATGCAAATTCACTCTATAACAGCAGATGGCGCGTATGGCCTCAACTTAACGTTTCTGTGGTTACCGCTGTAAATAAAGCTGCTCTGCACTGCGCTTATGAACATGGAGGTAAGAGAAAAAAGAAAATGTCATCAAGTTTTCTGAAGAGAGTTCCCTTCAGATACTCGTTCATATTAACCCCCTGCACCCAATTCATTATTTATATTTTTCTTATTTTTAACATTGTGAACAGCGATCTTGCGCTGCCTGCTAGTATTTTCTCTCTTTGTGTCCGTGTTCTGCGTCTCTGTCCTGTGTTAACGGCCGTTTACAGACTTAGTAGTATTACCACACAAATTACTTTTTGGGAAATTATTGTAATCCAGTTTGTGTGCAGTTCCGAAAAACCGATCGTGTGTTTGGAGCAAAAACTATCCGGTTCTGATTTATGTCTGTTCAAGTGGAGCATCTCTCTCTCTCTCTCTCTCTCTCTCTGATGACGCAGTAATGACCGCGTGAAAAATCTTTGTCTGTCCATTCAATGAAATCGATGAATATGTAACGGTATCTACAGTATAGCAAAATCCATATCACGGCACAACATAATACTGGTAGTCACGTTAATACCGGTACAGTGCCCATCCCTACTTTAACTTAACCCCAACTTAACTCTAATATAACCACAACTTAACCCCAACTTAATGTTAACATAGCCACAACTTGAATCTAACTTAACCCCAACTTAATGTTAACATAGCCACAACTAAACCCAAACTTAACTTTAACTTAACCCCAACTTAACTCGAACATAACCGCAACTTAACCACGACTTAACTCTAACTTAACCCAAACTTAACCCGAAACTAACCGCAACTTAATGTTAACTTAACCTAGGGGTGTGCGATATGACGATTTTTGATCGTGGACGATAAAAATGTCTCCACGATCTGCTTTTTAAGAAATATCGTAGTATCGTGCTACAGCACACATTATGTCAAATACAGTTCTGGCGCCGCGGTCTCTATGTACTGTACAACACCACATACAGCAGTAGAGTTACTCTGACAGGACACTGCACTTATTCGCGATCGCAAAAGTACATTATTTGCATACAAGCCTTGCTGGTTAAATGTTTAATTCGCGCGCTGGTCTGACGTGCGCTTGTTCTGAGCGCATACACCTGAAGCACGCGCACTAAAACGCCTGTCTAACAGCGCCAGAGCGCCTGATTACTCAACTAAGTTATATTTTGCGCTAATACTGTCAAAACACACAAGGTTTACATACAGACTGAGTTGGTTATCTCTAAAATGAAAGTAAATAGTTAAGAGAGAAACGGATGCGTGCCTGTATATTAGATGCGTGCAGCTCTTAAAGGGACAGGACACTAAACATGCTATCGACTGTCATTAAAGGGATAGTTCACCCTAAAATTTTATTTCTGTCATTATTTACTCAGTGGAAAACCAAACAGTTGCTGGTCCACATTGACTTTGATAGTAGGAAAGAAAAATCCTATGGAAGTCACTGAGGACCAGCAACTGATTGGTTTTCCACCTTCTTCAAAATAGCATTTATAAATGTTCAGCAGAAGAAAGAAACTCATTCCGGTTTAAAACAACTTTTGAGTAAATGATGATATAAAAATACAACATTATGACAGAATTGACAGAATATTAATTTGTGGGGGAACTATTCATTTAACGTTAACAAAACAACAAAACGCAAAAGAGAAAAATCACTCACTATTCTTGACTGAAAAACTTTAATACAGTTGCTTTAGGATTCAGTCTATCTAGTGTTTTATTTTTATATTTGTTCATTTAATTTCATTGAATGCTCTGCTAAATACACCTATTGTACCTGGAAATAAAGCACTGTTTGTTTTATTTGTATATTATGTGTATTTGTAATGTGTATCTTTGTTCTTATTTTTTAATAAGAAAAATAAAATAATGACAAAGATTTTTTATCTTCGCCCACTTTGGCCTAAATATCTGCCATGCATCTTTGTCTTTCTAGTTTGGCTGTAATGCTCAGACAACTTGTAAAACCAAAATAGTAAAACTAACAAAGAATCGTGATAAAAATCGTGAATCGTGATATTTCTATAAAAAATCGTGATATGATATTTTTCCCATATCGCCCACCCCTAACTTAACCCCAACTCAACTGTAACTTAACCCAAACTTAACTGTAACCTCACTGAAACTTTTCCCAAGCCACATGCACAAACTAAAGAACTAAAATGACTAAAACTGAATAAGAATTCATAAAAAATACACAAACATTTAAAAAACCAAAAACGAATAGAAATTAAAACAACGTGTTGAGTAAATGGCTAAAATTTTAATATTAAAGTTAAAACCAAAAATTTAAACTCATTCAAAATAATAAAACTATAGTATTATCTTGATTATATAAAAACAACACTGATCCACATTTTTATTAACCTTATTAATATGTATTTATTCATAAAATAATTATTTTTTTATATATTCAAAATAAACATATTTTGGCCTAAATGTATTTGAATTGCATATAAATTTCCATCTATCTGGACTTCACAGTTTTAACATTAATTAACTGTGATGCATATTTGTCAGGCATATACACAACAAAATCATGGCATAATTTATTATTAACTATTTGCATCCATTTGATTGTATTTAGGCTCATAATATTTTCAGAATGCATTTATTCAAATAGATCTGAATAAATGTCTTTATTGTGAAAACAATTACATTTACTAAGGTATTATTAATATGTTTATGACTAGCTGTGGAACAAGCAAAATTCAGTTAGATAAAATGCATAAAACTGAAATTGAATCAAACTGAATGAATAAATATATAAAGCTGGCTATTGTGTTTTTAAAACCCATTAAGATTATTAGTACTATTAGAGAAATCTGATGTGTTTCATTTATGTTTAACTGACAAATATACATCACAATACGTTTATTAATGTTAATACTATCCAAATCCAAAACACACAAATCTTAAATTTAAGACTTATTATTTTTAATGTGCAGATCAGACAGTAAATTATGGCGCTTGCAACATGAGGGTCACAGGTTTGATTCCCAGAAAATGCATGATAATATGTGTGCAAATAATGCAATGCAAGTCACTTTGGATGAAAGTGTCTGCCAAATACAATAATCATTAATGTACTCATAATATGCATTAATATTTATGGCTCAACACTCTTACTCTTAGTGTTGATACGGTGTTGAACAGACAATAATAAGCAGGAAAATTAAGATTTTGATCCATTTCGGCCTCAAAGAAAAACCTGACAGCTCAGCATTATGAGGAAAATACAACATCAGAGGGAGAAGAAACTCTGTCACAGAACGGCATTCTGGGAGCAGCATAGACCTCTGTTTAATTTGACAGAATCGACCGAAACAGCCAATTACTGGCCATGACTTTCACTCAAATGACAGGCTGACACAGAAAAACACAACGCCACATGCAAACACTGAGAAACCAGAGAGAAAGTGCAACATGGACAGAAAACAAACAGAAATACAGATGTCAGTTTAACAAAACATCTTCATCAAACCAGCGAAGCTTAAACCACAGAACAAGATCAGATACTAAAACACACTAACACTCAGCATGACTGAAATCATTGTTTCCAACACAGCATTTTCCAGTTTAGCATAAAAATGTGTGATTTTAAATGTATGATAATATAATATATATGGTTATGCTTGTTCAATAACATTTACAAACAATAGCATTATGCAGTTGACCTAGTTTGGTTGTATTGTCTGTTGTTTACATTTGTATAATGATGGATTTATACTTTAGCAGCATTAAATGGTCTTTTCTTATGTTGCAGCCTGCATTCTGAGCGCATAAACACTGTTTTAATCATTTACAACCAACGAAGTCTCCATTACTGAAGCAAAGATGAGTGTTTCTTCATCAGATTTGGAGAAATGTCTCAGCGATTCATAATAACTCTTCCTCCAGTTAAAAAGTGCATCTGCTGTTGTCTCTCACATCAAAATCCAGCCACATATTAGTTTAGAGCTGTCTTGTCTTGTAAACGCTGCTTGATCTGCAGATTTCTCTCCTGATTCAGACCAGAACACTTTTATGGATACACTCTATGGTGTTTGAGTTAAAAGCGTCTTAATGCTGGATTAGTTTCAGTTTTTGTCTTCTCCAGATGTTAACTGATGGACTGGAGTGGTGTGGATTATTGTGGTGTTTTTATCAGACTCTCATTCTGACGGCACCCATTCACTGCAGAGCATCCATTGCTGAGACACTGATGCAGTGACACATTTCTACAAACCTGATGAAGAAACAAACTCATCCTGTACATCTTTGATGGCTTGAAGGTGAGCACATTTTCAGCTAATTTTCATTTTTGATTTTCAAGTACAAGAGTAACACACACACGTGTGTGTGTGGTGTGTAAAGTGAGATGACGCGTGTGCGCTGTAATCCCTGTTAATGCGAGGTGTGTGTAACAGTAAATGTCCTTTAAGACCTAATAATCTGTCAGTTACTCTGGAGGTTTTAACCCTTTACCTTCACACACACTCAACAGCGTGTCTGCTCTGCAGTAATGTTTCAGATTTACTCCAGCACACTTGACACTATGATAAGAGCAGTTTGTTCATTCACACTCTTAACACTTCTCAATATAAACATAGTAATACAACTACAATGGTTAACACTATAATATTTGGATATGTGAATTTCTACAATTTCTAAATGATGAACATGATCAAAACTCTCAATCTCCTCATGTCTTCTGTCATCTGAGTGATAGTTTAGAGTGTTTTAACCAGTAAAAGCTCTTTTAATGTAATTGTAGAAGCGTCCAGCTTCAGCGGCTGCTTCTCGTGTCAAATCTGGACTGATTTTGATCAAGTAATCATCAGAATAACTGCAGTCATATCTCCAGATAAACACTTACTGGACTGAAGCAGCTCAGCTTTACTTGATTCTCCATCAATCATATTCTAGATAAATCAGTGCGTCTCAAATCTGATCATCAGGATCTTTTGAGGAGCGTTTGTTTCCAGAAGCTTTACTTTCTCTGTTCCTCAGCGGAGGAATGATCTTCATCTCACATCTTCTGAGGAGCGTTTATTTCTTCAGCTCTCAATCAGCATTGCATTATATGTTTGGATCATTTACATCTCATCTTACTAAGACATATTACTGGAGAGATAGAGGGACCGCTGATATTTAGATCATTTTATGTCAGTATCTGCTGCACTGTTATAAAGATCTCAGTGATTTATACGATACAAGCAGCAGAATGTCATCATATAAAATCAGCATCTGCCTGATGCATCAAATTGTAAAATGTGCCTAAAGATTCAATAAACTGTTCATTTCACAATAAACTGATTTTACTGCTTATTATTTCATAAGTCGGGCTGTACAGGGTTAACTTCATATATGTCCCTGCAGAACAAAAGCAGTCATCAGTAACACAGGTATATTTGTAGCAATAGCCAACAATACATTGTATGGATCAAAATTATACATTTTTATCTTATGCCAAAAATCATTAGGATATTAAGATCATGTTCCATGAAGATATTTTGTACATTTCCTACTGTAAATATATCAAAACTTCATTTTTGATTATTAATATGCATTGCTAAGAACTTCATTTGAACAACTTTAAAGGAGATTTTCTCAATATTTAGATTTTTTTGCTCCCTCAGATTCCAGATTTTCTAATAGTTGCATCTCAGACAAATATTGTCCTATCATAACAAACCATACATCAATGGAAAGATAATTTATTCAGCTTTCAGATATAAATGGACTTTTATGACTGGTTTGTGCTGCAGATATATTGTCTGTCAGTGAATGAATGAACGGCTTTAAACACAAACTCATTTAACTGACCTCAACACTTTAACACTTTGGTTTTTAATACATGCTACACAATAAACACCAAATTAATGAATAGAAATACTTAAAAGTAAAAGTTAATTATTCTAAACAGTATTTTTTGGAAAATATCGAGCAGAAAAATAGACATTAAATCACTATGCATGCTTTAAATGATAATTTATTGAAGTATAAAAGAGGAGGATAAGTTTGCGTGTAGTCTGAGGTGATCTGACCTTGTGAGGAGCCTTCAGGAGCCTGTGGACCCCCGCGAGCTGGTCGATCAGAGGGATATCTTCTCTGAAGCTGTAGAGAGGAGCTCGGGTCGGTTCCGGGAAATTGGTGCTGTTGAACGGATCGGTGTCGTCGAGAAACTGAACGCGGCACACAAACGAAGACATGATGCATCCATTCACGGACCACCGCCGTTTCCAAGCGCGTCCTTTCCCCGGTAACGACAACAACACCGTCCTTCGGCGGATCCGCGTCCGTGCTTCGGTGCTTGCGCCGCGGAAATGATCTGAAGAACCGATCAGAAGAAGCTCTGTCCGTTACTCCGAGCTGAGCGCGAGAGCCCGAGTGTCACGAGCGGGTGAACTTGGTGAAGGTGCGGGGAAACCGGACGCCCCCCGCGGATTAAGCGCTTTACCGGCGATGAGGAGAAACAGCGGCCTCTAGCGGCCAGAGACAGAGACGCACTGTTCTCCATCTGACCCTGCAGCACAAAAGCAGTCATCAGTAGCACAGGTATATTTGTAGAAATAGACAACAATACATTGTATGGGTCACAATTATACATTTTTCTTTTTATGACAAAATTCATTAGGATATTAAGTAAAGATCATGTTCTATGAAGATATTTTGTAAATTTCCTACTGTAAATATATCAAAACTTAATTTTTGATTAGTAATATGCATTGCTAAGAACTTAATTTGAACAACTTTAAAGGAGATTTTCTCAATATTTAGATTTTTTTGCACCCTCAGATTCCAGATTTTCAAATAGTTGTATCTCAGACAAATATTGTCCTATCATAACAAACCATACATCAATGGAAAGATGATTTATTCAGATGATATATAAATCTCAATTTCACAAAATTGACCCTTATGATTATGATTTTGTGGTCCAGGGTCACATATGAGGACAAAACCAGTCATAAGTGTCAAGTTTATACATACATATTGTTATACATCATCTGAAGCTGAATAAATAATCTTTCCATTGATGTATGGTTTGTTATGATAGGACAATATTTGTCTGAGATACAACTATTTGAAAATCTGGAATCTGAGGGAGCAAAAAAATCTAAATATTGAGAAAATCTCCTTTAAAGTTGTTCAAATGAAGTTCTTAGCAATGCATATTACTAATCAAACATGAAGTTTTGATATATTTACGGTAGGAAATTTACTAAATATCTTCATGGAACATGATCTTAATATCCTAATGATTTTTGTCATAAAAGAGAAATGTATAATTTTGATCCATACAATGTATTGTTGTCTATTGATACAGATATACCTGTGCTACTGATGACTGCTGCTGTGCTGCAGGGTCACATATACTGTACATATATACATTTACCACGGTAACCTCAGGAGAGAACACAGGGTGAGATGAAATATAGCATTGTTTTAAATCTATAAAAATATCTAATTAGATATTTGAGGTAAAATAAATAAATAAATAAATGTATTTAATAAATAACTACACTTCCCCAGTTGATTGACTACATTAAGAATTGCAAACCCTTTTTTTGTAGCCTGTGTTGTTTGAATATGCAAATTATGCATTATCCTAATAAATATGCACTAATTTGCATACAAATCCAAAACAGAAACCTGAACTTTGGATAAAGTCAGCCATGCATATACATTTTTTTGTGGCAACAATATGCTAAATAAATATATGTTGTAAACAGTGAAGTATATGAAATATATTTTGAGTTGTTTTGTTTCAACTCATCAAAATATATTTCAAAATGTAATTCATTATTTATTTGTATTTAAGTGTTTTATATGTTCACATCTGTTATAGAAAACTAATAAAGATTTTCTTCAAATCTGACCTGTGTGAATGCATTTTCTTGGAAATGTATGGAGGGCAAAATTTATTTTGAATGCATTTAAAATATATATATATATATTTTTTAAATATACAAAAAAAATGGCCAAAATATATTGGTAGAAAATGTTTACAAAAACATATTTTGAAACTTTTTTTTCTTAGCAATTTTTGTATATTTTAAAATATTTTTATATATTTTATATTTAATAATATTTAAAGATAAATTGTTCGATTTTGTTGACATATTTAAAGGATTTTCCAGAGGGGATTTTGGATTTCTCTTTATGTCACTCTATAAATCAGAAAATACTGTCAACAGCCAGAAAACAAATACATTTTCACCATGTTTTTAGAAGTAAAATGTTAAATATATATCAGTGTGAATGAAAAATGAACAAACCCCTCAGTAAAATCCTTCAGGATATAGATAGGAATAAATCTGTATGCAAGAGAAATAAGTTACGGATTAAAACTGAAATCGATAAATAAACACTTTTTCAGGTTTTCTTTGCACTAAAGACATTATGAAAAGCCCAAAATCTCCAAATTCATTCTTGTGTCTGTAACTACTCTCATTTGCGTGAATCATCGTGTCCACAATAAGCACAATTCAGCTCTGTGTACAAATAACTAAAACCTTTTACAATTGTAAACAGGCCTGAAGAATTTAAATACCCAAATTGACATATTTACATGCAGTCCAAAGGTTTGAGAGCACTAAAATGCTTCTCTCTAATTTATACACAGCATTTGTGCATTACAAAATGTATATTTTATGTGTATTATAATTATATATTATCAGCATAATTTGAGCGAATAGTTGAGGTGAAAAATATGTATTAATCAGTATTTGGTGTTTGTGCTTTAATGACAGCAGCACTGAAGCCTGATGAAGATGAAGATGAAGATTTAATTCAAAGAACATCTCGAGCTTCACTTTAAGTTGTCTGTAAGAGTCACATGACACTCATTTACTTACATTTGATTGGTCACTAGAAACACTGCATTTGATGTCCTTTATTTAGTTTAAATGTTTTAAATCCTAAATCTTAAATTAAAAGGCTTTTGAATCACATTTCAGATTTTTTTTCAATAAAAAACATATTTGTTATAGTTTATTAACGCCTCATCACCAGACACGCATAACTTTTCATATCAAACTGATGCTCAGACATTGTATATGCTTATTTAAATGTATGATATTAATCAGGAAATTAATAAAAAATGCATTGGGTTTTCCAAAAAAGTGCTCTGTGAGGGAAATGCAGGGGTTCAAGAGTTGATGAAAAAAATTAATAAAGAATCATATGTAATAAATATTATATTTATTATATATAAAATATATAATTGCAATTACAAAAACAATCAAAATAAAATGATTACCTGCATATGACCATTAATCAGAGAAATTAAATTATTCTTAAATGTCAAATTATTGTAATATTAACTTGAAATGTTTGTCAATCCCTGAATTAACCCATTAATCATCACCAGAATTTAATTTACAGACCGTTCTAAAAATACAAAGCTCTTAATATCAGATAAATTCACTACTTACAGTTCACCTGAGGCTAAAATAGGCTAAAAATAAACTTCTGATCAGCAGAATTGTTGGAAACAGACAGCAGAGGGTAGCAGAGCGTCACGATTGGACTAAACCGGATCAATAATGACCACTTTGTGTCCTCTCTTTCCCAGAATAGCTAGTTTTAGGTTTGTTTTCCTATATTGAAGGTCTCTCTGAAGTCCTAATTCATTATATCTACTTTTATATACATTGCTTTGACCGTTCACTGTCTTCTGATGCTACAATTGGTCGATTATTACAGCACCTGCACACTATTGGTAGTGCACACTAGTTTTCAGGCATTTCCTTCAGCAAGTATGAAAATAATAGGATTTTATGCCATTTAAACATCTTTTTAAGCAAAAGAGGGCACATGCACGCTGAGATCAGCATCAATAAAGCTCCCTGCCGTATTAAAGTGTTCATTAATGTTTGACACACTGTAATCTCTTACTCTGAGGCTTTCATGATTGAGCTTCTGAAGTTCATCTGTGGATCGGTGTGACGTCACGAGGCTCCTGACATCATTCATCTGAAGATCTGGATCTCTCAAACAGGTTTGTTCTCTCTCTCTGTAGAGCCACACCAAAAACAAGCTTTATCTAAACATCAACTGGTTTATGGTAAGTATGAGTCCTAAATAAGGCATTAATGATAAAGCTGATGTTTACTGAACCACTGACCTGTGTTTGTCACACACACATGCATGTATAATAAACTTAATGTGATGCATATGTACATAAATAAAAAATTAACTTTAACCTGTTAATGAATGATACCTAATGCATTAATGTTCACAAACTGAACGTTATAAAGCGTTGCTGATAGTTTGGCGCTGCATTTATTTGAACAAAAATACAGTAAAAATTGTGAAAATTTATTACAATTTCAAAGCGCTGTTTTCTATGTGAATATCCATTAAAATGTAATGTATTTCTGTGATCAAAGCTGTATTTTCAGCATCATTACTCCAGTCTTCAGTGTCACATGATCCTCAGAAATCATAATAATATACTGATTTACTGCTCAAGAAACATTTCTGATTATTATCAATGTTGAAAACAGTTCTGCTGCTCAATATTTTTGTGGAAACTGTGATACATTTAATTTTTTAGGCATCTTTGATCAATAGAAAGTTCAAAATAGCAGCATTTATTGGCAATCGAAATCTTTTGTAACGTCATTAATGTCTTTACTGTCACTTTAAAGTAGTGACCTCCACAAATCTCTGTTTCTGTCTCTGAATTTGTCTCATGCGAGTACAGGAACTAATCTGTGCACGAGATCAGGAGTGTTATCAGTCTTTATTAGTCACTCACTATCATTAATGAGCTGCAGAGGAAACAATCAGAAAAAAACAGATCAATAATGTTGTAAACATGACCTGAAGGTCAGATCTGACGTTTACAGTCATCTGACGCTGATTGTGATCCTTCAGTATTCAGATCAGGTACACTGCTAATAATAATATATTTTTGCAAGTGCGTAGGTTTGATTTGGGCTTTGGTGGGGACATAACTGCATTTAATTGTCTGATTAAATATTATCGCTTGGAACAATTTAGTAGTCACTGGAAATAGGATCATGTCTCTATTAAACTCCCTTCGGAGGTGATTATAATATGAGTCAGACATTGAAGTGAGTTGCTGTTTTTGTCTCTTGTTTTGTAGCCACACAGAGACATTTAGTCAGATTTAATGTTTCTAATCTCATTTTGTTAGTGACTTTTCTTTCTGTTTTAAAGATGCTTTCTTTGGATTGTTTGACTACTCATAAGAGAATATAGTATAACTGAATTCATTTGTGTTTCCTGCTAGCTAAATTTGACATATATAAACAAAAATTCACTGGCTCTAAATCTTTCTTTTCTTTATTCAGAGTTGATCTAGACGAGTACATGGAAACTGTCCAAAGTTCTGTTCATCCTAAAGCAGTGCAAACACCTCTATATTCATCTTATGTGTCCTCTTAAGGTGAAACATGGTTTGATCTAATCACGATAATTCATGATCTGCACTCAGTTGAATCTGAATAATGATTCGTGAACAATCATTTCAGATCTGGCGGCGACTGCATAAACTATTTAGACTAGTCTTAAAAAGTTTGTCATCTAATTTGTTTTTCTTCAAGACTGGTCATAACTTTTTAAATTAAGTTATGTAAAGGTAGATTGGTCTTATTTGTATTGGAAAAGTAAGACTGATTCCTACCCCAACTGCTAGTTGGTCAAACTAGTTCTTAAGTCTTAACATTGTGGCTAAGCTTATGCAACTTTATTCATTCGCAAAATGATTCACAAACTTCTCCAAAGTTCCGATCTAAATCAAGTGATTCGTGAACCCGCTCCGAAGTTCCGATCTAAATCAAGTGATTCGTGAACCCGCTCCGAAGTTCCGATCTAAATCAAGTGCTTCGTGAACCCGCTCCGAAGTTCCGATCTAAATCAAGTGCTTCGTGAACCCGCTCCGAAGTTCCGATCTAAATCAAGTGCTTCGTGAACCCGCTCCGAAGTTCCGATCTAAATCAAGTGATTCGTGAACCCGCTCCGAAGTTCCGATCTAAATCAAGTGATTCGTGAACCCGCTCCGAAGTTCCGATCTAAATCAAGTGATCAAGTGATTCGTGAACCCGCTCCGAAGTTCCGATCTAAATCAAGTGATTCGTGAACCCGCTCCGAAGTTCCGATCTAAATCAAGTGATTCGTGAACCCGCTCCGAAGTTCCGATCTAAATCAAGTGATCAAGTGATTCGTGAACCCGCTCCGAAGTTCCGATCTAAATCAAGTGATTCGTGAACCCGCTCCGAAGTTCCGATCTAAATCAAGTGATTCGTGAACCCGCTCCGAAGTTCCGATCTAAATCAAGTGATCAAGTGATTCGTGAACCCGCTCCGAAGTTCCGATCTAAATCAAGTGATCAAGTGATTCGTGAACCCGCTCCGAAGTTCCGATCTAAATCAAGTGATTCGTGAACCCGCTCCGAAGTTCCGATCTAAATCAAGTGATTCGTGAACCCGCTCCGAAGTTCCGATCTAAATCAAGTGATTCGTGAACCCGCTCCGAAGTTCCGATCTAAATCAAGTGATCAAGTGATTCGTGAACCCGCTCCGAAGTTCCGATCTAAATCAAGTGATTCGTGAACCCGCTCCAAAGTTCCGATCTAAATCAAGTGATTCGTGAACCCGCTCCGAAGTTCCGATCTAAATCAAGTGATCAAGTGATTCGTGAACCCGCTCCGAAGTTCCGATCTAAATCAAGTGATTCGTGAACCCGCTCCGAAGTTCCGATCTAAATCAAGTGATTCGTGAACCCGCTCCGAAGTTCCGATCTAAATCAAGTGATCAAGTGATTCGTGAACCCGCTCCGAAGTTCCGATCTAAATCAAGTGATCAAGTGATTCGTGAACCCGCTCCGAAGTTCCGATCTAAATCAAGTGATTCGTGAACCCGCTCCGAAGTTCCGATCTAAATCAAGTGATTCGTGAACCCGCTCCGAAGTTCCGATCTAAATCAAGTGATCAAGTGATTCGTGAACCCGCTCCAAAGTTCCGCTCTAAATCAAGTGATTCGTGAACCCGCTCCGAAGTTCCGATCTAAATCAAGTGATTCGTGAACCCGCTCTGAAGTTCCGATCTAAATCAAGTGATCAAGTGATTCGTGAACCCGCTCCGAAGTTCCGATCTAAATCAAGTGATCAAGTGATTCGTGAACCCGCTCCGAAGTTCCGATCTAAATCAAGTGATCAAGTGATTCGTGAACCCGCTCCAAAGTTCCGATCTAAATCAAGTGATTCATGAACCCGCTCCGAAGTTCCGCTCTAAATCAAGTGATTCGTGAACCCGCTCCGAAGTTCCGATCTAAATCAAGTGATTCGTGAACCCGCTCCGAAGTTCCGATCTAAATCAAGTGATCAAGTGATTCGTGAACCCGCTCCAAAGTTCCGATCTAAATCAAGTGATTCATGAACCCGCTCCGAAGTTCCGCTCTAAATCAAGTGATTCATGAACCCGCTCCGAACTTCCGCTCTAAATCAAGTGATTTGTGAACCCGCTCCGAAGTTCCGATCTAAATCAAGTGATTCGTGAACCCGCTCCGAAGTTCCGATCTAAATCAAGTGATCAAGTGATTCGTGAACCCGCTCCAAAGTTCCGATCTAAATCAAGTGATTCATGAACCCGCTCCGAAGTTCCGCTCTAAATCAAGTGATTCGTGAACCCGCTCCGAAGTTCCGATCTAAATCAAGTGATTCGTGAACCCGCTCCGAAGTTCCGATCTAAATCAAGTGATCAAGTGATTCGTGAACCCGCTCCAAAGTTCCGATCTAAATCAAGTGATTCGTGAACCCGCTCCGAAGTTCCGATCTAAATCAAGTGATTCGTGAACCCGCTCCGAAGTTCCGATCTAAATCAAGTGATTGGTGAACCCACTCCAAAGTTCCGATCTAAATCAAGTGATTGGTGAACCCGCTCCGAAGTTCCGATCTAAATCAAGTGATCAAGTGATTCGTGAACCCGCTCCAAAGTTCCGATCTAAATCAAGTGATTCGTGAACCCGCTCCAAAGTTCCGATCTAAATCAAGTGATTCGTGAACCCGCTCCGAAGTTCCGATCTAAATCAAGTGATTCGTGAACCCGCTCCGAAGTTCCGATCTAAATCAAGTGATTCGTGAACCCGCTCCGAAGTTCCGATCTAAATCAAGTGATTGGTGAACCCGCTCCGAAGTTCCGATCTAAATCAAGTGAATCGTGAACCCGCTCCGAAGTTCCGATCTAAATCAAGTGATTCGTGAACCCGCTCCAAAGTTCCGATCTAAATCAAGTGATTCGTGAACCCGCTCCGAAGTTCCGATCTAAATCAAGTGATCAAGTGATTCGTGAACCCGCTCCGAAGTTCCGATCTAAATCAAGTGATTCGTGAACCCGCTCCGAAGTTCCGATCTAAATCAAGTGATTCGTGAACCCGCTCCGAAGTTCCGATCTAAATCAAGTGATTCGTGAACCCGCTCCGAAGTTCCGATCTAAATCAAGTGATCAAGTGATTCGTGAACCCGCTCCGAAGTTCCGATCTAAATCAAGTGATTCGTGAACCCGCTCCGAAGTTCCGATCTAAATCAAGTGATTCGTGAACCCGCTCCGAAGTTCCGATCTAAATCAAGTGATTCGTGAACCCGCTCCGAAGTTCCGATCTAAATCAAGTGATTCGTGAACCCGCTCCGAAGTTCCGATCTAAATCAAGTGATTCGTGAACCCGCTCCGAAGTTCCGATCTAAATCAAGTGATTCGTGAACCCGCTCCGAAGTTCCGATCTAAATCAAGTGATCAAGTGATTCGTGAACCCGCTCCGAAGTTCCGATCTAAATCAAGTGATTCGTGAACCCGCTCCGAAGTTCCGATCTAAATCAAGTGATTCGTGAACCCGCTCCAAAGTTCCGATCTAAATCAAGTGATTGGTGAACCCGCTCCGAAGTTCCGATCTAAATCCAGTGATTTGTGATACGTGATTTGAATCTGAATCACCTGATTCACAATACACAATCTGATTCAAACTCTTCGAAACAGTGAATTATTTTGTGACACAATAATTTAACTGATCCCGAGTTTCGAAAATCTCCATTTCATCCATCACAGTCCATATTAGTATAGATATCCAGCATGATATTTTCTCCATTGAGATCTGATTTGTTTTCATTGCACCAATTATGATGGAGTTTGTAGCTTAATTCACTGTATTTGAAATAGTTTGAGCTGCAGTTCAGTTCAATAGGAAATCAGTTTCAAGCATCCAGTCTCTCATACCATTGAAGTCAATGTTCAATGTATCAATATTGTAATAAATATTAAAGAAATGATTGTTGTATCTGATTGTATTAGTCTGTAAAGAGAGTGATAGTCAATGTAAAAAAGAGCAAATGAATACAAAACAGCAGAACAACATAAAGTTAAAGAGGGTAAACTTTATTATTCAGCTGAACTGAGCTTGTATGTTCGGCTCTTAAAGGGATAGTTCACCCAAAAATGAAAAGTCTGTCATCATTTACTCACCCTCAAGTAGTTCCAAACCTGTATTTGCCTGCTGAACAAAAAGGAAGATATTCTGAAGAATGTGGGAAACAGAGCAGTTCTGGGGCACCACTGACTTACATAGTATTTTTTTTCTTACTATGGAAGTCAATGGTGCCCCAAAACAGTCTGGTTACAAACTTTCTTCAGAATATATTCCTTTGTGTTCAGCAGAACAAAGACATTCATACAGGTTTGGAACTACTTGAGGGTGAGTAAATGATGACAGACTTTTCATTTTTGGGTGAACTATCCCTTTAAATTCTCAGGTAATATCAATGGTGTGACCTACATATTTCAGATGTGGCCAAAATTACAACAACACATACATATATATATTAAATTAGCAAAATTATTGCTAGGGACAGTGTAGTAGTGTAGTGTAGTTAATTTACCATCTGCTGAACCCTGAACTCTCGGTTGATTAACCCCAAACCTTGCTTACTCGAGGTATGTGGTTCCAAAACCGCGTCCGGGAGTAAGTTCATTCAACACAGAGTATGTTCCTGGTTAAGACTCAAGACATTCTCAACAGAGCAACTAATCAATTTTTGGTTTTGGCCAGCCAGTTTTTTTAGTACTAGTTTGGAGCAAGAGAAACTGGGGGAGTGACTTTTTTGTGTCAGACATGTGTCATTTTGCTCAAATTTGATTGGTCCAATTTCAGTTTGAGATCTCTAACCCAGAACATAACCTGCCCTGGAGCAGGTTAGCCGTGGAGTGTAAGTTACTATGGTAATGAACACAGCTAAAAGCCAAGCCACTTTCATGATACCTAAAACCCAGGATTGGTGCAAACTAAACTGAAACTTACCTGGCTAACCAGCTAATCCAGCTTCATGGTACAGGCCCCTGGTCTGTTTGTTTAGAAATTCTGAAATCCAGATCAATTTACTTGAGATGCAAAATGACCTAGGATACTAAATCTCGTTTCCTTATAAACTAATCAAAATTGAGGTTTTGTTTTAAAAGTTATGCAGCTGTATCTGAATTATAATGCTATTATTAAAACACAATGACAATAATAAACAAGTGACTCTGACAACAAAATTAATCTTAAAAATATGGGTCATTTATGCCAAATTCAAAAGAAATAAAATATATTTTGCATACAGAAAATGACGCTTCATTTTCTATTATTTATGGTATTAACATAATGCAAAAATAATTAAATTAATTAATTAATAATTAAATAATACAATTAATTGTAAAATGTAATTCGTAATTGTAAAAAACAACAATAGAAATCATGGTCCAGACATAATTTTAAATGAATAAAATCAATAAATTCAATACTCCATAACGATAAACAAGAGATAAAATCTCAAAATACACTGCGAAAAATGTTTTCTTACTCAGGACTGTGTTTACAAATTTCAAAACATTATTCAATCATTAAGAAAGCAAGACTTTATGTATTTTTATTATATTTAAAAATAAAAAATGACTGATGATTTGTTTTTTTTGCAGGGTATAATGACTGTAAACTATATAAATGATCGTTGTCTCTGTGATTTCCATATTTCATGTCTCTTTCCAAACTCTCTTTCTGTTCACGCAATAAAATTATTACAAATCAAACATGTAGGCAGCATCAAACATGATACTGTCATCATAGATAAAGCACCTGAGTGTGTTATATAAGAGCTTCACGTCAGGGTTTATCAGTGATCATGTTACGCCTCACTTATTTCTTAACTCAAATGTGACATTCCTCCTGGTTAGAAAAATGATTACAACAACAATTAATGTAGTGTCAATCCCAAATGATTGACCAGATGAACACGTGCTCCTGTGCCAAACAGCATCTCATCTTATGTAAGCGTTTCGGACGAGTCAATAAATAGCTTGAGAACATCTTCATCTGACAGCTGAGCTGTTCAAACGCCATCAATCATTCATCACATCTCAAATCACAATGCATCACCGATGCTCATTTATTATTTAGCATGTTGGACTTCAGTGCTGCGGTATGGAATGTGTATGGATTTATGATGCTATAGGGAGTATCTGTCAGATAACACACTCTTGACCTGTAAACCCACTCTTGTAAAGTCATTAACCATCAGTTTGGCCGCTGTCTGTTTAGCACTTCTGTTGAAAGAAGCCGTCAGTCAAACAACAGTGGATCTAAATCACTGATCTTTTTATTAAAACACCAACGGCAAATGATGAAGAAATAAATGAGCGACTGAGTGAGGGTCATTTTTCACCCCAATTTTTAATGAAGAAAGAAAAAATATATTATAATCCGTATTATTTTAGTAACACTGATGTGCTATTATAGTTTTTGTTAATATATGTTATTTTTATATTTTCTGATTTCAATTTTAGTTAAAGTTTTAGCACTTTTGTTGTGTTTTAGTCATTTTTATTATTTGCCGTTTTGTTTTTTTAAATACTATATGTTTATATACAACCCCAATTTCAGAGAAGTTGGGACATTTTGGAAAAATGCAATAAAATCAAGAGTGATTTGTTCATTCTCTTTAGCTTTCATTTAATTGACAAAAGCACACAGAAAAGTTTTCACAGACGAACATAAATGTATTTTGTAAATATGAACAAATTTTGATTTTGATGGCTGCAACACACTCCAAAATATTTGGGACAGAGGAAAAATAAAAGTGAAAAGGTTATAGAATATCCAGGTTATGAATTGGTAATAGTTCAAGGTATCATGTTTGGGTATAAAAGGAACATCTCAGTCTTTGCTAGCAAAGCTGGATCATGGCTCATGACTTTGTGCTAAATTTCATGAGAGAAGTGTCAAACAAATCAAAAATCACATTTCGCAGTGCAAAATTGCTTTTACTAACTACCACACGTAATATTGTGAAAAGATTCAGGGAATCCAGAGAAATCACAGTACATGTAGGGCAAGGCAGGAGCCCTCAGCTTGACCTTTGACCCCTCAGATGGGATTGCATAAGAAACCATCATGCTGCTGTGTTAAATATAGCCACATGGGCTCAGGAGTACTTCAGAAAACCACTGTCATTTACCACAGTCTCCTGCTGCATCAAGAAATGCAACTTGAGTCTCTGCTACTCTAGAAGAAAGATATACATCAATTCTATGCAGTGATGGACCAGGGCTCATCTCAGATGGTCAAAAACACAGTGAAAATATGTGCTGTCCTCAGATGAGTCCACATTTCAACTTGTTTCCGGGAAAAATGGATTTCGAGTTCTCAGTCTCAATGAGGGACCATCCAGACTTTCATTAGCGGCAGAAGCAAAAGCACACATCTGTCATGGTAGCTTCAGAAGTCTTGTTTCAAGCGAGACGGGACCAAAATTTTGCTTGCAGAACAATTAGTATCCTCAATTAAACATTGTAATTAAAAGGAAGGTTGATGTGACAGAGTGTTAAACATGCCTCTGTTCCAAGTTTTTTGGAGTGAGTTACAGCCATCAAAATCAATTTGTTCATATTTACAAAATACATTTACGTTGGCCTGTGAAAACTTTGGAAATCTTTGCTTTGTACTTTCGGCAATTAAATAAAAATTAAAGAGAATTAACAAATCACAAATTCTTGATTTTATTGCATTTTATAAAATGTCCCAACTTCTCTGGAATTAAGGTTGTAATATTTATTATTTGTAGTAAATATATATATATATATACACAATCCTCTATAAGTACACAAGTTTGTATGCTTGTTGTTCAAAAAAAAAAAAAGCCCAAAACATTTACTATGATATAACAAAAAATATTATTAAATCAGTAAAATCAGTGTTATATAAATATTTAAAATATTTAATCTGGTTAAAATTGAACCTGGATTGATGAATGCTGTAAGTTTATGTATTGATACCTGATGCATAAATATCAACAAAGTGAATGTTATTGTAAAACGTTGCTGATATATGAAACTTTAAAGTTGCTTTTATATGGTCAAAAATAAAGCACAAGCAGTTAACTATTATGATGATTTCTAAGTGAATATGTGTTAAACTGTAATTTATTTCTGTGATCAAAGCTGTATTTTCAGCATCATTACTCCAGTCTTCAGTCACATGATCTTCTGAAATCATAATAATATACTGATTTACTGCTCAACAAACATTTCTGATTATTATCAATGTTGAAAACAGTTGTGCTGCCCAATATTTATGTGAAAACCGTGACACATTTTATTTTTCAAGATTCACTGATCAATAGAAAATTCGGAAGAGCAGCTTTTATTTGAAATAGAAATATTTTGTAACATCATAAATGTCTTTACTGTCACTTTTGATCAATTTAATGCGTCATACTGACACAGAACTTTTCTCTCTCTCTGTGTGTGTGTGTGTGTGTGTTTGTGAGAGAGAGAGAGGGAGTGAGAGTGAGAGTGTGTAGATATGGGAGGAGATGTCAGTGCTAAAGGTCAGCATTTGCATGTTGGAGTCAGTATTTATTGACATCTCCAGCCATCACCCCATCTCTTCTCTTCTCACCCCTCTCTGTGGACAAACCCAACACAGCAGACATGAAGCTGAAGCTGAAGCTCCCGAACCCGGGTCTGGATGAGCGGATCCCGTCTCACGCCGAGCTGGAGAAGCTGGAGGTGGAGGAGGCTGGAGAGCGGCCGCAGTGGGACAACAAAGCCCAGTACATGCTGACCTGCGTGGGCTTCTGTGTGGGGCTGGGGAACGTCTGGAGATTCCCGTACCTCTGCCAGAGCCACGGAGGAGGTGAGCTGAGAAACAACATAAAGTCACTCTCACGACATCAGATCAACAGTCTGCATCTGCAGGATCTTACGCATTTTAGTGCATTTCAAATTTTTGCGCATTTGGATGAAACAGTTTAACATAAACCAACAAATGTGATGCATATTTGTCAGTCATACATAAAAGAAATGTAAGATGTCTTCACTCAAAATTCATGCATTCAGTGCAGTATGCATTTATTCTAACTGCATAGAAACTGCATAAATTTGTTCATATCAAAAAATGCATTTAGCTCAAAATGGTTTAAGTTGGCACTATTCAGTACAAACCGGAATTTATTGATGATAAATATATATATACCTGTCTATTGTATATTTAAAACACATTCAGTTTATTAGCAATATTATAGAAATCTGACCTGTTTCATTTATGTATGACTGATAAATATGCATCACATTAACTAATTATTTTTTATGCAATTCAAATACATTCATCTTAAATTTATCAACATCATTCACTAACAAAGCCACATGGTCAACAAACGTCTGTCTACCACTAATATAAAGTGTGTTTGTGCATCTTTATTTACTATAAATGATATTTGATTTGATGTATATCTAATATAATGACATGCAGAAATTTATAAGTGTCAGTAAAGTCTTTTATGATTTCGCTCATTTAGTAGCAGTGCATTCAAATGTTTTGTAGGTGTTTTTTTTTTTTTTTTTTTGGGAGAATGTAAATTTTGGAAAAATATCTATGTATTTAAAGTGATTTGTCCAAAACTGTTTCTGAGAATAATCAAATTATACAAGCAATTAATGCCACTGCGTTTTAAGATTGAAGACAAAAGTGATTCTGTTTCATACGCATGTGATACAACCACAGAAAGATCACTATAAACTCCCTCATAAAACCCCAAACAGTATAATGAGCTGAAAGCAGCCTCTTAAAACGATTGTAGTTAAACATTAATTCAACATCAGCAGAGCAACAGACGCTTCCACTGTAAACGAAGCCGAGATTTTCCATGCTATTAAAACGTGATGGAAGTTTCCATTCAGAAAATGTATAATTTTTATGGTGTGGGTCAAACTGACCCTAATTGGATTCGATACAATTCACACACAAACAAGAAAGATAATAACACTGGTATAAAAATGACTTAAAAGAAGAGATCATGAATTAAAAAAAACTGAATGCTTAAAAAAAAAGGTATTTTCCAATTTTCTCTCAGAAATTACTAGTAAATTTGACAAATAATTCAAAAGACACAGCAAATAATTGTGAAATTGTAAATTTTGTAGTATTTGTTGAACACACTAAATATTTTTTACAGTGCATATAACAAATATTTTTTCATTAATTATTAATATTATGAACAGCATTTTAGGCACTTTTTAATACTCAAAATCTTTTTTTTTTTAAGTGTAGAAAAGCACTTTTTTTCAAGTGCTTTGCTGAAGCTATAAGTGAAGTATAAATACCCTCAGAGGGTAGTTGAGAAACTGACACAACAAAATACAAAATACAAAAAAAAAACCATCATAATTGTAATTTTGTACACACATTCCAGTGTCTAAATTCTGCAAGCATGTCCATGACCCTAAATGAGAAAAAGTCACAAAAACAAAGAAAAAATTTAAAACAATAGAGAAAAACATCACAGGTTAACGAGTATTTCCGACAACTCACATATCGATGAGGAACGTAATTTAAGGACTGGAGTTTCAGAGCAGATCTCAACAATGTCTCAAACTGTGCTCAGATTTGTATAGAAACTAAAGTCTGCAATTAAAAGTCAGATTTTGACATGATATCAAACATTTCTTATCAAATGATCTGAGGTGCTCCACGTTTATTTTATATCGACTTTCATTTCTCCTGAGGATTTGTTAGGAGAATCATCTGACACATCAGTGAAACAAAGTATCTGAGCTATGAAAGAGCAACATCTGGGCATTCGCATATTCCACAAGAACAGTTTCATAAAGATCCTACGCGAAGTGACAGAGCAGTTTCTTCAGAGGGGTAAATGTGTTTCTTCAGGTGTATACCGCTCGTTTTCCTAAAGCGCACACTCACCTTCACCTTAGACTATAATCATGTGGACTTTCGAAGCTTTGAGCTGATAAGGGCCACACGCAGAGGGTCAAACACTCAGATAAAGAAGCTGATATTGGCTGACATCACTTTGTTTTAGTATGACACTGCAAAATACTGCGAGCACTTAAATGTACAGTATATTATTATCCACACAATAATGAATGTAATATAGCACCATGGACAGAAAATTTAATTAGGTTCTATAGTTTGATTTGATGTCACAATTTAATGGCTATACATTTTTTTTTAAACGGTTATAAAATGATTTAAAATAAAGTGTTATATAAATCAATGTGAATGATATATAAACAAAACCCTCAGTAAAAACCTTCAGAATATAAATAGGAATAAAACTGCTAAGTGTGGTGTATGTAAGTGCTGCTGAAGTGGAGAAAGAAACTCTTTAAGGAAATGCAGTGTAATGGAAATCTACAGTTTCAAACAGATAAAGTGCAATAATAAAACCAGGCAAAACACCCTCAGAAAAAAGCCCTCATTAAAAGCTTTCAGAATATAGAGAGGAATAAAACTGTAAAGTGTGGTGTATGTAAGTGCTGCTGAAGTGGTGAAACAAACACTTTAGGGAAATGTATTGTAATAGAAATCTACAGATTCAAACAGATAAAGTGCAATAATAAAACCTGGTAAATGATGTATGAAAAAAACCCTCAGTAAAAACCTTCAGAATAAAGATAGAAATAAAACGGTAAGTTTTAGTGTATGTAAGTGCTGCTGAAATCGAGGAAAAACTCATTTTGAGAAAATGGCCTTTTAAGATACTGTAATTAAAATCTATAGACACAAATAGATAAAGTGCAATAATAAAACCAGCGAATGACATATGAACAAACCCCTCAGTAAAAACCTTCAGAATATAGATAGAAATAAAACTGTAAAGTTTGGTGAATGTAAGTGCTGCTGAAGTGAAGAAAAAACTTTTTAAATAAATTTTTTGTAATTGAAATCCACAAATGCAAATAGATAAAGTACAGTAATAAAACCAGCGAATGAAATATAAACAAACCCCACAGTAAAAACCTTCAGAATATAGATAGAAATAAAACTGTAAAGTTTGGTGAATGTAAGTGCTGCTGAAGTGAAGAAACAAACTTTTTAAAGAACTTTTTTGTAATTGAAATCCACAAATGCAAATAGATAAAGTACAATAATAAAACCAGCGAATGAAATATAAACAAACCCCACAGTAAAAACCTTCAGAATATAGATAGAAATAAAACTGTAAAGTTTGGTGAATGTAAGTGCTGCTGAAGTGAAGAAACAAACTTTTTAAAGAACTTTTTTGTAATTGAAATCCACAAATGCAAATAGATAAAGTACAATAATAAAACCAGCGAATGAAATATAAACAAACCCCACAGTAAAAACCTTCAGAATGCAGAGTAAGTATAAAACTGTAAGTTTTGGTGCATGTATGTGCTGCTGAAGTGACGGAGAAATTTTTTTTTTTTTGAGGAAATGGCTTTTAAAGATGTATTGTAATTGAAATCTAAAGTCGTGACGTATTGTCAAGTATGGTGACCCATACTCGAAATTGGTGCTCTGCGTTTAACCCATCCAAGTGCACACACACAGCAGTGAGTAGTGAACAAATCCACACACACACACACACACACCGTGAACACACACCCGGGGAGCAATTGGGGGTTCGGTGCCTTGCTCAAGGGCACCTCAGTCGTGGTATTGAGGGTGGAGAGAGCGCTGGACATTCCCTCCCCCCACCTACAATTCCTGCCGGCCGGGGCTCGAACTCGCAACCTTTCGATTACGAGTCCGACTCTCTAACCATTAGGCCACGACTTCCCCCTGTCTACAGATGCAAACAGATGCTGCTGCACAATTACAGAATTTTGCTATCTATATTCATACTGTAGGACAACTATTGACTCATTTGTTACTATTTTTATTCCTCAAGAGGATCTTTAAGATAAAATTTTGTTGTAATAATGTTTTAAAACGATTTAAAATGCTGTTTTAATTATAGTCGTGTGCTGTAAAAATGAATAAACAAGAGTTTGTGTTGCTGAAAATAAATGATCTCACCCATTTTCAGGAGCGTTTATGATCCCGTTCCTGATTCTTCTGGTTCTGGAGGGAGTCCCGCTGCTTCATCTGGAGTTTGCCATCGGTCAGAGACTCAGAAAAGGCAGCGTTGGTGTCTGGAGATCCATCAACCCGTATTTAGTTGGAGTAGGTGGGTATTAAGGCAAAACACAGGAAAATAATGTAATAAATGTTGACTAATAGATCTCACCAAGTACCATTATCATATATCATAGTACATTTATTTTGTATTACAAGTTTTCTGAAATACTATGTTCAAAATTACAAACAAGGCATTATCTAAATAAATATGTACTAATTTGGATACATTACCAGAACAAAATCCGTATAATTCTTGTTTGATGTTTTTGAGTTTTTCCAGAGGGGCTTTTGGATTTCACTCCATGAATCAGAAAAAACTTTTTAGGAATTAAATTAATTGTTTTTAGGAATAAAAAGTTGAACAAATCATTGTGAATGAAATATGAACAAACCCCTCAGTAAAAATCTTCAGAATAGATAGGAATAAACCTGCTAAGTTTGGTGTATGTAAGAGCTGCTGAAGAGAAACAAACTCAAAGCCTTAAGAAATATGTACTGTAACTTGAAATCTACAAATGCTAACAGATAAAGTTCATTAATAAAATCAAGCGAATAATGTATGAACAAACCCCTCAGTAAAAACCTTCAGAACACAGACAAGAATAAAACTAAGTGGAATATAAACTAAAATGGAGAAACAGACTTTTGAAGATTTATAAGTAATAGAAGTCTACATACAGTATGTGAATAGATAAAGTGCAATAAAATAAACACTTAAATATGTATATTGGATGTTTTCGTTCCACTAGTCTGAAGAAATGTTATTGAATCGAATCAAAATTGACCAATGCATGAAAAAAAACCCCAATGCTTAAAACCTGATCACAGTAAAACAGTAATAAATCCCAGACCTCCTGTATTAAAACTCTGTATAATGTATCAGCTTCAGTCTCTCTGGGGATTATGATGAATGATGTGACTGAAAGTGCTTCTCACTCACAGGCATCGCCTCCATGCTGGTGTCCTTCATGGTGGGGATGTACTATAACACCATCATGGCCTGGGTCATGTGGTACTTCTTCAACTCGTTTCAGAACCCTTTACCCTGGAGTCAGTGTCCCATCAATGAAAACCGGACAGGTACAGACCACCAGGATTCATGTCAATTTGTTGTGACGTTACTTCATGTGGCTCTTTAGTTACCTGACTACACACAAAACAAACAAACAAACAAAAAATCTTTCAATTAAAAGTAAAAAATGGCAAAAATGCCTTTCTGATTCAGTATATTTCCAGTACAAATATTTAAACATTCTTAAATAAAGTCACTATTACATTAGAAGCACAGTTACTTAAAAACATTATATATATATCTTAAGTCTATGCTTAAAACAAGAAAACATATCTGCCAATACAGCAAGAAAAATAAACTTAATTCAATGGGAAAACAAGTATTTTTCACATATGTTTTTGTTTGTTTGTTTTGTTTTAAGCATAAACTCACTTTATTTTGATACATTTTTTTAAAAATAAGACTTACTTAATTAGTCGTTATAAGACTTTATACGTTTTTCTTTGCAAATAAATGTATATTGATTTAAGTTTTTTTGTTTTGTTTTTATTTGTAATGGCAAACAAGACAAAACTACTGAGTAAGACTAACTTTTTATTAGGTCTATGCAAGCTGCAGGATCTTAGTGTAAAATCTATTAGTGTAAACATGCTTATCTAATAAAAGAAATCATTGTGTTTTTGCCTTTTCCTTTTTCTTACTGTTATTTATTTTATATTACATTTTTTAAATTGTGTGTAAATTTCTGTAATTTAAATGTTATCAATGCTTTGTCAATGTAAAGCCATTTATGACGCCAATAAAGCTACTTGAGTCCTGATTAAATAACTGGAGTGCATAAAGATGGCGAATATCCAAATCCAGGTGTACTTACGCATTGGTGGTGTGTGTCTGTGAACAGGGTTTGTGTCTGAATGTGAGCGCAGTTCTCCGGTGGATTATTTCTGGTACAGAAAGACGCTGAACACCACGCCTGTGATCGAGGACTCTGGAGGTCTGCAGTGGTGGATCGTCTTGTGTCTGTTCTGCGCCTGGACTCTGCTGTGGGTTTGCTGTCTGAGGGGCATCGAGACCACTGGGAAGGTACATCTCCATCACGTTTACACTTTTTCCTGAGCTCATGTCTCTGTCCCTTTGAGATAAAGGGCCAGTTCACCCATAAATTATCATTCATTTCTCTCTCTTGTCGTTCCAAACCTGCATGACTTTCTTTCTGCTGTGCATATGGAGAGCTATATTTCTCGTGTTTGTTTATTCATAGAGTGAAAATCACAATATCTTTTTCTGTGTTTTGCGTAAAATTAAAGGTTTGGAATGACATAATCCTGAGTTGTATAATGTTCCAGATCAATTTGACCCGAAGTTTAGAGTTGTCAGAAACAGTGGTTAACCTAGTATTGTTTTTATTGAAATGTTTTTATCCAAATGCCTGCAAAATTTCAATATTCTGATATGTTGTGGGAAGTGCATACGAAATTTCAATTATGTTTGTTTCAATTATGAGTCAATTACACCCACAAATTTAATGGCAGTTGCAAACAGCCAAAATATCTTAAAACAATTATACTACTAAACTACTACCTTCTTTATTTCTGCATTTGAGCTTCTTTTCAAAGAAATGTAGTTTTATCAGTTCATGCATGTTAATCTTACTGGAAAATGAACTTGATCTTGCCATTGCTAGTACCATGATATACTGTTTAAGCTTCAGGAAAGCACAAAAATAAAATACAATAAAAACGTTTTAAAAAGTAAATTTATAAAAATGTAAAATAAATGGTTTTACTTTAAAATAAAAAATATAGAATTTATAATATCCACATTTTGTGAAAAAGAAATGTTTAAAAATTATTATTATTCAATTCAATTCAAGTTTATTTGTATAGTGCTTTTTACGATACTAATCGTTGCAAAGCAGATCTACAGGAATTTAAGTTTCCACAATATATTTATATATTGCAGAACCTTAATATATTTGACTTATGGCAAAATTTGGTAATTCTGTATGTTGTCTGAGCGTTGGCATCCTCTGAGGTCCTCTGAGGGGTTGGCATTATCTTTTCTCAGGTGTTCGGTCATCTCAGATCATTTAAGGGTTGGATCCAGACTGAAGCTTCTGTCATTCCTAGTTACCACGGGATGTTAATCAACAGAGAAACAAATAGAGACATAATTAGCGTAGCTGCTGTTCCATCTAAGCAAAAATGATTTGTTCAACCCAAGCTAAAGAATAATAATAATGTACATTTGATCAGATATAACTGCAGTACAAGATTATAAGATGCATTATGTGAATGCTTGGCTAAAGAGATGTGTCTTTAATCTAGATTTAAACAGAGAGAGTGTGTCTGAACCCCGAACGTTATCAGGAAGGCTATTCCAGAGTTTGGGAGCCAAATGTGAAAAAGCTCTACCTCCTTTAGTGGACTTTGCTATCCTAGGTACTACCAAAAGTCCAGAGTTTTGTGACCTTAGGGAGCGGGTTGGATTGTAGCGTGGTAGAAGACGAGTTGGGTACGCAGGAGCTAAACCATTTAGGGCCTTATAGGCAAGTAATAATATTTTGTAAATGATACGGAACTGAATAGGTAGCCAGTGCAGAGACTGTAAAATTGGGGTAATATGATCATATTTTCTTGACCTGGTAAGAACTCTAGCCGCTGCATTTTGGACTATCTGTAGCTTGTTTATTGAAGATGCAGGACAACCAGCTAGCAGTGCATTACAATAGTCCAGTCTAGAGGTCATGAATGCATGAATTAGTTTTTCTGCATCAGAAACAGGCAGCATGCTTCGAAGCTTGGCAATGTTTCTAAGATGGAAGAATGCTGTTTTTGTAACATGGGAAATATGATTTTCAAAGGACAAGTTGCTGTCTAATATAACACCCAGATTTTTGACTTTAGAGGACGTAACAGTGCATCCGTCTAGTTGTAAATTGTAATCCAAGAGATTCTGTGTACTGTTTTTTGGTCCAATAAGTAATATCTCTGTCTTATCTGAATTTAATAGGAGGAAATTATTGGTCATCCAATCTTTAAATTTTTTTACACAATCTATTAGCTTAGTTTACAAGTTTCATCTGGTCTTGTTGAGATATATAGTTGAGTATCATCAGCATAACAATGAAAACTAGCAGAGGACCTAGGACAGATCCTTGTGGTACTCCATACTTTACTGGTGATAATTGTGATGACTCTCCATTTAAATGAACAAAGTGGTAGCTATCGGACAGGTAGGATCTAAACCATCTTAAAGCCTGTCCTTGAATACCAGTATAGTTTTGTAATCGATCTATGAGTGTGTCATGGTCTGTAGTGTCGAACGCAGCACTAAGATCAAGTAATACTAGCAATGAGATGCAGCCTTGGTCTGAAGCAAGAAGTAAGTCATTTGTAATTTTAACAAGTGCAGTTTCTTTGGTGAGGCCTGAAACCTGACTGAAATTTTTCATATAGGGATAATTTTTTTGCAAGAAGGAGCACAATTGAGCAGACACAACTTTTTCTAAAATTTTAGACATAAACGGAAGATTTGAAATGGGTCTGTAATTTGCCAGTTCATTAGAATCTAGTTGTGGTTTCTTAATAAGAGGCTTAATAACCACCGTAATTCACCAAGCATTGTTTTGCTTGACTCCAAAAGAGTTTATTAGGTCAGTAAACGCAAGTCCTAACGCATCATTTGTATTATCAACGTGAATGTTAAAATCTCCGACAATTAGCACTTTATCAACATTAACTATCTGAGAGGAAATCTACAAATTCTTTTAGGAAATCTGTATATGGCCCTGGCGGTCTATACACAGTAGCCAGAGCAAGAGACAGGAGAGATTTCTTTTGCATATCTAACAGTGTAACATTAAGCAGAAGTATTTTGAATGAGTTAAATCTCCTGTATCCTGTTTTCTGAGTAACATTGAGAATATCACTATATATTGTTGCCACACCGCCGCCACGACCAGTCTGACGGGGCTCATGTTTATAACAGTAGCTTGGTGGAGTAGACTCATTTAGACCAAAATATTCATTTGGTTTCAGCCAGGTTTCAGTCAGGCAGAGTACATCAACATTATTATCTGTGATCATTTCATTTACAATAACTGCTTTGGGTGCGAGTGATCTAATGTTTAGGAGCCCAAGCTTTAAAAATTGTTTTTGTTCATTTAATGTAAATTTTGACTTGTTTTTTCTGAAAGCAAAGACAATCATTTTTACTTGTCTAGAAAATCCTTCTTGATTTAAGATTTATTTGATATTTTGGCTGGAAACAAGACAAAAAATCTAAGAAAAGCATTTTTGCAGTGAAAAAAGCAATGTCCCTCACTTTTATTTCTTTTACTGCTCCAAATCAATCAGTGACATCAGCATGTCCACGTGCAGCTGTGTTAATAACCTCGTAAATATACAAGAACATTAACCCAGGGTTTACAATGTGAAATCTCGAAACCTGCCTACCCCAAATGAATTACTAACCCTCAGTAACGTATTGGCAGTGCATCACATCGAACGAGATAACCCAAGGTTAACCCAAGGCCAGATATCTGGGTGTGGTTGTTCTGGTTAAGCATTAGCTAGCACACAGACTGACGTTATGGTTAAAAACAGCCTGGTAGTTTTGGCCAAGACAAGATAAAACTCATAAAACTGATAATCGGAGGAAAACGATACAATCTCTGCTTATGTTTTACACTATTATATAAAGAGCACAAAGGGCAGCGAGATTCGGGCCGCTGTAAAGATATCACAGCGACAAATGGCTGTAATGGCATCATTGATAACAGACAATTTTCTGGTAAATTATAGGATGCAACGGTAAGAACAGAAAGGGAATTTCCAGCTCTCATTTCATCCCAAAATCAAAACAAAATATGAAATTACAGTTTGCATGAGGAGAGTGAAGCCTGTTCTTAAAGCCATTCAGATTTGTTGCATTGTGACATTGTTTTCATCACACTGAAACATATTTACCACCAAACTCTTATATATATATATAATTATTACATAATATAAAACACACACACACACACACACACTACTATATAATCCAAGGCATCAGTGCTTTCTCTCTTCACTCTCAGCAAAATGTATATATATGTCAGGGGCCTTTTCCTCAGAGTATATACAGTGCCGTGAAAAGGTTTTTGCCCCTTTCCTGTTTTTTTAATTTTTTGCATATTTGTAACACATTTTAATATTACACAAAGATAATGCAAGTAAATACAAAATGCAGTTTTTAAATTATGATTTCATTTATTAAGGGAAAAAGTTGTCCAAACCTACCTGGCCCTACATTAAAAAATGAATTGCCCCCCTCCTGTTAAATCATGAAAGAACTGTGATTAACCACATTATTTTAGAAAGCTGAGTTCAATTTCACTAGCCACACCCAGGCCTGATGTCAGCCAGACCTGTTAAAGAAATCACTTAAATAGAACCTGTCTGACAAAGTGAAGCATACAAGAGCAACACATCATGCCGCGATCTAAAGAAATTCAAGAACAGATGAGAAACAAAATAGTTGACATGTATCTGCGGCTAGAAAGGGTTATAAAGCCATTTCTAAGGCTTTGGGACTCCAGCGAACCATGGTCAGAGCCATTATCCATAAATGGAGAAAACATACATTTGAACTGTGGAGCCAGGAGTGGCTGGCCTACCAAAATTACTCCAAGAGTGCAACGAAGACTCATCCAGGAGGTCATAAAAGAACCCAGAACAACATCTGCAAGCCTCACTTGCCTCAATTAAGGTCAGTGTTCATGATTCAACAATAAGAAAGAGACTGGGCAAAAACGCCATCCATGGCAGAGTTCCCAGGCAAAAGCCATTGCTGACCAAAAAGAACACAAAGACTCGTCTCACATTTGCCAAAAAATATCTTGATTATACCCAAGACTTTTGGGCAAATATTCTGTGGACTGATGAGACAAAAGTTTAACTTTTTGGAAGGTGCATGTCCCGTTACATCTGGCATAGAACCAACACAGCATTTTATAAAAAGGACATCATAACAACAGTCAAATATGGTGGTGGTAGTGTGATGGTCTGGGGCTGCTTTGCAGCTTCAGGACCTGGATGACTTGCCATAATTGATGGAACCATGAATTCTGCACTATATCAGAAAATCCTGAAGGAGAATGTCTGGCCATCAGTGTGTGACTTCAAGCTCAAGCGCACTTGGGTTATGCAGCAGGACAATGATCCCAAACACATCAGCAAGTCCACCTCTGAATGGCTCAGGAAAAACAAAATTAAGGTTTTGGAGTGGCCAAGTCTAAGTCCAGACTTAAATCCGATTGAGATGCTGTGGCATGACCTTAAACAGTTCATTCATGCTCAAAAACCCTCCGATGTGGCTGAATTAAAACAATTCTGCAAAGAAACAAAATTCCTCCACAGCGATGTGAAAGACTCATAGCCAGTTATTGCAAACGCTTGATTTGTTTGATGATCTGAATCATTTGTGTGTGACAAATATGCAAAAAATAACAAAAATAAAAACAGGACGGGGGCAAAAACTATATGGGATGTATGGGAATATGGGATAAATATGATTTTTGTCATGTAAATTAATGTCATAAATCCTTTTCTTTATGCTAAATATTATTTCCACACATGATCTGGGCAGGTTTCAGACTCTGTGTTGAGGGTTTGCGATGTTTCTTTCTCGTCAGGCCGTGTATGTGACCTCCACGCTGCCGTACCTGGTCTTGACCATCTTCCTGATCAGAGGACTGACGCTCAAAGGCTCTGTCAGCGGAATCAAGTTCCTCTTCACTCCCGACGTAAGTCTGACACAAACACATCCAGCTGACCTCACTTTACGCAGCTCAGTCATGCATGTTCAGAAAGAGGAAATCTGCCATCATCTCCTCTTCATAGTGCCGTCCAAAACATCTTCATGGAAAACCCAGATGTTATATGACAGCCAGCAAACTCAAGAAGGAACGGGAAAAAGCAGCTTAAAGTCTTCCTGAATTCAAATTTAACTGTTTTACTTTCATTATTCGACTGTTTTATTAAAAATAATAGAATTTTATATGTTAAAGACACATAAATAAACAAACCCAAAATGAAACTCCACAAAACAAGATATTTTGAAGAAGGTTGGAAACCAAACGATTTCGGATCCTATTGACTTTCATAGCATTTTTTTTTTGTCCATAATATGGAAGTCAATGGGTCCTGAATATGTTTAAAGCCCACAATTTTTCAAAATATCTTTGTAGTGTTCATTAGAAGAGAAATACTCGTTCAGGTTTGAATCTTAGTAAATGATGAGAGAATTTTATATTTGGTTTAACCATCCCTTTATTTATTAACCGAGTCTAATATTTAGACATTGTTTAGGTTTTTGTGTAGGTGATGCAGCCTTTCTAAAACCGTGCTAATAGTTCACAAAGTTTAACAGTGGTCAACATTAACCTAAAGTTTAAGGCAAAAAATTCAAAACTAATAGATTTACACAAGAAATCACCATTGGGATTCATGGAGATGCTTCCCAAAATCCACTGCAAACTCACAAAATACAGCTATTTCCATCACATTAAAGAGGTTAAACTGCTCATGAATGACATTTCCAGCAGAATACATGAGACTGCAGCGCTGTGAGATCCAGTGAGAAGCACTTGAATTCAGCGAAGAACACAAATGACTGGTATAAACTAGTATCAGTCGATATCAGTCAACTGATATAAACTAGTTTAAATCCAGATAAAACAGCAGAACACTGTGTGCATCGAGACAGAAGGCTTTTCAATCTACAAATCGCCATTGTTTACCATGGATTTACTGTAGTAACACTCACTGCACCATGGTATTGTGGCAGAAATGTGGGATATTTATATCAAATTTATTATATTAATGTAGACGTGTGTTAAATGTATTAAAGGAGTAATGTAATTACAGTATATAATAAATGTATTTAGACTACTGTTTTTCATATAAATAGGCTAGAAACCATATTGTTGCATTTTTACTTACTTTACTTTACTTTTAGTCATTTAGCAGACACTTTTATCCAAAGTGACTTACAAATAAGAAAAAGTAACTAAAACTAAAAGTTAACTCTCTGTAAATACTCTATACACACTTATTTAAGAATTATTTTATTTTACCACAGTATTGAGGTGCTATATGTGTGGCTTTAACTCTGGTTATCACGATGTAAATGTATGCTACTATTGAAGAACAATGCATATACAAACAGTCAGAAAAACTTAATTTCACCATATAAAAAAGATGGTTGTTGCAATTTTTACAGATGTTACTGAATTTGATAATGAGCATAAATTTACATCTGCATCCTAACTCAAACTACTACTGCCAACTCAGTGCCAAATGTGCATTTCTAAGAGACAAAACATGTATATTATTATCATGAAAAAAGGTTGGGAACCACTGCTCTGCATCAAAGGGCAGTCAACATCTTCAGTCAACCTTCAGTGATTATAGCAGCAGTTTTTGGGAAAGACTGTTATGGACCGACATGTATGTAATATATAATAAATATATGCAATAATCAGGGCTGGGTAGTAATTGATTACATGTAATCTGGATTATGTAATCATATTCCGAAAATGTTGTATTTATTAATATAGATTATATTACATTTTAAAATACTCGTAATCAGTCTACAGTTACTTTTTTGCATATATTCACACAATAGCAATAACTTATTCATAACCTTTTAAAATTTTCCCTTCTAAAATGCCTACATGACATGCAGGTAAACAAAACATTACATTTTTAGTAAGTGTTTTATGTTGATTGAAGTTATAATATTTTATTTTTCATTAAACTCACAAACCCCTGCAGTTCCTTCACGAACCCCAGTTTGGAAAACCTTGACATAATGTAACACATTTATAACATTTTAATATCAGTATGGTGCGTCCAACATTTTCCTATTTAAATCAATGTGATAAACGAGTTATGTTAAAGGTAATCTGAAAGCAATCTAAAAGTTTTCTGATTATATTAAAATGTGTAATATAATAGATTATGTTACTAACTACAGATTTTGTCATGCAGTTTGGAATCAGTAACAGATAATCTACCCAGCTCTGCTAATAATATGATAATATATGACGATGCACAGTGTTGGGGAGTAACTAGTTACATGTAACGGAATTACACATAATAATAATTACAAATATATGTGTCATTAAATTACAGTTACTTATGAAAATGTTAACGATTACAAAGGGGTTTGCATCTGAATATTTTCATTCACATACAGATTCGATTGATGTCTTTTGCAAATTGCGAAATATGAGACACCGATGTTTCAGGAGTTTAGGACACATGCTCATTCAATAACTGTTTTATCTGTTTATGTATATGCTTTAACAGTTTTTTTCCAAGGCATTGATAGATCCAGTGTTTCCTGTCATAGCAGTATCATAGCCATTTAAACTATGTCTTGTTATGATATTAAATCTGTATTTAACCTCAGGATGATCTCAATGTCTTGTGGTGGCTGTGCTTTAAATATTAATGAACCTTAATTGAAATGATGACGGATTCTGAAAGGCTGACAGTAATCAGTGTTGAGTTCGACTGTAAGGTTAACCTGTTTAAATGATTAACATTGCATTTTTTAGCAATTTAGAAAAGTAATGTAATCAGTTACATTAATAAAGTAACTGAAATGGCTACACTACTTATTACATTTCAAATAGGGTAATCTGTACCCTATTACATTTCCAAAGTAACCTTCCCAACACTGACGATGTATTTGTGTAGTTGGACGAGCTGCTAAACCCGGCGACATGGCTGGACGCAGGAGCGCAGGTGTTTTACTCCTTCTCTCTGGCGTTTGGAGGACTCATCTCCTTCTCCAGCTACAACTCAGTCCAGTCAGTAACTTCAGCCTTTGACAGCTGCTGAGTCTGTGTTCAGTATAATGATTTTAATAACTGCTCCCCTGTGTATCTGCAGTAATAACTGTGAGCAGGACGCGGTCATCATCTCCATAATCAACGGCCTGACATCCATTTACGCAGCCATCGTGATTTACTCCATCATCGGCTTCAGAGCCACGGAGAGGTTTGACGACTGTCTCAACGGGTGAGTTTCTCCATCTCAAACCGCCAGCAGAGACACTGAGATACTCTGTGTGCCATCTATTGATCAGGGTCAGGAACAGATCACCCAAGCGACTCAAAATAAATAATTTATAATATAAAATATAATAATATATATAAATATGTTGTGTTCAGAATATTAATATAATATATTTTTTATTCAAATTATTTAATAATATTTACTTTTCATATATTATTATAAAAAATAAATATATGTCAAAACTAAACGTATAAACAAACATTTAATCAATATATTAAAATATGTTTTTTTTTTTTTAAGATAATTTGCTTGAGTTGACAGTGCTGTGGTTTGTTCACAGTAACATCCTGACGCTGATGAACACGTTTGATCTGCCGGAGGGAAACATCACGGAGAGCAACTATGATAGTTTTCTTCAGCATCTCAACAGCACAGCACCAGCCGTCTTTCAGGAGCTCCATCTGAAGACCTGCGACATACAGACGTTTCTCAGTCAGGTCTGTGTTTCCTTCTTTTATTGGGTGCTTCAGTTCTCTCAGAGGCTCTTCAGGCTCATTGACCCGTCCTGTTATCTGCACAGGGAGTAGAGGGAACCGGTCTGGCCTTCATCGTCTTCACCGAGGCCATCACTAAGATGCCCGTCGCTCCTCTGTGGTCAGTGCTGTTCTTCATCATGCTCTTCTGTCTGGGATTGTCCACCATGTTTGGCAGCGTCGAGGGAGTCGTGGTGCCACTGCAGGATCTGAACATCCTACCGAAGCGCTGGCCAAAGGAGGTCTACACAGGTACAGGCACACAAACGTTATAATCTAGCCGTCTCCATTGATGATCACACGTGAAGGTCTCGATCTGTGTGTGTGTTTCAGGTCTGGTGTGTTTCGTCTCGTTCGGTCTGGCCATTATCTTCGCTCAGGGTTCAGGGGAATATTGGCTGGCTCTGTTCGACAGCTTCGCCGGATCCATTCCTTTGCTGATCATCGCCTTCTGTGAGATGATGGCTGTATCCTACATTTATGGCATCGACAGGTGATGATTGCATGGCAAATCTTTCCAAAATTGATTTTAATTAAGGTGTTATTATTTTTATTTTTATTAATATTTATTACATTTTTTAACATTAAGGTTGTATATTTGATCTACGCTTAATTATTATATACAGGTCCTTTTAAAAAAATTAGCATATTGTGATAAAGTTCATTATTTTCTGTAATGTACTGATAAACATTAGACTTTCATATATTTTAGATTCATTACAACACAACTGAAGTAGTTCAAGCCTTTTATTGTTTTAATATTGATGATTTTGGCATACAGCTCATGAAAACCCAAAATTCCTATCTCAAAAAATTAGCATATCATGAAAAGGTTCTCTAAACGAGCTAATAACCTAATCATCTGAATCAACTAATTAACTCTAAACACCTGCAAAAGATTCCTGAGGCTTTTAAAAACTCCCAGCCTGGTTCATTACTCAAAACCGCAATCATGGGTAAGACTGCCGACCTGACTGCTGTCCAGAAGGCCATCATTGACACCCTCAAGCCAGAGGGTAAGACACAGAAAGACATTTCTGAACGAATAGGCTGTTCCCAGAGTGCTGTATCAAGGCACCTCAGTGGGAAGTCTGTGGGAAGGAAAAAGTGTGGCAGAAAACGCAGCACAACGAGAAGAGGTGACCGGACCCTGAGGAAGATTGTGGAGAAGGACCGATTCCAGACCTTGGGGGACCTGCGGAAGCAGTGGACTGAGTCTGGAGTAGAAACATCCAGAGCCACCGTGTACAGGCGTGTGCAGGAAATGGGCTACAGGTGCCGCATTCCCCAGGTCAAGCCACTTTTGAACCAGAAACAGCGGCAGAAGCGCCTGACCTGGGCTACAGAGAAGCAGCACTGGACTGTTGCTCAGTGGTCCAAAGTACTTTTTTCGGATGAAAGCAAATTTTGCATGTCATTCGGAAATCAAGGTGCCAGAGTCTGGAGGAAGACTGGGGAGAGGGAAATGCCAAAATGCCTGAAGTCCAGTGTCAAGTACCCACAGTCAGTGCTGCTGGTGTTGGTCCACTGTGTTTTATCAAGGGCAGGGTCAATGCAGCTAGCTATCAGGAGATTTTGGAGCACTTCATGCTTCCATCTGCTGAAAAGCTTTATGGAGATGAAGATTTCATTTTTCAGCACGACCTGGCACCTGCTCACAGTGCCAAAACCACTGGTAAATGGTTTACTGACCATGGTATTACTGTGCTCAATTGGCCTGCCAACTCTCCTGACCTGAACCCCATAGAGAATCTGTGGGATATTGTGAAGAGAAAGTTGAGAGACGCAAGACCCAACACTCTGGATGAGCTTAAGGCCGCTATCGAAGCATCCTGGGCCTCCATAACACCTCAGCAGTGCCACAGGCTGATTGCCTCCATGCCACGCCGCATTGAAGCAGTCATTTCTGCAAAAGGACTCCCGACCAAGTATTGAGTGCATAACTGAACATAATTATTTGAAGGTTGACTTTTTTTGTATTAAAAACACTTTTCTTTTATTGGTCGGATGAAATATGCTAATTTTTTGAGATAGGAATTTTGGGTTTTCATGAGCTGTATGCCAAAATCATCAATATTAAAACAATAAAAGGCTTGAACTACTTCAGTTGTGTTGTAATGAATCTAAAATATATGAAAGTCTAATGTTTATCAGTACATTACAGAAAATAATGAACTTTATCACAATATGCTAATTTTTTGAAAAGGACCTGTATTAGGGTTATACATTTTATATATTTTTTATGTTTTTCTTATTATAATATCCTATTTCAACATATATTGAATTTGATAAAATCATAATCAATATATTAAATAAAAAAATAAACATTTTAATGTACATCATTTATATACATTCAACATATTATAGTCAACATTTGAAGTGGATCAAAAAAATTCATCAAAGTTGTCCTAAGACAAGAATGCATTTTGGTTTAGGACAACTTTGTATATATATATATATATATATATATACACACACACACACACACACACACATACATATACATATACATATATATTATTAGGGCTGGGCAAGTTAACACATTATTTTCATGTTACCGCATTAATTAACGCTCACAATTATTTTATCGCGAGGGAAAGATGCTGCTGGGCAACATGGCCCATTCATGGTACGGCAGCAAAGTTCCTTGATTATTACGCTGGAATGAGAGTATAGTTCCTAGCCATATCGGCCTAGAAAATCACAACTTTTCATTTTCGGTCAGTCTTACGATGTAACTACAGAAGAGTCAATCTTTAAATAGAAAAATTATCCAAACTCTTTGGTCATTTCTGAGCGAGATGCTAATGGTCTAATCCAGGGGTCACCAAGTTCACTCCTGGAGGGCCGGTGTCCTGCAGAGTTTAGCTCCAACCCTAATTAAACACACCTGAAGCTGCTAATCAAGCTCTTACTAGACACACTAGAAACGTCCAGGCAGGTGTGTTGAGGCAAGTTGGAGCTAAACTCTGCAGGACACCGGCCCTCCAGGATCAAGTTTGATGACCCCTGGTCTAATCCGATTCAATGATCTATGCCCGGAGACCCGGAGATCGGCTGAATGGATTCAAAAACGGTAAAACTCAACTGTTTAACTCTAGGGGAGTTGTAAAATTTGCTTTTCATTTTATTTAATCAGGGACAATGCTATGTAAAATGCATCAGATTTAGCCAACACTGGCTAATTTTCATCCGTAGTCCCCTTTGGCAGGTTATTAAAAACAAAAAAACACTCCAAAAAAAGTGGAGTGTTCCTTTAATTCACCCTTATGTCCCTACTCATACTCTAAGATCGAGTTGCATTACCTCAGTTCAGACTATCTAGTGTGTGTAGCTCCTAAACTCTGGAACAAACTTCCTCAAAACCTCTGTGCTGTCTCTTCACTCCAGACCTTTATAACTGATCTCAAAACTCACTTATTTACAACATGCTTTGTTTATTGATTGTCTGCCTCATTTTTCAGTTCCATGCTTGCTCTCATTGAAAGGCGCTATATAAATAAAGCATTATTATTATTATTATAGACTCAATTTATAAATCAACATTTTAGTTTAAAAAATAACTATTTTACTGTATTCAATATGTTTATTAAACACATACCTACATATAGATAGACAGACAGATACACACACATATTTATATAAGAGAATATATGTAAGAGATTGACAGCAGATTATTAAGAGTACATAAAATGAAACTGACTTCTTGATATTTATGTGTTGACTCGGTGCAGATTCAACGACGATATCAAGTTCATGATCGGACACAAGCCCAACTTCTTCTGGCAGGCCACATGGAGATTCGTCAGTCCGCTCATAGTGCTGATCATCTTCCTCTTCTACTTCGTCACCACCATCAGCAAAGAGCTGACCTACATCGCCTGGGACCCGCTGTCGGTACGCACATCCCACGGCACGGCTGCCTTCACTTCTGTAGGGAAACTAAGAGAAATGGACAACAGATCTGCAGGATCGAAAATATTCCTGTTATGACAGATGTTGATTTCTGGACAAACACCCAGAAAACATCCAATAATTTCTGCTATTTTAAGAAAGAAGAAAATACATTATCGTTAGACTTTTTTCTCTAAAAATACACCAAAGTCTTTGAAAACTTAATTTTCTCTGATCAATAAACATGCATAATTTAACAAATAAATAAAGCATAATAAATCAAATTAAAAGCTAAGAATAATAAATAACAGTGTAATGCATAAAGTAAGTAATGCATAAACATATATTGTAAACAAGTATTACATACTTATGAATTCATAAATATGCATAATAAACTAATATTAATATGCTCAAATACATATTATAAATCATATAAATGATTAGGTAATAAATAAGAGTAATAAAATAAATGCATGAGTAATGCATCAATTATAAATACGAAATACGAGTAATACAGAAATATTGATAATATTCATAATAAATACATAATAAATAAATACAAATAAAAAATGAGAGTAATAAACAAATGCATAATACATTAAAAATAGAGTAATAAATAAATGTGTAACAAATAAATAAAAATAAATATGAGTAATACATCAATACATAAATTAGAAATATGAGTAATGCATAAATAAACATGAATAATAAATAAAATAAATGTATAATATATAACTTAATAAATGTGCAGAATAAATACATATTATAATATATAAATACTTATAAATAATAAATAAATGCATAAGTATATAAAAGTTAACAAATATGCATAATATATAAATGTTTAATAAATAAATGAACAGAGTGATACATAAATATTAAACTATTAATAAAGATGAGAAATTAAGAAAGAAAGAAAGAAAGAAATAGTAATAAACATAAGTGTGTAATGCACACACAAGTAAATAGATTAATAAATATGAGTAATAATTAAATAATCAAACAATTCACAATTTACAATTTAACCAGCAGAAATTAAATTAATACAAGTCATGCACAATTAAATGTTTAATAAATATGAGTAATACATAAATAAATAATTTGAGTATAAATACAGATGAATAATAAATAAAAGATTAAATGAGTACTTAATAAATACATAAATATGACTAATATGTAAATATGAATAATAAATATCACTAATAAACAAATATGTGTAATACGTAATCATGTGCTGTTAGCTCATTATATTCATGATGATTGTCTCCAGGTGAATTTCCCCACGCTGGTGACAAAGTCGTATCCGGACTGGATTTACGCCATCATCTTCATTCTGGCGGGTGTTCCAGTGCTGGCCATTCCTGCGGTCGCTCTGTTCAAACTCATCAGAAACCGCTGCTGTGCTAAAGAAGAGAAACACATGGCCGTGGAGCCGCTCTACTCCATATCTGAAAAAATACAGATCCCCGACGAGCTCGACCGGACGAGCAGATCCCTCCACTAGCACACGGGTTCCAGTCTGACCTGCAACATCAGGGAACAATCTAGAAACACAGAACAGATGTTTACAGATGCGATTTGCACTGACAGGTCTTCATACTCTTGTGTTGTTTATATGTATTTATGTGAAGCAGTTCATGTGCACCTTTTTATTGTCTTAATGAAGTCACTGAAGGTAAACAAATAAATAAACATTAACAAGTCGACACACATTTCTGTAAACGATAATTAGCCAGAAAACAGTGCCTTTTCTGGCGGCTTCATGTACAGTGAATTCAAAGACTCTTTTTTTTTTTTTAATTTGTGAAGTACATTTATCTGAAGGTAATTTGAATCATCATTTTCATTTAAAACGCATTTAGCTTAATGCTTAATCTCTGATAAAATACTGTTGTTTTGTCAGTGTTTATGTGCATTATTGTGAATATAATATATATTTACATGCACATTGTCTTATAAATGTAAATCTATTATAAGTATTTTTATGATGTGTTTTTGTTCTTCTTAACAATGCCAGTTTAATAATAAACTAATTTTGTCTGTGTACAATGTTTGCATTTAACGAAGCAGTAAAGATATCCACTCTGAGCTGATAACACTCAAACATATCTCAACATAACCATAATACTTTATGCACATGAGTGTGCATAAGTTAGAATATCATTCATAATTCCTACATTATTAATATTTAGCCAAAAGAACCTGAATGTACACAAATGTTTTTTAAAACTTAATAAACCCACAAATAAACATATGGACATGAGTTATTATAGTTACAGTAACTATAACTAATTGCCAAAGCAACTCTCATTTAGTTTTACTTCTATTAAATGAACTAAAACTATAACAGAATAGAAATACAGAAATATATATACACATTACACACTCACCACACACATATATATTGTTCTGTCAAGTGATTAATCGCGATTAATTGCATCCAAAATAAAAGTTTTTGTTTACATAATATGTGTGTATACTGTGTATATTTATTATGCATATAAAAAATACAAACATATGCATGTACTGTATATATTTAAGAAAAATATGTGGTTTACATATTCAATATATTTATATATAATATAAAATATAAGAATATAAATATATAAATGTATATACATGTAAATATGTTCAAAATATATACTGTATGTGTGTGTATTTATATACACACACATACACACACGCTCAAAACTGTGGAGATGATAGTGGACTTCAGGAGAAACCCCCCTACTCTCCCCCCACTCACCATCATGAACAGCACTGTGACTGCAGTGGAGTCATTCAGATTCCTGGGCACCACCATCTCTCAGGACCTGAAGTGGGAGATTCACATAGACTCCATTGTCAGGAAGGCCCAGCAGAGGTTGTACTTTCTTCGCCAGCTGAGGAAGTTCAACCTGCCACAGGACTTACTGAAACAGTTCTACTCTGCCATCATTGAATCCATCCTCTGCACCTCAATAACTGTCTGGTTCAGCTCAGCTACCAAATCTGACCTCAGAAGACTACGGAGGGTAGTCCGGACTGCTGAGCGAATCATTGGTACAACCCTCCCCACTCTCCAAGAACTGTACTTATCCAGAGTGAGCAAAAGGGCTGGTAAAATCACTCTGGACCCCTCACATCCAGCACACTCCCTCTTTGAACTGTTACCGTCTGGTCGACGCTACAGAGCTCTGAGCACCAGAACGACCAGACACAGGAACAGTTTCTTCCCTCAGGCAATCCATCTCATGAACACTTGACAATAAAACGTGGAACACACAACTCTATTATACATCATTATTCATCACACATACTTATTTTTTAATTTCAAATTTGCACATATCAGACCTGTACACACATAATTGTCTATATTATATATTGTGTTTTTGCACATTGCCTATTTGTATATTTGTATAGTATTCTTTTATTATCTGTGTCCTGTCCTGTTACTGTCCTTCTGTTGCACTGTGGAGCTTCTGTCACTACAACAAATTCCTTGTATGTGTAAACATACTTGGCCAAGTAAGTATTGGGACAGTAAAGACATAATTGCTCTGTTTGCTGTGGAATCCAAAAATCTGTAAATATGATTAAAGATGAATATGAGACAAAACTACAGAATGCCACATTTTATTATTGGGTGATTCAACACATAGATGTTTTACCAGCTAAGAGTTTCATCCCTCCTCTATCTGATGTGAGCATAAGTATTGGAGCAGTTGCCTCACAGGTCTGTCTAAGTGATCAGCTGTGTCCTGTTGCATTAATTCTTCAGATATAAATCGTCTTGGGCTCCAAATACAGCCACTGCATCACTACACTTAAAACAATACATTAGGCTACACAAACAAATAAACAAACATCTCAGTAAAACCTCAATACAAAATCACTTACTACTATTTAGTGACTTAATTGCCAAAGGAATGAACGAATTCCTAAACCTATTAAATCTGCACCTCCTTCAAAATGTGTGTTGCATTGTTTAAGATCTTATATGCCTCTCTTAGCAATGATTTTTCAAGTGAGGTCTGGAGATAAGAATGTTCCTTTATGCCCATGGTCTTTATGGCTATTTGAATAAGCTGTGTAAGCTTAGTCTATAACTGCACTGTCAGATTACAGTACCATACCAAAGATGTATTCCATATCTGATCACATTGTCCAGTACAGCTTGATAGAACAAGAAGTTGATCTTACAGCTAACCAGTGTTGGGTGTAACTAGTTAAAGTAATTAGTTACTGTAATTGAATTACTTTTCAATTGAAAAGTAAAGTAAGGGATAAAGTGCATTAGATAAGTTCTACTGCACAAGTTTTTAAAAGGCGGGCAGAAATCCCATCAGGACCTTTATATTTCTTTGTACTCATCTGACAGAACAATAACAAGGTCATTCTTTACACGTATATGGGGTATACATGGTTCCATGTTTTTAACAAACTTCATAGTATTCCACTTTTTTTTCTTTTGAATTCAAAGTGGTAAAAATCATACTCAATAATGATGGAGGTGGTGTCATGGCATGGGCATGCATGGCTGTCTCTGGAACAGGCTCGCTCAATTTTACTGATGACTTAATGTATGATGACAGTAGCAGAATGAATTTGGAAGGATACAAAACCATCTTGCCTACCAATATTCAAGAAAATGCCACCAGATTCATTGGGAAGTGCTTCATATTGCATCAGGACAATGACCCAAAACACCCTGCCAGTTCAGTCAAGGAGTTTATAAGAGCAAAGAAATGGAAAGTGTTAGATTGCCCAAGTCAATCTCCAGATTTAAATCTGATTGAACATGAATTTCAGCAGCTGAAGAGGAGAGTAAAGGCAGAAACTCCCCAAAACAAGCAACAATTGGGATTGTCTTCATTAAAGGCTGAGAAAAGCATTTCAAAGGATGAGAGTGTAAGGTCCACCCATTTGGCCCAAAGAAGGTATCCAATGGTGGATGAAGGTTTCCTGCGTGTTCGGTCTTTTCAATGTGCAAAGCTCTTCAATTTAAATTAAACTCTAATCTGACTCCATTTTATTATTTAATCTGACTCCATTTTATTATGACCTCGTATTTAGCTTGAAATACATATTGATTGCTTGTCTATTTCTAATTTGTATTCTTCTGATATTTGATTATTCTAGTTAACTCTTGACTTTATATTTACTCGTTCATTCGGTTGCTCATGTCTTTAACAAGGATGCAACGTAATCTACTAGAGTCAATAATTACAGAGTAAAACAGAATAAGCTCAAATGTAACAATTTATTATCAGTCAGGTAAATACTGTATGTATATGTCAATTACATAGCAATTCAAAGAGATCAAATCATATCAATACAAAACATTGAATTCTCAAAGATAAATCTACGAGTAAAGGATGCATACCTGACTTTATAGAAATACATAGTGTGAGTATTGAGACACCACACTACGGGCTTCTGGTTACAGAATCGCCCTGATCCTTTTGCAACATTTTCCTTAAGTACCTCAGACCAAGACCAACACCCCCCGAGGTGGAGACAGGAACTAACAATTGTAATTTGCTTTAATCAAATTAGCACAAATTAGCACCTTTTGGGACAGAAGGTAATTTGCATGAAAACCACTGGGAACTGACCCACCCTCTATAGTATGCAAAATATCTCTGAACTCTCAGGATCTGTATTCCCTTTTAGTTTACTTCTTACAAGAATGAGACCATTGTACCAGTCGCCCTGAGACAATTCAAATGATACCAAACATGACTGTAAATATCACTTGCATTAATGTAGAGTATTACATTCTACTATTGACCCTTCTGAGTGAGCTGAGTGAAGGATGGGTGAGGGGAAAGAAGGGGATGAAAAGGAACTGATGCATATGTAAGAGAGGCATTTTCCTGCATTTTCTCTCAGTGGGATGTGGAGATAGATGTCTGTATGTTAATGCACTGTGTGTGTGTTGTCCATCTCAGGAGTTCAAAGTGTCTGAGGTTCTGTAATTCTTACAAGAGCAAGAGTCTGGTGATGTCTATGGGTCACAGACTCACTGCTGTGATTGTGTGCAAGGGATCTGCAACTAAATAATAGCTTTTAATCTTTTATATCTGCCTTATGTTCAACTGTCCCAATACTTATGCTCACATCAATGAGTGGGATGAACTCTAAAAGTGCTGTTCTTTTTATTTGGTAAAACATCTATGTGTTGAAACGGCTAATAATAAAATGTGACTCTGTGGTTTTGTCTCATATTCATCTTTTAATCATATTTGCAGATGTCTCGACTCCACAGCCAACAGAGCAATTTTATCATTACTGTCATAACATTTCATAAACAGATTGCCTACATAGCCTAAGTGCTCAAGCGCACCGGCAGAAGTAATGATTATGAATGTGTCAGGTTAAAACAGTAAGAAGACTGCATTCACATTTTAATAATGTATTGATAAACTAGTGCTCTCTTTGTTCTCGGCTCAAGAGATGACGTCGGCTACACTGACTCGTCATCTCCACAGTATTGTATTCATGTGGATTACATAATCTGTGAATATTTGTTTTCCACTTGAATGGGTCCATTTGAAAGTAGAGATTTCGCTCTCTACAGATATGTTTTTCATGTCTATAAGGCAAATATACGTGGAGTTTCACGCTCAAGTTCACAGAGATCGAGACGGTAGAAAGGGGATCCTGTTTGCTTTCTTTATTTTACAAAAGCGCAATGTTTTGTTGTTACTGCGAGTGCACACAAATCAATGTAGAGTCTTTACAGATTTGAAAGATGGATTACTCTTATCAGTATGACCATAAATGAGGGAGTATTTTAAGAGCAAGCGAGCGCACCGGTGCTTACACTCCATTGCTAACACTGATAGGAATAAATTAAACCTAATTTTCAGACCATGCAGAAGAAAACTTTAACTTAAATAAATAAAAATTAAAATACAATATTATTTTATTTCAGATAGTTACAAAGGCAACTTTTCTCATTTTCATTTATTTTAACTTCAAGTACTATATAAGTACTAAAATACCTAAAATTGAAGAAAAAAAAATACACAGACATATTTAAAAAATAAAAAATACTAATAAAAATGACAAAAACATATAGCAAAATTACTAAAACGTTAACCAAAATAAAATAAAAAACTGAACATAAAAACAACTCAAAATATTAATAAAAACTACAATAGTATATCAATGATACTAAAACAACACTAGCAATAAAATAATCGTAATAGTTCATTTTAAGACCGAGCATACAAAGATATTTCTGTTTTACACACAAAATTAATAAAATGTTATTTTATTTTAGCTATTGTTGCCATTTTTGTTTAGACTTGATGCAATGAAATAAATAAAACTAAAATTAAAAAACCTAAAAATGACAAAAAGGCACAACAAAGTGACTAAGATGAAAACTGAAAAAACTAAACAAAAATAAAAGCTAATAACCACAAAAAAATCTCGACCAGGGGCACATTAGGTAATCTACATCCTGGCACTCACATAGTAAGCACGGTAAATAGCCTGTATTCTTATATTTTATTCTTATAGGAAGCTCTGTTTGGGCTGATACGCTTTGGTGTCTTTTTAATATGTAGCCCAATCTTAGAATAAAGGCTTGTTACTGTGCTTACTATGTGAGTGCCAGGATGTGGATATTTTTTGTCGTTGTAATTTTCAACAGGATCCATTTTTCAATTTTAAAAATAAAAGCTAATTGAAAACTCTGAATGACACTGAATAGGAATAAATGAAGCCTATAGAGAGGATTGATTGAGCGTCTGACAGTCAGAAATGTGAGTAAGGCGTGAGTGAACATTACACATTAACCAGCATCAGCAGAGCTCCGGCTGTCATCCAGCCTTTATCTTGCTGACAAAACAGTTCAGACGTTCTGGGACGGAGGGGCGAGTGCTAAAGGTCATTAATAAGCAGATCCCCGTTACTATCTCCAGCACTTCCCTGAGGAGAGCAGTACCTGCCAGACGACATGAAGCTGAAGCTGAAGCTCCCGAACCCGGGTCTGGATGAGCGGATCCCGTCTCACGCCGAGCTGGAGAAGCTGGAGGTGGAGGAGGCTGGAGAGCGGCCGCAGTGGGACAACAAAACCCAGTACATGCTGACCTGCGTGGGCTTCTGTGTGGGGCTGGGGAACGTCTGGAGATTCCCGTACCTCTGCCAGAGCCACGGAGGAGGTGAGCTGAGAAACACAAGAGAAACACACCTCTTACTCGCTAGAACTGAAAAATTACAACCGGAAAACCTGTAAACAGGTACAAAGATCCAAAGAAATCCAAAGAAATGAGAGAGAGAAACTTCAGCTGCATGAACGCAGCCTCCCAGTTATGATTTATAGCTTCATTTGATTTTACAGCTTTATGACTGAAAAATTAAAACAGGAACAACTATTAAAAAAAGTTAGACAGATCCAAATTTGGGAAAAAGGGAAATGAGAGAGAGAAAGAAACTTTGAATAAATAAATCAATGCATTTCTAAGCTGCTTTGGATAAAAGCATCTGCCAAGTGTATAAATGTAAAATTAAAAATAATCAATCAACCAATCAATAAATCCTCTATTGTAAGTTGTTTTGGATAGAAGCGTCTGCTAAATGCATAAACAAAAATAAATAATTCTCTATTGTAGGTTGCTTTGGATCCTACTCATTATGACTAAAAAATTAAAATGGGCAAACCTGCAAACAGGTACAAATATTGAAAGTTGGGAAAGCGAGAGAGAGAGAATCTTTGAATGCATGAACGCAGCCTCCAAGACCTAATTATGATTTATAGCTTCATTTGATTTTACAGCCTAAATGATTTTTAAGGGAAAACACATGAGGGATTCAGGGATTGTATTTATGTGACTCTTTATTTATCTCTTATGAATTATCCCTGTCAATGCCCAACATCTTTCAATAACTGTCATAGAAAACTAGTCTGAAGTGATAACGAGCAGCTTTAGGACTCTCTGATCACTGTTTGGTTCATCTTATTCCATCCTACAGGCAGAAACTTAAGTCTGCGAAGCCTGTATTAAGATCTGTTAAAAGATGGACTAACGAAACAGAGCGGGATTTACAAGCCTGTTTCGACCTGACTGATTGGTCTGTTTTTGAAGCTGCAGCAAATGACCTGGACGAGCTCACAGAGACTGTAACATCATATATCAGTTTCTGTGAGGACATGTGCATTCCTACCAGGACTCATCTATTCTACAACAATGACAAACCATGGTTCACTGCCAAACTCAGACAGCTCCGTCAGGCCAAAGAAGATGCTCACAGAAAGGGGGATAAAGTCTTGTACAAACAGGCCAAATACACACTGGAAAAGGAGATCAGAGTGGCAAAGAGGAATTATTCTGACAAGCTCAGGAACAAATTCTCTTCCAGCGATCCGGCTTCAGTGTGGCTTGGATTAAAGGACATCACCAGCTACAAAACACCACCCCCCAGCACTCTGGAGAATCAACACCTGGCAGACGACTTAAACGAGTTCTTTTGTCGTTTTGAACGATCACCCCACACCCGCCCAGAACACCCCTCCACACAACCATTCACACCTCCAGCAACCCCTCTCTCCCCCACACCTACAATTCAAATCAGCGAAGACGATGTGTGCCAGGTCTTCAGGAAAAACAAAAGAAGGAAAGCACCTGGTCCAGATGGTGTGTCACCAGCCTGCCTAAAAATCTGTGCTGAGCAGCTGGCCCCCATCTTCACACAGATCTTCAATAGATCACTGGAGCTGTGTGAAGTCCCCTCATGCTTCAAACGCTCCACCATCATCCCCGTCCCAAAGAAACACAAAATTACTGGACTTAATGACTACAGACCTGTGGCACTAACGTCTGTAGCCATGAAATCATTCGAAAGACTGGTTCTGGCTCATCTGAAGGACATCACTGGACCCTTACTGGACCCCCTGCAGTTTGCCTACAGAGCAAACAGGTCTGTGGATGATGCAGTCAACATGGGACTGCACTTCATCCTGCAGCATCTGGACAGACCAGGGACTTATGTGAGGATCCTGTTTGTGGACTTCAGCTCTGCTTTTAACACCATTATCCCGGAAACCCTTCAAAATAAACTAACTCAGCTCTCCGTCCCCACCTCCGTCTGCCAGTGGATCAACAGCTTCCTGACAGACAGACAGCAGTTAGTAAAGCTTGGCAAATTCTCATCCAGCACTCGAACCATCAGCACTGGAGCTCCTCAGGGCTGCGTACTCTCCCCACTGCTCTTCTCCCTCTACACCAACGACTGCACATCTAAAGACCCCTCTGTCAAGCTCCTGAAGTTTGCAGACGACACCACACTGATCGGCCTCATCCAGGACGGTGACGAGTCTGCTTACAGACAGGAGGTTAAGGAGCTGGCTGTCTGGTGCAGTCTCAACAACCTGGAGCTTAACACGCTCAAAACTGTGGAGATGATCGTGGACTTCAGGAGAAACCCCCCTGCTCTCCCCCCACTTACCATCATGAACAGCACCGTGACTGCAGTGGAGTCATTCAGATTCTTGGGCACCACCATCTCTCAGGACCTAAAGTGGGATATTCACATTGACTCCATTGTCAGGAAGGCCCAGCAGAGGCTGTACTTTCTTCGCCAGCTGAGGAAGTTCAACCTGCCACAGGACTTACTGAAACAGTTCTACTCTGCCATCATTGAATCCATCCTCTGCACCTCAATAACTGTCTGGTTCAGCTCAGCTACCAAATCTGACCTCAGAAGACTACGGAGGGTAGTCCGGACTGCTGAGCGAATCATTGGTACAACCCTCCCCACTCTCCAAGAACTGTACTTATCCAGAGTGAGCAAAAGGGCTGGTAAAATCACTCTGGACCCCTCACATCCAGCACACAACCTCTTTGAACTGTTACCATCTGGTCGACGCTACAGAGCTCTGAGCACCAGAACGACCAGACACAGGAACAGTTTCTTCCCTCAGTCAATACATCTCATGAACACTCAATAAATAAACGTAGAACACACAACTAATACATTATCCATTCACCACACTCACTTATTTTATTTTCTCATTTCTAATTTGCACATACTTCACCTGTACATACATAGTCGCCTATATTATATATTATATATTGTGTATTTTTTATTTTTTTTGCTGCTTTGTACATTGGTTATTGGCTATTTCCTGTTATTTTGTTTCATTACCTGTGTCCTGTCCTGTTACTGTCTTTCTGTTGCACTGTGGAGCTTCTGTCACTACAACAAATTCCTTGTATGTGTAAACATACTTGGCCAATAAAGCTCATTCTGATTCTGATTCTGATTCTGATAATCAGATTTACTTTTTTAATTTCAAATTAGACCAATCTATGTTTTTTTGTAATGGACTTAAAAATATATGCAGTCTTGAAGAAAGAAATGGCTTATAAAACTATTTAGTCTAAGCAGTTTATGCAACCAGTCAGTAGAGTAATTTGTGTGAATGAGTCATAAGATTAATGTAGCGATTAAATATTGCTGTAGTCATTAAATAATCTGATCATCAAAAATCACTTATTTGAGTTAAAAACCTTAATTAAAAATCATAGATTTTAGAATTCTCTAAAAATTATTAAAATTGTATATAATTGCGTGTTGTTATGCATTAAAAAGCCAAAAATCGGTTATTAGAGCGCATTTAAGTTGTGTTGGATAAAAGTGTTTGCCAAATCTATAAATCTAAATACCTGATAAAACAGTAAAATATTAATATTTAAAGGGTTAAATAAATATTTTTTGAGTCGCTTTGAATAAAAACATCTACTAAATGTGTAAATAAATATATTTCTAAGCTGCTTTGGATAAAAGTATCTGCCAAGTGCATAAATGTAAAATTTTTAAATGATAAATAAATAAATACCTCTATTGTAGGTTATTTTGGATAAAAGTGTCTTCTAAATGTATAAATGTAAATTAATGAATAAATAATTCTCTATTATAGTATAGGCTATTAATTCTCTATTACAGTGGGGATCGAAAGTTTGGGAACCCCTTGCAGAATCTGTGAAAATGTGGATAATTTTACCAAAATAAGAGAGATCATACAAAATGCATGTTATTTTTATTTAGTACTGTCCTGAGTAAGATATTTTCCATAAAAGATGTTTACATATAGTCCACAAGACAAAAAAATAGCTGAAATAATTAAAATAACCACATTCAAAAGTTTGGGAACCCTTGGTTCTTAATACTGTGTGTGGTTACCTGGATGATCTACGACTGTGTTTTTGTTTTGTGATGGTTGTGTTTGAGTCCCTTGTTTGTTCTGAACAGTTCAACTGAGCACTGTTCTTCAGAAAAATCCTCCAGGTCCTGCAGAATCTTCAGTTTTCCAGCATCTTTTGCATATTTGAACCCTTTCCGGCAGTAACTGTATGATTTTGAGATCCACCTTTTCACACTGAGGATGATTGAGGGACTCAAACACAACAATTAAAAAAGGTTCAAACATTCACTGATGCTCCTGAAGGAAACACGATGCATTAAGAGCCTTGGGGGTGAAAACTTTTTGAATTTGAAGATCAAGGTAAATTGTATTTAATTTGTCTTCCAGGAAACATGCAAGTATCTTCTGTCGCGTCAGAAGGGCAGTACTAAATGGAAAAACATGATATTTCAACAAAATAAGAAAAATTTGGACATCTTCATCCTGTTCAAAAGTTTTCACCCCCCGGCTCTTAATGCATCGTGTTTCCTTCTGGAGCATCAGTGAATGTTTGAACCTTTTTTAATTGTTGTGTTTGAGTCCCAAACTTTCGCATGCCACTGTATAGGCAATATTTTTTAAAGTATGTAAAAACTAAAATTAATATTCAAAATTAAAATTAGTAATAAGACTTCTTTGAACTTACTAAGAATGCCTAAAAATCCATCAAACAATGGTTTCACGGCTGATATGAGCATAACGGTCTGTAATATCGGTGTGTTTGCTGCTGGCTGTTTCAGGAGCGTTTATGATCCCGTTCCTGATTCTCCTGGTTCTGGAGGGAGTCCCGCTGCTTCATCTGGAGTTTGCCATCGGTCAGAGACTGAGGAAGGGTAGCGTCGGCGTCTGGAGGTCCATCAACCCGTATCTGACCGGAGTCGGTGAGTCACAAAGCCATAAACTGATAAACGTGTGGGAAACGACCTTGACTCCTGCAGGAATGAGTTCAGCTGGCTTTTGAAACTATATGATGCTGTCTGTGTGTTTGGTCAGGCATCGCCTCCATGCTGGCGTCCTTCATTGTGGGCATGTACTACAACACCATCATGGCCTGGGTCATGTGGTACCTCTTCAACTCTCTGCAGGATCCTTTACCCTGGAGTCAGTGTCCGGTCAATGCCAACAGGACAGGTATCTGCAGCTCACAGCAGCGTTACTGATGACTGCAACTATTAAACAACACAGTAACACTTTAAAGCTTTATGTATAATGCATTATAAATCTATTCATAATGTATGTTGTAATGCATTTAATATTTTCATAAATATTGTAACCAGAGTTAAAAAGCATTATTATTTTTTTTTCAGATTTCTTGTTACATCTCAGTTGTTTGTTGTGTGTTTTAATGCATTATACTTATATAAGGGAGTAACAATGAATAGATAAGTAACAATGTATTATAGCTGAGGTTACAATTATTCATAAGATCATGCATTATAAGACATAATTAATGCATTAAATGTTTATAATGCATTATAAGTAAAGGCTTTACTTGAAGTAAAGCTGCAATAAAATAAAACTATTTGATGAAAAATTTTAAAATTAGAAATGTTGATAAAATAAATTACATAAACTAAAATGTAAAAATGTTGATCAAATAAAATATAACTATTAGATGAAAAACATACACATTAAAATTTAAAATGCTGATATAAAATATAAATATTAGACAAATTTAAAATGTTGATTGATACATAATAAAACAAAGATTACAAGGCAACATCTAAAATAAAATATAAATATCACATTAAAACCTTAAATGATGAAATTCTAAATGTTTTAATAAAATTAAATATGAATATCAGATGAAAAACCTAAATGTTAAAATTAGAAATAAAATAAAATGTAAGTATCAGATGAAAAACATTTCTAATTTTAACATTTAAGTTGAAGTACTAAAATTACTAAATAAAAATATGAAAAAAATAAAAATGACAAAAACTAAAATGAATACTAAAAATAAAAGTTAATTCAAAATATTAATAAATACTATAAATAAAGCTAAAATAACATTGATGCTAATTTAACTAATTCATTCATGTCCCTGATCTTATTGTGAATGATTAAGCATGATATTCTAAACTAAAATGCAATAACTTGCTCTACCTGCTGCTAATATCATTTGATGTATCCTGACTATGATAAAGGTTCCAGTAGTATCTCAGTGTACCGTGGCTGTCTCTCCGCAGGTCTGGAGCCGGAGTGTGCACGCAGTTCTCCGGTGGATTATTTCTGGTACAGAGAGACTCTGAACAGCTCGGCGGCGATCGAGGACTCTGGAGGTCTGCAGTGGTGGCTGGTGCTGTGTCTGTTCTGTGCCTGGGCCGTCCTGTACGTCTGCTGCATCAGAGGCATCGAGACCACCGGGAAGGTGACCACAAACAACACATTTCATATTCAGTACCATTATCAATAGCTTCACAGCTAACACATTTACACTAATAGTCAAAAGTAAGGTTTTTAATGTTTTTAAAGAAGCCTCTTCTGTTCACCAAGCCTGCATTTATTTGATCCAAAGTACAGCAAAAACTGAATTGTGAAATGTTTATTTTACAGCATTAATACTGTTATTCTCCTGTTTATTTCTGTGAAGCTGCTTTGAATCAGTCTGTACTGTATAAAGCGCTATAGAAATGAATTATTCTATCTCCTGCTCTGCTCAGGCCGTGTACATCACATCCACGTTACCGTACCTGGTTCTCACCATCTTCCTGATACGAGCGCTGACGCTGAAAGGATCTCTGAGTGGAATCAAGTTCCTCTTCACTCCAGACGTACGTTCAGCGATTAACCCTGTGTGTGTGTGTGTGTGTGTGTGTGTGTGTGTACTCACTGAACTCTGACGCGTCTGCTTCCCTGTTGAAGGTGAATGAGCTGATGAACCCGACCACATGGCTGGACGCTGGAGCTCAGGTGCTCTTCTCCTTCTCTCTGGCCTTCGGCGGCCTCATCTCCTTCTCCAGCTACAACTCGGTCCAGTAAGTCATCTACAACACACGCTACAAAACCTATCAGTCTGAAGACTACATGAGCAGCTGCCTACTGAGAGAGCTTCACTGTGAAGGGAAGAGTATGTGACGCCGCCCTAGAATTCATTGAATTTAAATTCAGAGAAGGAACAGACTTTAAATCAACAGCAGGGTTAAGTTAGATTTTTTTCATAAATAATTTTTTTCATTATTTAAAAAAAAAAAAAACATTGCTATTTGGCTTTAATTTACATTTCAATTATAGTAATTTTAGTGCTTCGACTTATTTTTTTATTTTTTTATTGGGGGGGGGGGGGTGCTTTTCTAATTTCAGTGAAAGTTTTATTAATTCTGTTATGTATTTTTGTTATATTTATTTCTATTTAGTACTGATAATTTAATTGATATTTATTTCAGTTTTAGTAATTTTAGTACACCAACTTAAACTTATTTTATTTTGGCTAGTTCTCAAGGCACCATTTCTGAATTTAGTTTAAGTTTTAGTAATTTTGTTTATTGCTTTTGTTTTTGTTTTTCTAAAGCGTTAACTTATATTTAGTCCCAGTTTTAACAATTTTAGCACTTACACTTATACTTATTTTATTTTGGGTGGTTTCTATGGCAACATTTCTAATTTTGGTTTAAGTTTTAGTCATTCTGTTATGTGCTTTTGGTATTTATTTATTTCTATTTATTTCTATTTAGCTTTAATTTCTATTTATTTTAGTTTTAATCAATTTAATAGGCTACTATTAAGTTTTAAGTTTTAGTAATTTAGTTATGTCCTTTTAGATGCTTTAATTTATATGAAGTTTTATTTTAAATAAGTTTAGTACCTCAACTTATTGTATCTCAGTTAGTCGCCTAGGCGACATCTTTAATTCTCATTTATTTTTTCCCATCCAATCGTTATTTCAATTAACGAAACCTATTTTAGTTTGTGTTTTAGAATAACAACACTTGTCAAGAAAGCATCGACAGCTGTTTCCATCCGTTTTGGGATATCTTGAACAGATGGGATGGAAACAGTGCATTATTTGCAAATGTTTTATGCATTATTCTGATTTTGTTCTAATTAATTCATTATTAATAATTATTCTAATTAAAATTACAACTTTGGATTCAAATGTGTAGGCAGCTGAAATGTAAAAGAGCACATATACAGCACATATTTTGAGTAAATTGATAATTTTTCCATCAGTAATAACTGTGAGCAGGATGCCGTTACCATCTCCATCATCAACGGTCTGACCTCCGTCTACTCCGCCACCGTCATCTACGCCATCATCGGCTTCAGAGCCACGGAGAACTACGACGCGTGTCTGGAGAGGTAGCTACGTCCTTACATTCACTACTGTTCAAACGCTTATCAAGTCTGTAAGATTATTCTCTTCTAAGAAATTAATACTTTTATTAACGCTTGATCCCACGTGCGATTATAACGGTCAGCGTGTCACGTGACCAACCGCAAAATTCAAATCTACTTTTGGCACTGAGCAAGAAAAGGGCGCGAAGATATCACAACTTTTCAGTGCTTTTAACCACATTGTGTTTATTTTAGGTTTCAGACATTTAAATACACACTGTGTAGGTAACTATAAAGTAGGCTACTCCATGTCTTTTGGGAGGAGATCTCAAAAGCAGCTCCGATTCGGTGTGAATTAACCTGATCATTATAAAGGTGTTTAAACATTTACTTGATCATATTTGAGTATCGGAATACCACATATTTCATAATATAATTAACACGTTTGAGAATTATTTGAATGAGAAAAAAATTATCGATATCGGTCGATATCGGTAATCACATTTTTTATTTCTTTCAAGTTTAAAGGCATATTTTTTGCTCCCAAGTGAAAGTTGTAGAAATCAGACTGTTAATTGTGGTTTTAAACTACTCTTAATGGTCAGAACATGACAAACACGTTTTTGAATTCTTTACACTTTTCCAGTCATTTAGACAAAATAAATATCTTAATAGAAAAATGTATTTCTTAGTTTCTCATGTTCTAATGAGTGCTATTGTTTCTGTCAGATGTGCACACTGATAATAATCAGAAATCGGCATAATTAGAATGATTAAGGATCACATAACACTGAAGACTGGAGTAATGATGCAGAAAATTCAGATTTGATCACAGAAATAAATGACATTTTAACAGATATTCACACAGAAAACAGCTACTTTAAATTGTAATAACATTTCTCAATGTGTACAGTATTTTTGATCAAATAAATGCAGCCTTGGTGAGCAGAAGAGACTCTTACTGACTCCAAATGTTTTTTAACGGCAGTGTGACCTCACTGTATTATATTTTCTGACAGTAACATCCTGACGCTGATGAACACGTTTGATCTGCCGGAGGGAAACATCACGGAGAGCAACTACAACAGTTTTCTTCAGCATCTCAACAGCACAGCACCAGCAGTCTTTCAGGAGCTCCATCTGAAGACCTGCGACATACAGACATACCTTAGTGAGGTACTACAGAAATCACACATTACTAGTCAACCATCTCCCATCCTTCACTAAGTCACTCTGAGCACACTCCAGATGAACAGCTGCCCTGATGTTTGGTTTCAGGGAGTAGAGGGAACCGGTCTGGCCTTCATCGTCTTCACCGAGGCCATCACTAAGATGCCCGTCTCTCCTCTGTGGTCAGTGCTGTTCTTCATCATGCTCTTCTGTCTGGGATTGTCCACCATGTTCGGGAACATTGAGGGAGTCGTGGTGCCGCTGCAGGATCTGAACCTGCTCCCCAAAAAATGGCCTAAAGAACTCTTCACTGGTATCAACCACAAACCACTTCCAAACATAGCAGACAAATATCAGCTGCAGTGTTGTGCTTTACAAGTAACACAGGTTATTTATTGACTGACAGCTCTGGTGTGGCCATGTTGAGAGAAATTGGGAGTAAGTGCAGAGGTGTTGTGTGTGAACATGATCTTCTAGACCAGGGGTGTCAAACTCAGTTCCTGGAGGGCCAGAGCCCTGCAGAGTTTAGATGCAACCCTAATTAAACACACCTGATCTAGCTAATCAATTCCTTCAGGCTTATTTGAAAACTACATGGTATGTGTGTTGGAGCAGTGTTGTAACTAAATTCTGCAGGGCTGCGGCCGTCCAGGAACTGAGTTTGACACCCCTGGTCTAGACTAAATGTGACCCTGGAGCACAAAACCAGTCATAAGGGTCAATTTTGTGAAATTGAGATTTATACATCATCTGAAAGCTGAATAATAATCTGTCCATTGATGTATGGTTTGTTAGGACAATATTTGTCTGAGATGCAACTATTTGAAAATCTGGAATCTGAGGGTGCAAAAAATCTCCTTTAAAGTTGTTCAAATGAAGTTCTTAGCAATGCATATTACTAATCAAAAATGAAGTTTTGAGATATTTATGGAAGAAAATTTACAAAATATCTTCATGTAACATGATCTTTACATAATATCCTAATGATTTTTGGCATAAAAGAAAAATTTATAATTTTAACCCATACAATGTATTTTTGGCTATTGCTATAAATATGCTACTCATGACTGGTTTTGTGGTCCAGGGTCACAAATATCAACATGTATTTTCTCATCTCACCTGCACAAAAACACATTCAGTATTCCTCAAAATGAATAAAAACAGTAAAATGCAAATTCAGAATATTATACAAACCTGCAATAATTAAATATGTTAAATTAGACAAATATAATTTAAGAGATTCAAGATTCAAGAGTTTTATTTGTCACATACACAATTATACAGAGTATAACCAGCAGTGAAATGTAGGTCAGGTCCGCTCCAAGGACAGTGCAATTATAAAGAATACAAACATTAAGAAGAAGTACAAACATAAAATAAAAGATAAGATAAAATAAGATAAGATAGGATAAAAAATATAAATATAAATGTGCAGGTCAGTATGTTGTTGACAAATAGTAATGAGAGGAATGTGCAAAAAATAATGTGCAAAAAGTTGTACAGGGTATTTGAATAGCAGCAATATGAGGTAGAGAAAAATTATGAATAGCTTATTGATATGATATTTACATGGAGAAAAATTATGAATAGCTTATTGATATATGATATTTACATGGAGAAAAAAATTATGAATAACTTATTGATATGGTGATATTACATGGAGTCAAGTGATATTATGACACAGAGTTAGAGTTTAGGAGCCTGATGGCCTGGGGGAAGAAACTCCTCCTAAGTCTCTCAGTTTTTGCCATCAGGCTACGGAAGCGCTTACCAGATGGAAGCAAAGTGAATAGCTGGTTACCAGGGTGATTAGAGTCCTTGAAGATTTTAACAGCTCTACTTTTGCAGCGTTTGAGGTAGATGTCCTGCAGAGAGGGGAGAGCAGACCCTGAGATGCGCTCAGCTAAGCGCACAACTCTCTGTAGAGCTTTGCAGTCCTGATTGGAGCTGTTTCCATACCACACTGAGATGCACTGAGTCAATACACTTTCTATGGTCCCTGAATAGAAAGTTTTCAGGATTGCTGGTGAGACCCTGAATTTCCTCAGCTGTCGCAGATGGTACAGTCTTTGCCTGGCTTTCTTAACCTGTGATTGGATGTGTGTAGTCCAAGTCAGGTTCTCGGAGATGTTTACGCCGAGGTACTTGAAGCTACTCACCCTCTCCACAGGGGTCCCGCTGATCCTGAGAGGAGAGTAGGGCTGCTGCTGTCTCTTCCTAAAGTCCATGATCAGCTCTTTAGTTTTGCTCACATTCAGTGAGAGACAGTTGTCCTGGCACCAAGATGTGAGTCTCTCTACCTCATCCAAGTATGCGGTCTCATCGTTGTTGGAGATGAGGCCCAGAACCACAGTATCATCAGCGAATTTAACAATGGATGTGGAGCTGTGAGAGGACACGCAGTCATGCGTGTAGAGAGAGTAGAGCAGGGGACTCAGGACACAGCCCTGTGGGGCTCCTATGATCAGAGTGATGGAGTTTGAGGTGAACTGGCCAACTTTCACCACTTGAGGTCTGCCGGTGAGGAAGTCTTGAATCCAGTCACAGAGTGAGGAGTTTAGGCCGAGGTCTGTGAGTTTAGATGCCAGCTTGATGGGGACTATAGTGTTGAAAGCTGAGCTATAGTCAATGAATAGCAGCCTTACATAATTCCCATTGTTGCTGTCCAAGTGTGTGAGGGAAGAGTGGAGAACGTGAGAAATGGCATCGTCCGTGGATCTATTTGGGCGATAGGCAAACTGAAGAGGGTCCAAAGTATCAGGGATGGAGGAGCAGATGTGGCTCTTTACAAGTCTCTCAAAAACCTTCATGACTATAGATGTGAGGGCAACTGGGCGATAGTCATTCAGGCAAGAGGGTTTATTGTTCTTCGGCACAGGGATAATAATGGATTTTTTTAATGGAGTGGGAACCACGGAGGTAGCAAGGGACTCATTAAAAATGGAAGTGAACAAACCAGCGAGCTGATCGGCGCAGGACCTCAGAACACGGCCGGTTATCCCATCAGGACCGGCTGCTTTCCTGACGTTCACTCTCTTTAACGCCCTCCGAACCTCATCCTCCGACACGGTGATTACAGGATCATCGCTGCTCTGCCTGCTGCTTCCTGACGCGCCGCCGCCGTTGCCATCGACGCGGCTGTAGAAGATGTTTAACTCGTCGGCCAGCAACGGATCTGCTCTCACCTCCGCGGAGGATTTGTTTCCGAAGTCACAGATGGTCCTCAGTCCCTGCCACATCCGTCGAGAGTCGTTGAGCTGGAAATGAGACTCAATTCTCTCTCTGTATCTGTGTTTAGCGGCTCTTACTGCGCGTCGGAGAGCATAGCACGATGCTTTGTACTCGCTCGTATTCCCAGACAGAAGAGCCTCATTGTAAGCGGCAGTGCGTGTGTTAACCGCGGCACGGATTGTTCTGTCCACCCACGGTTTCTGATTGGAGAATGTCCTTATCGTTATTGTTTCTGTAGCTTGCTCGGTTAGCGTGTTTACGAAGCTTAATGCTACATCCGTGAACTCGCTGACGTCAGAAGAACTCGCCCGGAACATGTCCCAGTCGACGTCATCAAGCGCCGCCTGCAGCATAGTCTCTGAGTGGGAGGACCAGCGCGTCACTACTCTCTGCGCCGGAGGTTCCTGAACGAGCCTTTGTTTGTATCCCGGTGTTAGAAAAATTGTGGCATGGTCCGATTTGCCAAAAGCCGGTAGTGAGCGGGCTTTGTAGGCATCCTTGAACTGAGTGTAGCAATGATCCAGTGTGTTTGGTCCTCTAGTTGGACAGGATACATGTTGATAAAAGTTCGGCATGACCTGCTTGAGGTTGGCTTTGTTAAAGTCCCCCGCGATGATGAAGGCAGCGTCAGGATGTTTGTTAATGTAGCCGCTGAGCACATCGTGAAGCTTAGACAAAGCCAAGCCGGTGTCCGCCTGTGGTGGAATGTACACAGCAGTAACAATGATTGATGAAAACTCCCGGGGCAGATAAAATGGGCGGCAAATAATGGAAAGATGTTCCAGATGAGGCGAGCAGGAACGCGACAGAATGGAGATATTCCTGGGATCACACCATTTCTTGTTGATCATGAAACATACTCCTCCACCCCTGGATTTACCGGCCTCTGCTGTTCTGTCCGTCCGAAAGACAGAGAAGTTATCACTCGGCATTACAGCAGTGTCCGGGACCGAGGACGAAAGCCACGTTTCTGACAAACAAAGGATGTTGCAGTCCCTTATGTCCCGTTGGAAACTAATCCTGGCTCTAAGATCGTCCATCTTATTCTCCAAGGATTGGACATTAGCAAGGAGAATGCTTGGAAGAGGAGGACTGTGAGCCCTTTTCCTGAGTCTGACTCGAATTCCAGCGCGCTTCCCGCGGTGTTTCTTGATCCGTCGCCTCGGGGGGGGTGTTGTTTATCTCCGCGTTCCGAAGAATCTCCAGAGGCCACGCAGGATTCGTGGATAAAGTGTCCTGAAGCAGGTTGGTGTAGCGGTTTCCAATGTCCAAAAGTGTTTCTATGTTGTAGGTGATCAGTGCCGACGTGAAATGTGTAAAAAGAGAAAGTAAAAGTAGGGAAAAAAGTAAGTTTAAGCAAAGTCTCAGTGGAGCGACCCGCGCGGCGTCCGAACACAGCGGCGCCATCTTGGAAAAAAGAATACTTTAGGATTAAATATTTATGTATTTAATCCTATTGTTTTAACCAATGTCTTTGTTACTGACCTTCAATGATCCAATTCAACCATACTAATAAGTGAAAATGACACATTTGTGTTTGATTTGAGTTATTGCTGAATAGTGTTGATCTTTCTTCTCCTGCATCATATTCTTCATGTGATTAGTTTGAGCTGCATCCTCTACTGTACAGACCTGAATCTACATTTCTTTCAGTCTGAGGCGCATTCACTTCACTGTTGGTGTGAAAGAGCATTTACATTTGTAAAAGAATAGCTTATATATATATATAAAACAAGCAAGCCCTGCCGAGATGTAAAAAGTAACTCAAAAGTAACATAACGCATTATTTTTTAGGGAGTACCACAATATTGTAATGCATTACTTTTAAAAGTAACTTACCCCAAAACTGCTCAGCTGACCTGCTGATGTTTTTCAGGTCTGACGTGTGTTGTGTCCTTCGTGACGGCGCTCATATTCGTCCAGTCCTCTGGTAACTACTGGCTGGCTCTGTTCGATGGCTTCGCCGGCTCTATTCCTCTGCTGGTCATCGCTCTCTGCGAGCTAATCGCTGTGGTTTACGTCTATGGGATTGACAGGTAAAAGCCAACTTGAAATTGAAGTTGTTTAAAGGGATAGTTCACCCAAAAATAAAAATTCTGTCATAAATTACTCACTCTCATGTTGTTCCAAACCCGCAAGAATTGTTGAATAAAGTCGTTATTTTTGTTCTCTCTGTGCACAAAAAAGTATTCTCATAGCTCTGTAAAATTACGTTTGAACCCCTGATGTCACATGCATTATTTTAACGATGTCCTTGCTATGTTTCTGGACCTTGATCGTGGTAGTAACCTTGCTGTCTATGGAGGGTCAGAGAGCTCTCGGATTATCTAAATTACGGGTTTAGAACGACATGAGGGTAATTAATGACAGAATTTACATTTTTGGATGTTATTAGGTTGCTGCTTCTTCTGAGACTAAATTTAGTCAGTATCTCCTTCTAGAGTTTTCAAGCTACAACCACTGGACCCAGGTCAGACATTCAGACTGGTCTTACTCTGGTTGCTATATCTTTTATGGCTTTTGGTTTTCGTAAACCAATCGAGCTGGATTACCTCCCCTGTTGCAAAGTTGTGTGTCTATGCTGTATTGATTATGTGCTTTTGTTGCTGGGGTGTTTTTCCTGCTCTCACACTGTACTCCCAAAGGAGCATAGTCTGGGGGTTATTTTTTCCCTCCCCATCTTCCTCGTGTTATGCTGTATTTCTTCCTCAATTCCCTGTCTTCCTGTCCTGAAATGGACAGGTTGATGGCTAATTTCACTGGTACTTGAGACTAGTGACAATAAAGGGCTACTAAAACTACGAAAAGTCCTGTAGACTTTCATTGAGGGGGTCAAAACTTTTGTACAATAAGTCTTATAGAGTGTTTAGGCTGTCTGTCACTAGCAAAGCTGAATGACTATCCTAGGATAACATGCTAATTCATGCTAACAACATGCTAAAAATTCTAGCAACATGCTAAATCATGTTAAATGCTATAAATGTGCTAAAGCATGCTAGCAAGATGCTAAAACATACTAGAAACGTGTTAAATTATGCTAACAACATTGGAAAAGTTAAAAATATGCTCACAATGTGCAAACTCACATTAGCAATGTGTAAATTTATGCTAGCAACATGGTAACAAAGTGTTAAATTATGTTAGCAATATCCTAAATCATGCTAGTAACATGCTAATGTGTTAATTCATGTTAAACAAAATGCTGATAATATCATGAAATAACTTGCTTAAACACTTTAGCAATGTGCTAAAACATGCAATAATCATGTTATTTCAAACTTTTAAACAAGGGTTTGTCAAGCCAACATCAAAGTTTGTTTTCAGACTTTACTCATCTAGTTGATCTTATTCTGCACATTATTCACAGTTCAAGTTCTAGTTCATGCAGTATTTTAATGCAATAAACAGTAACAGCTTGTGTTCTGACAGACGCAAAAGATAAATAATGGAAACTATAGATGTTTTTAAGTGCTTAGAAGAAAGGTAAAGCTGTTCTCTCTCTATCCTCCAGGTTTAACGAGGACATTGAGTTCATGGTGGGACACAAGCCCAACATCTTCTGGCAGTTCACGTGGCGGTTCCTCAGTCCCATCATCATCCTGGTCATTCTGATCTTCTACTTTGTCACTACAGTCAGCAAACAGCTGACCTACAGCGTCTGGGACCCTGAATCAGTATGTATCCGACTATATCTTGCATCAGAAAATTCAAATACATGTTTTTACATTATTACTTTAAGAAAACGCAAAAGTTTTGCAATAGTATGCAAAGCTTTGAAAAAAACAAGTCCCTACCTTTCTGTATTTTTACCATCACCATTTTCCTTTTGGGGCTCCAAACTCATAAACTCGTAATTCTGAGGGAAAAAAAGAGTTGTGAGATTTAAAAATAAAATAAAAAAATCGCAATTACATTTTTTAATTTTGTGGAGCCAAAATTTAATCCAAGCGAAATTTTAAAAGCAGGTTTTTGTTCCAATCGTACAGATTAATATTGAAATTTTGCGGTAACGGTAACGCACTTTTACTGTGAAAGTGTTCTCAATGCTCGACAAAACAAATCGAAAACTGTACTTCAATTTTTTACTTTCATCACCCAATCAATTTCCAGAAGATTAAACTAATATCCTTGTTGAATATCCAGTTTCTATGGAAGCTTCTTTCCACAAAGGAAATACAAAAAGCAAATTTTTCATCTCAAAATTCAGACATTTTTCTTGCAATTCTGAATTTATGTCTCACAATTTAGACTTGAAAAAAGGAAGAAAAAAAATCTTAATTGCGATTATTCTTTATTCTGTCATGGTAACAAAATCTAAAAAAAAAAAAAGTCAGAATTCTGAGTTTATATCTTGCAACTGACACTTTTTTCTTCATAATTCTTTATCTGGCAATGTTGAATTTTAAAACATAATATGTAAAATTAAAATAAAGTAAAAATCAAACACGTACTAAAAAAAGTATTAACCTATAAAATTTAAAATTAAAATAAATAATTTTAAAATGAAAGCAAATCAAAATAAAACCCTAATAATCTATTAAGTCATAAAATTAAAATAATTAAATAGTTTTAAATCAAAACACTACAAATGTATCAAAATGTGAATGATTTCAAAATAAAAACTATTAAAATAATTTACAGAAATTGCAAGCAAAAAGTCAGAATTATGATAAATAATCTCAAAATTGTGAACGAAAAGTCACAATTATCTTTTTTATTTTTTCATCCCACATCGGAAACAAGCTTCCATATGTTTCACACTGAAATACAATCACATTGCGGAAGCAAAGTTAGTTACGCCATTTCGCACAGGTAGAGAGGTGTCTGTGTAAAGTATGTCTTCTGTCCGAACAGGATAATTTCCCCGCTCTTAAAGAGGTGAACTATCCTAGCTGGATCAGCGCCATCATCTTCATCCTAGCCGGCATTCCCAGCCTCAGCATCCCAGGTTTAGCCATCATCCGAGCTCTGTGGAAATGCTGCTCAAAGGACAAGGAGACGAAAGAAGAGCGCAGCATTTCTGGAAAAGAAATAAGTGTGAATACAATAGCGTAGATCGTAGACCATATGGAACAATGAGGCCACGACCGAATCAAGCTCACGGATAACAACATTTGAAATTACGTCAGGTATTGAACATTATGTTATTATATTATATACTCACAAACCTTTTTGCAATTTATATATATGTATATTGTATTACTTAAGTATAATAAACAATGATTGTTTTTCAATGTCTCTATCCACCTTATTTTGAAACGCGAAGCTAATTTCTGTCGATGTGCGAGACTTCCGGTTCATTAGCCGCTATAACTGAAACAATAACAAAGTGCGGTGAAATGTATTTGGCTACAAGCCACTGTGTTATGATAATAAATTAAAACTAGATAAACAATTCGTCAAGACAAACTTTAGGTTGGCTTGAGAAAGCCTAGCCTGAAAGTTTAAAGCAGTTGTAAAAGCTTGAGGTTTGAAAATTTAGATAGATAGAGAAGGCAGATGTTGATAATGTTTCTAGCATGTTTTTAGCATGATTAGTATGTTGCTAACATGTTTCTGACATGATTAGAATGTTGCTAGCATTTTGCTAGCATGATTAACATATAGTTGGCATGTTGCTAGCATGCTTAGCATGTTGCTAGCATGATTAGCATGTTACTATGATGATTATCAAGTCACTAGTTTATTTATAGCATGATTAGCAAGTTACTAGCTTGTTGCTAGCATGTTTCTAACATGATTAGCATGTTACTAGCATGTTTTAGCATGTTACTAGCATGATTAGCATGTTAAGTGCGGTAAAATGGCTACAAGACACTGTGTTATGATAATAAATTAATATTAAATGACAATGAATTGATATCATTGATATATCGGTTTCAGATAAAATGAGAAGGAATACCGATATCAAACAGCATAACGGACAGTTTTTGTTCGGTTAGAGTAACCGGAGCGAACGAAACCGGAAGCCGCGCACATGCCACTTACAAATGCTAACGCTCATGATTAAAAACAAGGTGGATAGAAAACCAATATAGATCCTGTACTGTAGCGGAACTCTTTTTTTAAAGATTGTGTGTTATCGGCTTGATTTCCTACAGGACACGCTGTAGTGATTTACCAGCACTTACAGAACAGTGTGTCCTTCCTTAACGCTTATCTTTCCGTGTTAAATTAATAATTATCAGAAGCTGATATATTGTGCTCTCTTTGTTCTAATAGAGACTTTCTGTTTTACTTGTGAATTTACAGCCAGGACAGACCGATAATCTACAATTACTGTAATATCTTATCTAACAAACACAAAACAATACAATCAGCGCATGCTAATAAAGATAGTAACTGAGTTCTGAGAGGCGGCAGGAATAATAAGTTTCCCAAACCTGGTCTGGAACCTGTCTCCCGTGTTTATTTATACACAATTCTTCAGCAAAAGAATATTTCACATGTTGTATAAGTACAAGTAACGCTGTAGGACTATAGGAACAATAGGACTTGGAACAGTAATTTGAAATACAATTTATTCTACAAATTGTTTTTAAGATTCTACAAATCTTGCTTAATTCTGACTATTCCCGAACGTTTAACAGCTGAACTGAGCTGAAAGATTGCCTGAGATTTTAAGTTAATATTTCAATATTAGTAATTTAACAACGAATTCATTAGGTCACACGACATGCAAACTATTTTGTTTTTAGCAAGGGTTTTATTTTGAAATTATTTATTTTAACTTTATATTGTTGTGATTTCATACATTTGAGTTTTATTTTAATGTAAAAATATTTATATTAATTTGACTTTATGATTTAATACATTTTTTGTAAGTGTTCTGTTTTGATTTGTTTTTATTGCAACTGTATTTAATTCTACGTTTTTATTTAACAATTATTTTAATTTGACATTTTATGATTCCATAAATTTTTAGTAAGAGTTTTGTTTTTATTAAAACAAATTTATTTTATGATTTAATACCTTTTTGTGTTTGATTGATATTTATTTTAAAATATTTTATTTCAATTTTACATTTTTGTAAGTTATTTATTTGTTTTGTACATTATTTTAATTAGTAATTTTAAGTTTAAATTATTAATTAATGAGCACTTAATGTTTTACAGGAATAAGGCTAGTAAAAAAATCTGGGACATGTTTTTGATAGCTTTACAGGAATTATTGTTTATTTGCAGAATAAAAATGTCTCTTTACTCATTACTGTATCTTGGTCTGATATGTGTCTGAGGGGATACTGCATCTGCTCACAATCAGCAGCAGGTGGCGCTATTAAAACAACACAGAGTGAAAACCATTACATTCATGCAGTCAGCAGACATGAAACACACATGTAGTGATGATGCTCAAACCTCTGCAATTATTTTGCCAGCATGAAATATAATATAATATATTAATTTGTACTCAAGGATCTTCTATACCTTTTTAAGTTGCTTAAAAGCATTTCATTATGACAAGTTGCTGAATTATGACATTTTTCCTCCAGCAGATCATAACTCCATCTTTCCTGTAGTAGGAAAAGACAATCCAAAAAAAAACTTTACATAGAAACAAATAGACAACATGATTTAAAATATGAATACAAATAGCTCACACACCTTTTATTCCTCAAGGATGCATTAAATTGATCAAAAGTGACAGTCAAGACATAATGTTACGAAAGATTTTGGTTTCAAATAAACGCTGTTCTTTCTATTCATCTGTGAATCGTGAAAAATTAAATGCATCACAGTTTCTGTGTCAAACATATTCAGCACAGCTGTGTTCAACATTGATAATAATCAGAAATGTTTCTCGAGCAGTAAATCAGTATATTAGAATGATGTCTGAAGATCATGTGACAGTGAAGACACATGAAATTCACAGAAATAAATGACAGTTTAACACATATTCACATAGAAAACAGCTGTATTATATTGTTACTGATGTTTCTGTATTTTTGGTCTCATAAAGGCATCTTTGGTGAGCAGAAGAACTTTTGACCACTATATAGATTCATACAGTTCATATATGAAAGTGAAAAGTCATAATCATTCTCTTGTGATTGTCTGTCTAATGAGTGTTGGGTCTGCTTTGATAGTATGAGGATCCTGAGAACAGATATTAAGCTCACAAACACTGGTTATCAGTGACTCATCGAGCAAACATTTGTAAGCAAGTGACCGATAAAACATGCATGAGTAATATAAACATATTGTTTTTATTTTTGTCTTTTTTAAGGTTTAACAGATGTCTGCAAGTTTACATGAACTTGTCACACAAAAATATCACCTTTTGTTATACTTTAAAATAATGCTTCTTTTTTTCATTTAGGAATTTAAGTAATTTGTCATTTATTTCACTATGTTACTTCTATAGACGTCCAAAGAATAGCAAATTCCATATTAACTGGATTGGCGAGAACACATAAGGTATTTATGATAATCAGTGCAAGCAATAACTAACCAAACAGCTGACTTGGGCACTTAAGGTGGAACCAACGCCTGCAAATAACACATAAGATATATTCATCCCTGTACTGTGGGTCACCCTTACATGTAGTTGTGGAGCAGAGCGTCCTGTCCTTGCCGTGTTTACACATCATCTGTATCCGCTGCAGGATAGAGGTGTAATCTGCTGTGTTTACATGTACTATTTGAATAATTGTCTCATATGTCTGTACTTTTTTATTATAACTTAGCAGTTTTTCCAGCGAAAGGCCTGACCTTTTGCTTTTTGGTGTCTTATATTTCTGAATAAGGGAATGAATCCACAGTCTTGCCTTTAAGCTGTTGACTGGACCTAATGGAGAGTGGCTAATGATTGCACATGCATTCACAACAACAAACACACCACAGTCATATCCAATATCTTGCTCTGGAGCATTGACAACATCAGTAACTCTCCAGCAAAGCCTGAAGATTTTCTCCTGCTGAGACATATATACATGATATGACCTTCATTAGTTTTAGGGCAAGTTTTATAGTTTCAAGACTTTGATTAGAATTAAATACTCTTACTCTCAAAAATGTGCAATGGCTAGAAGCCAGTGACAACCAGAGCCTGAAATATCTGTGTTAAAAGGTATTATGAGTGCATCATAATTTAGAGCCATGTTTGCTGCACAAAACTATAAAACTGGAAGCAAGTAAAGATATGTGGGCACACATAAAATTGAGCCTGACATCTTTTCTTGCTGAATGAAAGCTGCAATAGCCTGCTCAATTGTTTCTCCTTCAAGTCACATCTTTGGAGACAGACACTGCCTTTTTGGGTGAGACTTTGGGCCAGTCATGGATGATACTGATCATGCATCCAAGGACTCACTGAGAGGCTGTATGTTTGCCTAGTAGCTAAATGAAGCCCAGTAGCCATTTCTACTGCAAGTATGTGGTAACATTTTCCAGTGCTGGGACAAGAGCATAATGCACCATTTGTGGTAATCCTAACAACATGAACTGTTTCATCTGAGGGCCTTTTTACAACAAAAACTCTCAGTGATGTATTCAGACTTACAAGGGGTGGTGATGGCGCAGTGGATAAGACACATGCCTTTGGTGTGAGAGACCCGGGTTCGAATCCACTGTGAGACACCAATGTGTCCCTGAGCAAGACACTTAACCTCTAGTTGCTCCAGAGGCGTGCGACCTCTGACATATATAGCAATTGTAAGTCGCTTTGGATAAAAGCGTCAGCTAAATGAATAAATGTAAATGTAAGACCTATTTCAGTGACTGTTTTTGCCAAGGATGTCTGCGATGGCAGGAGTTTAGGTGCTTCAACTTTACATGACTCATTTTCTATGGTGGACTTGACCCGATAATATCCTCCAAAGGAAGAAATGAGGGCATTTGTAAATCTTTCACTGCTGAACATAGATTTAGTTTGCCGGCATAATTGCCCAAGCCACATTGTGCTCTTTGAAATTCAAAGAGGAAGTAAGACTGCATGTAATGCAGTGAGAGAACCACTGGAAGTTTTGGTTTTTAATCATTTTGTTCATGCTCTCACTTATTTTGTTTGTTGGGGGTTTATCTTTGAATGCAATAAACTGTTTTGTGTCAAATGCAGCTGTGTTTTCAAAAATATCTGATTTTAGATGCAGGTCAAAGTAGCAGAGGTATTCCTCTGACCATCGTTGGGCAAATGCATGGTAACGGGCCTCAAATTCACCTGGAGAGGTGGAATCAATCAGCTGTTCAACATGGTCTTTCAGTACCTTTACATCATCCCTTTTCCTCCCATGTCCCTTTACCCAGTGTTCAACATCTCGCAAGATGTGGTTGTGGCAAAACACTATGCTTAGTGTGGTAAAGTTTTTTTTTCAAAGCAGCCACAATTCCCTTTTCCCTGTCAACTCAACTTATTTTATTTTGTAGAGTCCATTTCAATCTTTCCTAAAATATCAATCAAAAACTGCTCATGATTTTGCATAAATTTCCGTTCATGCAGCATGAAGCCAACTGGATACACTGGATCGTTGACCAGTGCAGTGTTTCTCATGGCCAGAATAGACACATAAAAATCCCATCTCAAATGTTGTGCCATAGCTGATGATTTGAGGGTATCCAAATTTCACTAATTCCTCCAAATACGCACATGCTAAATTACCAATGTCTGGCATGCCTGCATAAGAAGGTCCGGAAAAGTTGTAATATGCCAAATAAAACCTGGCAGCTGGTATGGCAATTCATGGAGACTAAATATTTCATCGTGTGAAATTCTGTCTTTACATCTCTGGCCATACACAGTGTTCTGGACCTGCTTCAGGTTCCGTGGGCAGTTTACTGGCATTTGCTCCTGATCATAATAATAAATGGAATAAATGTTCTATTTGTTTTGGCGATTCCATGCTTATGTGAAATATGCAGTTGCAGATATGCAGTTTCATCCCCTATGTAGTGCATTAAATATAAATCTGCAGCTAACTGTTTGTCATCCCTTACTAGAGAGTAAACGCTCTTTCTGAAAACTGGGGACCCTTTAACACATTGGGGAGTTCTAACCCATATTTCTTTATATTGTGATAATTAGAACCCTTTTGTTTCCACATCCTTTGGTCATACCAAAAGTCCATGTTACAATCATCAGACTCTACACTTTTAAAAAGACAGACAGCGCCACCTTTTGGATGCAGAAGTGGTTCTGTAGAAATACAATCTTTGTAGCATTCAGCATTGCTAAGAATTGCTTCCGCTTCCTTCAGTGTAAACGCTTTTTATTTTTGCATTAAAGCCATTTTGCTGCCATTTACCAGCATCAATGCAATGTTTGTGTATGTGTATACTATGCAGCTCTGGTATGTTTGATTGTTAAAGCAAAAAAAATAAATACAAATCTGGAGTATATAAAATAGTACCCTAATTAAGTTTCAACAAGTTTCCCATAGAAAATTGTAAATGTAAAGAGATGTTTAACAAATACTGCACTCACTGGCACAGTTTAACAGAGGCAAGGAACTACTGTCAAAGCCAAGCAACAGAATAAAGGATGCTTGAAAAGCTGTCTGGTAGGGAGTTAATTTATAGTGATGTTCAAAACAATCAGTTAACGGTCACGGTTCGCTGTAGAAAGGACGCAAGGGAAAATCCACAACAGGAACACGGAAACACACGACATCCAACAAGTAGACCCGACAAACACTAACTGAACAGACTGGGGCTTTTAAACACAGATGCAGGGAATCAGTTAATAATCAAACTAAACGAGGACAGGAATGTGACCAAATAAGGACAAACAGGAACAGAAACAGGGGCAAAACACTACACAGACAGTCCAGAATCCTGACATTAACTGAGTTCAGATGATTACATCCTTTCGTAATTTAGCAATTTACATGCTTATATATCTGTGATTGGTTTAATCATGTGACATTAACTCGTTGGGGTCTGAGGGTGTTTTGGGGCCCTTCATAAGTTTTGACTTGCCCTTACATTTGTGCTTTTTTCAGTTGTTTATAAACATATGAATGACTATAGTCTCATTTCACTGGGTTGAGCACAAACGTTTGAACGTGCTTGCAATTTTTTATAAAATTATGTTTATGCATGGTTATGAAGTCACTGAAATAAGATCAGAAAACTCATACTAAACATATTCACAAGACTTTTGGATGCTGTAGACTAGAAAGTTTGCTACACAAAGATTCATTTTTGTCCACTTTACTTTATTCACATAAAACAATATAGTGATTTAACTTTTGTAAGACACTTTTTGTTGTCCATATGTGAGGGAGTGTCAATGGCCATCCTTCACCATGCACTGCTTTAAAGCACACAGAACCGGTAATGCAGCCGCATTCCTAAGAAAAAAGTAAATGATTGATAGCATATATTGTGCAAAGTACAATACCAGTAGCACACGTGCATAACCCATAGGCAAATAATAAAAATAGGAACATATAGCCTACTTAAAATAAATCCCCAGCAAATATTGCTCCGACGGCACCGTTGTGTCCCTGGCCAAAAATACTCACGGTTGGACGACATAAATATGTAAAAATATATAATACAGAACATTTCCTAAAAATGCATTCAGATACGTTTGTGCATGTCTACAGTTCTCTGGGGTTGCATGTATAATTGTTTCTTTGACTTTTATCTACGTGTAGTTCAATATGTACCCTGTTGCGATTCAGTTGTGAAACTACATCCAGTAGGTGACGTCTTTTACACATGCATTTATAGTCCATCATGACTCTCTATGAAATCCTTATGAAATATGCAAAAGCAATTGTGCTTACACCGTGGTTAATACTGCAAAAATTAATTTAAGTGCCCCGACTAGTTTTTAAGAGGTTATGAATAGTCGTCCACGGACGTCCTTTACATGTCTAGCCAAGCACCCATACAAAAAATAAGATAAAAAAAATAAACAAAAATTAAATGAAACAAAAGCACGGAAATCTTTATTAAAAAAAAAAAAACACGACCATTTGTGTTTATATCTTGATTAATGTCAAATTATATTCACAAAGTGCCCTGTGTGGTGAAGTGATTGTGAAGCCACTGCATTTTAGTCATTATTCGAGCAGTTTTCCGTACATGACAATACATATATTTATATATATACATTTATAAATGTAGAAATCAAAACATAATTTCAGTGTAAGCCATGAAGGACAGTCGTTATTTGTCACAAAAACTGTGGATATGGATAGGGACATAGTTCAGAGCACTTTGTACATGATAGATGAGTGGTTGTGAAATATATATTTATAAATGTACAATACAATATATATATATACTGTATATATACACACTATATTGCCAAAGGTATTGGCACCCCCTTCTAATGAACAGGTTTGACTACTTTAGTAATTTCTATGAGTATAAATCTTAATGTTTAAGCATATAATGATATTCTAGGGAATTGTGTGCTTTAAATTTTATAGCAACAGTTTGGACAGGACCCTTTTCTATTCTAACATGACAGTGTCTCTCTGTATAAGACACGGTTCAGAAAGACATGATTGATTGAGTCAGTGTGGAAGAACTTGACTGGTCTGCAGAAAGACAAGTCCTGATCCCAGCTGAACACCTCTGGTGTGACTTTATATGCAGACCTTGAGCCAAAAACTCATCACCAAACACCAATGACTTGTATAGACACTATATGGACAAAAGTGTTGAGACACCCCCATCATTTGAATATTCGGTCTGTAATTACTATTCGAACAATAAAATTCGAATTTTACTATGTGTTAATTTGCTGGCTTTAAATGCAGGGAATCTATGATAAATCCTAAGCAGTTATAACTACATGCACTGGGGAGCGTGTGAACAAGTTGATAGTATTTGATCACAGAATACCATCATCTGCCTCGCGAAGTTTGGATTTACTTTGATATAAAGGATCTCACAAAATGTAATTACTTCTGATCAAATTAATTGGTGAAACTGATTTATAATAATATCACCACCACAATGAGAAATCATGAAATCCAAACACAGTCGACTGAGGACAGACAGCTGTCCATCACTGCATTCACGACTGCAGGTAGAGCGCATCTGATAGTGAAATAATCTTCATATTATATAAAGTTTCTTCAAGAGAGAGTGGTTTAACACACAGCACTAAGAAACTGTTGTTAGCACACGTTATCTTTGACAGTGCGTTCTTATTGTTATCAGGAACAAACTTTCACCCGAGCATGTGGATATTATTGTTTCTCTCAGAAAGTGAAACAATTTAAACACCATAAATATAGTCTGACTCTAGCTTATAGCCTATGTTCTGTACTGTAATTGGCACAGTCTGCTTGATTGTTCCGTTTTCCCTGCTTGATCTTGAATGCTTTTTTTTTAATGTATTTTGTTTTTGTTTACACAAGTTTTCAACCAAAATAAACATTGTTTATTGACCCTTGACCCATTGTTGTGTAACGGCTAATCATAAGCTTGTTCAGAAATCGTGCCAAAAACTTGATAATTCAAAATAACGTCTTTCTTATTAAACGTCATTTAAATAAACGAATATTAATTTTTTATGAGCCCAAATATTCGAATGCAAAATTTTGGGAAAACGCCCATCCCTACCTAAAAGAGGTGCTTCCAGAAGTAATAGATCCTCTTTTGGCTATTATTAATTCATCATTATCATTAGGATATGTCCCAAAAACCTTCAAACGGGCTGTTATTAATCCTCTCATTAAAAAAACACAACTTGACCCCAAAGAATTAATTAATTACAGACCGATCTCGAATCTCCCTTTTCTTTCAAAAATATTAGATAAGATAATATAATCACAACTATGTTCCTTCTTAGAGAAAAATTATATATGTAAGGATTTCCAGTCAGGTTTTAGACCATATCATAGTACTGAGACTGCTCTCATTAGAGTTACAAACGACCTGCTTTTATCATCTGATCGTGGTTGTATCTCTCCAGTGCTACTGGATCTTAGTGCCACGTTTCACACTATCGACCACAACATTCTTTTAAATAGACTAGAAAATTATGTTGGCATTAGAGGAAGTGCACTGGCATGGTTCAAATTGTACTTATCTGACCACCATCAATTCATGGCAGTAAATGAAGAGGTATCATACCAATCACAAGTGCAGTATGGAGTACCTCAAGGCTCAGTACTTGGCCCCTTACTTTTCACGCTTTACATGTTTCCCTTGGGAGATATCATTAGGAAACATGGTGTTAGCTTTCACTGTTATGCTGATGATACCCAGCTCTATATTTCTTCACGACCTGATGAAACTTACCAATTTGCAAAACTAACGGAATGTATAGTTGATATCAAAAACTGGATGACTAGCAATTTCTTACTGCTAAATTCTGAAAAAACAGAGGTGTTAATTATTGGACCAAACACATGCATGTAATAACCTAGATCACTGTCTAATACTTGATGGCTGCTCTGAAAATTCTTCGTCATCAGTTAGGAACCTAGGCGTACTTTTAATAGCAATCTTTCCTTCAAAAAACATGTTTCTAGCTTTTGTAAAACTGTATTATTCCATCTTAAAAATATATCTAAATCACGACCTATGCTCTCAATGTCAAATGCAGAAACATTAATTCATGCATTCATGACCTCGAGGCTAGATTATTGTAATGCTTTATTGGGTGGTTGCTCTGCACGTTTAATAAACAAACTCCAGCTGGTTCAAAATGCAGCAGCTAGAGTTCTTACTAGAACCAGGAAGTATGACCACATTAGCTCGGTTCTGTCAACACTGCACTGGCTCCCTATTAAACATCGTATACATTTTAAGATCTTGCTAATTACCTATAAAGCCCTGAATGGTTTGGCACCTCAGTATTTGAGTGCGCTCTTATCACATTATAGTCCTTCACGTCCGCTGCGATCTCAAAACTCTGTCGATTTGATAATACCTAGAATATCAAAATCAACTGCGGGCGGCAGATCCTTTTCCTATTTAGCTCCCAAACTCTGGAACAATCTACCTAACACTGTTTGGGAAGCAGACACACTGTCAGTTTAAATCTAGATTAAAGACCCATCTCTTTAACCTGGTTTACACATAATAAACTATCGCATTTCTATAATTCAGATCCGTTAAAGGATTGTTAGGCTGCATTAATTAGGTCAACCGAAACCGGGAACACTTCCCAAAACACCTGATGTACTTGTTACATCGTTAGAAGAATGGCATCTACGCTAACATTAGTCTGTTTCTTTCTTATTCCGAGGTCACCGTAGCCACCCAGATCCAGACTGTATCCAGATCAGATGTGGATCAGCACCTAGAGATGGCCTCTACAGCCAGGACACCTAGATGAGCCCCAGAGACTGACCCCCAGTGAAGACCCTGTCTCCAAGACGGCCATCAGGACAAGACCACAGGAACCAGATGAGTCCTTTGCACAATCTGATTCTGCTTTAGTCTAGATTTAAACTGCTGATTTTGTCTGGCCAGCGGAGAATGACACTATTTCGACAAACTATTTCCCGTCTAAATACTGTAACGCTGATATAAAGCCACCCAGCTTTATATCAAGCTGATGTAAAGCTGCTTTGACACAATTTGCATTGTTAAAAGCGTTATACAAATAATATTGACTTGACTTGACATTCTCTTTCTTTATCAGAAATGTCCTGTTCACTTTCACACAGTTACACAGTTAAGGGTCTTTCTCAAGGGCACCACAGTAGAAGAGGGAGCGCAGAAATGCTCTTTTTTCACACCTAAATAAAACAGCTAAAATCTAACACACATTTAATGCAGAAAAACTTTTACTGACATAAGATTATTGTAGAGTAAAAAAATATAATACATGTTGATTAACTTTTTCTAATGCTTCATTAATAAAACGGATGCAAAATCTTGTTCCATTGTATTTTAAATGTAGTTAGGACCATAAAGACATTTTCAAAATTAGTGTGTCATTTACCTCAAACTTTGCCTTTGAGTTTTTTTTATATTCATATTCTCTTCCCTCAGATGCTGTCAAGAGGTGGAGCCCAAATACTCCAGACTCAGTCATTGATGCAGCGCTGGAGGAACACCTGAAGCACGCTCCAGGAAGAGCTGGGGGTGGAGGATATACAAACTGAGCTTTCACTCTAAAAACATTTACATGTGTGTTAACCATAATCCAGTATTTTTGCTGTTTACTTGTTTGATTTATGGCTGTTTAACAGTAATGCAAGACTGTAGTACTTGCACAGTTCTGACTTCATGCATCAATGGTGGAACACATGAATCACTCTCCTGGAAGAACTGGTGGTCGTGGACCAAGATAATGAGAGTAAACATTTACAAAAAAAATTGAAAGACTCTTAAAATAGATACATACTGGGTGTGTGACCCTTTGTTTAAATAATGGCTGCTTAACATTAATATAAAACTGTTAGAGAAAATGCCATTGCCACAGATTTAGAATGAACCACATTCTACTATTTTTATTTTCTTGTTTGGATAGTAGCTGTTTAACAAATGGAAGACATTTTTCAAAAATGTAATATTCATAATAAAATGTTGTGCTTAATTAGAACACTATTCTTTTTGCTTAAGTCCAGAATAATGTGTTATTGTTTGAGATGAACACGTGATTAAGATGTTTTATAGATGTTCAGGTCTGACTGGACCGATTTTGGACCAACCTTTGTAAAGTTCAGTTGTGTAAACCTCAAGACATAATGTATTGCCTTTCACAATGTCACAGAATGATTATTTTAGATGCAGACTTATATATTAAATGAACACAAAATAGACATCCAGAAGATGACGCGTTTAGACGTGCAGAAAAGACGTGTAATTGCTTTCATGCTTATTACAAAATGAAACTGAACAAAATAAAATGTTCTGTTTGTCGATGCGTTGATGTTAAGCTGTTTCCTTATAATAGACTTCTATAGGGGAGAAAACGCTTAACGTGATATTATTCACTTTATCTGTGGAATAAGAGCTCGTTGTTTTGACAGTAGTTAGTGTTTAATACAAGTAAGGTTTGACAGAGAGTTGGGTTTCCCTGGTGGATGTTTAGTTGTGCTACACCACGCTTATCAAGTAAAGTGTTGGCAGTGGAGACGCGAGCTGGATCAGGTTGTTCTGTACTGTACTGTACTGTACTGACCCATACATACAATACAATATGATTTCTGAGGTGTCTCTGCGCCTCCCGATTACGAGAAAGGACTTTGTTTTTAGTCGAATGATATAAAAACATAATGAGGCTTATAAAATATTACAGCAGCAACCTTTGCATCTTGGTTTTTACAGTGAAACACAGATTTAGGAAGGGAGTTACACATTAAACTGCAGCACAACTGCATAAATTATACGCCCTGTTTATAGTTAGTTGTGCGAGTACATAACCCACCCGTGGAGCGCCGGACACACATCACATCAGGATGGACACGACCAGCATCGCCTCCAGCGCTCAGGAGCGGCCCAAATGGGACAATAAGATCCAGTACCTGCTGACATGCATCGGGTTCGCCGTGGGACTCGGGAACGTCTGGAGATTCCCCTACCTCTGCCAGATCTACGGAGGAGGTGACTGCATTATTAGAGGATGTGGATCTGAGTGCTTTTAGGTCAACTTCTGCGCTGAAAAATATTCAGTGTGTAGGATTTACTTTCAAACTATTTTCGATGGTAAATGTGTCCCTGGAGCACAAAAGTAGTCATGAGTAACACAGGTATATTTGTATCAATAGCCAACAATACATTGTATGGATCAAAATTATACATTTTTCTTTTATGCCAAAAATCATTAGGATATTAAGTAAAGATCATGTTCCATGAAGATATTTAGTAAATGTCCTGCTGTAAATATATCAAAACTTAATTTTTGATTAGTAATATGCATTGCTAAGAACTTCATTTGAACAACTTTAAAGGAGATTTTCTCAATATTTACATTTTTTTGCTCCCTCAGATTCCAGATTTTCAAATAGTTGTATCTCAGACAAATATTGTCCTATCATAACAAACCATACATCAATGGAAATATTATTTATTCAGATGATGTTCTCAATTTCGAAAAAATTTACCCTTATGACTGTTTTTTTTTTTTGGTCCTGGGTCACAAATTTGACAATAATTACAAAGAAAATGGCAAACACATTGAATTATATGTGACATTTTGAAGTAGAAAGACTGAAATTGGATTTTCTTGTAAAACATTCTCCAATAATCTCAGAAAAATATACATTTTTTACAGTATTTATTGAATGTCCATTTGTTGTTTTTGACAGATATAAACATTTTTAGCATCAAACATGCTTTTATATATATATATATATATATATATATATATATATATATATATATATATATAATAACATATATAATTTATTTACATTATAATTTTTTTATATTAGATATTTATATTATTTTACATATTTAATTTATTTCTGTTAACACTTTAATTTTAAAAAAGTACAAATTTATTAAAAAATAAATTAAAATTTAATTTAAAAATATATACATTTTTTACAGTATTTATTGAATGTCCATTTGTTGTTTTTGACAGATATAAACATTTTTAGCATCAAACATGCTTTTATATATATATATATATATATAATAACATATATAATTTATTTACATTATAAATTTTTTTATATTAGATATTTATATTATTTTACATATTTTAATTTATTTCTGTTAACACTTTAATTTTAAAAAAGTACAAATTTATTAAAAAATAAATTAAAATTTAATTAAAAAATCCATTACTACATAAACATATTTAAAAACAACAAAAGACTAAAGACTAATAAAAATGACAAATAAAACCAAAAATTACTAAAACTTTAATTAAAATGAACATGAAAACAGATCAAAATCTAAATATTAAAAACTGTAATAATTTGACACTTACAGTAAGCTCTTATTTGTTAAGGTTAGTTAATGCATTAACTTACAATAAGCAATATATTTACAACACTTTTCATTTTACATTAGTTAATAAAATCAACTGTTCATTGTTTGTTTATGTTCACAGTGCATTAACTCATGTTAACAGATTTAACTTCTGATTAAAAAAAGCATTAAATACTGCAAAGAACATCAATATTAATAAACACTGTATTGTTCATAGTTAGATCTACTAATACAGTTACCCTGTTAACAAATGAACCATGTCTGTGAAGTGTTATAAAAATACATTATGATTGCTGTTGAAAGTAATTACATTTCCTTCATGAAAGTTCCTGAAGTCATTAAATAATAAATCAACTTCTTCCTGGTACAGTATTAAATCATAAATTATGTTATAATTATATTAATTAGGTAATAATCAAATCGATCACAATAAATTTGCAGGTTGATCCTTTAATACATAAAAATATCATAAAAATTTATATACAATAAAAATAAAATAAATAAAAATAAAATATAGCACATAAACAAAAATCGAAATTTTATATATATATAAAATACACACACACACTTTATTGATGTATATTAAGTATTATAATCATTATTATATACAATATATTTTTATTTAATTTCACAATATTTGTAAAATACAATGCTGCATTTATTAGTAAACATATTAGGGGGAACATTTAGATTTCACCAGTGTTTGGGGTTACTTTTTCAAGTAAGTAGTAAAGTAACATTACTTTTAAATTTACAACTAAATATCTGAGTTACCTTTGCAAATGAGTAACGCAAATTACTTTGTTTTACGCAATATGCAATACTCTAAGTAAGTTACTTTTTTAGCGAGTAACGCAATAATGCATTACTGTCCATAAAAAATAACAATGTAACACAATAAGTTACTTTTTATCGAGTATACAATACAAATAAAAATAAAATAAATAAAATATAGAACATAAACAAAAATCTATATATATATATATAAAATACACAATTTTCTTTTTATCAAGTAACCCAATATTGTAATGCATTACGTTCCATAAAAATGTAACACAATAAAAGTTACTTTTTTATCAAGTAATCTAATATTGTAATGCTTTTTATGGAAAGTAACACAATCAGTTACTTTTTTATTGAGTAAAGCAATATTGTAATGCATTACTTCTAAAAGTAACTTTCCCCAACTCTGCGTCTGAGTATTTGACCAGTCAGATCTGGAGGTTGTTGTTTTGTTGTGTGTGTCTCAGGTGCGTTCCTGATCCCGTACCTGATCGCGCTGGTCTTCGAGGGTCTGCCGCTGCTGTATCTGGAGATGGCCATCGGTCAGAGTCTGAGGAAGGGCAGCATCGGCGTCTGGCACTCCATCTCTCCTCTGCTGGGAGGAGTCGGTGAGGGAAACACATTCAGCTGCATGTTACTCTCACACTGACATCCAGACAGAACCATGAATCAGTAAAACATCAGTAAAGTTCCTAAACTAACTTTGATGTTGGCTTGACAAAGCCTTGTTTGAAATAACTCTGAAAAGCTTCATGTTTGAAGATTTTACTTGAAGTCAATATTAAAATGTTCTAGAACACTGCTAAAATATTTAAGCAAGTTGCTATCATGATTTAACATGCATGTTAACGTTTTAGCATGTTGCTAGCATGTTTTAACACATTGTTAAATGTGTTAATTGTCTGACATGATTTGCCTGTTGAAAACATGATTAGAATATTGTTAGTTAACATCTTTTAATTGAATATGTAAATAGTATGATTTAACATGGTTAGTATGAGCATGTTGCTAACACGATTTAACACATTGCTAACATGTTTTTATTTAATGTTGATAGCATGTTGCTAACATGATTTAATATGTTGCAAGCATGATTTAGCATGTTTAGTCATTAAGCTTTGCTGGTGGCGGACAGCTTAACACTCTGTTCAAAAGTTTTCACGCCCTCAGTGAAAGTCTATGTCACTTTTGTTTAAGTAGTTTTGATAGGTCCGGCTTTGTCAAGCCAACATCAGCGGGCTTATTTTTTTTTACAGGTGTGAAACATGCTGAATTTTCTCTGAACAGATAAACATATCTTTTAGTGTCTGGTTGTTGTTTTCTGTGGCATTCTGTGATTTTCCATGACTGAATGTTTGATGTGTTGTCAGATTGTTTTCCTGCATATCAAGTCTTTATGAGCTCATAAAAGCATTATTGGGCTATTACCATATGATTGCGCTTGTGTTGGCAGGCGTGGCGTCGATGATCATCTCGTTTTTGGTGGGTTTGTTTTATAACACCATCCTGGCCTGGGTTCTCTGGTATTTCTTCCACTCGTTTCAGGAGCCGCTGCCCTGGAGCCAATGCCCCATCAACGAGAACCACAACGGTACTGAGAGAAAAACACACCAGGAACACTGCAGAACAAACATAACATTTCAGTCTTGTTTGTTTGTTATGAGGTGCCCATAAATGCAATATAATGAAAATTAAGCGAAGGATGAGGTTCAGCCAGGAAGTAAAGAAAATAAAAAAATCATAAAATCAGAATACTGTAAATCATAAAAGTTTTTGAGAGAGAGAGAGAGAGAAAAAGAGAAGAGCAAGTCTTACAAAACCTGTCAAGGCCTGTCAGCTTGTTTCAATCACAATTTATCAATAATTGATAGATAAATAAATCATAATTTAAATAAAATATAAATTAAATAAAACATACATATAAATAAATATAGGAATACATAAAAATACAGTAAATAATATCAATACCAAAATATGAATAAAAATTAAATAAATAAAAATATAAATGTATATTAAAAGTAAAGAAAAATGTAAAAACAAACTAATCAATAACATCTAAAAAAGTACAAAGCAAATCAAAATATAAATACATAAAAAATAAATGAAAATAAATAAATAATTAGAAAATAAATAAATAAAAATATAAATGCAATAAAATTAGGAATATATAAAATATAGTAAATAAAATTAAAATGTATACAATTTACGGTACATAAATAGAAATATGTATATAAAAATACAAATTAAATAAAACATAAATAAAGGAACAAATAAAAATGTAGTAAATAATATAAATACAAAAATATGAATAAAACAAATAAAAATATAAATGTACATTTAAAAAAAAAAATATATATATATATATATATATATATATATATAAAGTAGCCTATATAAAGTACATACATTAAGAATAAACATATTATATAACGATATTTATTTTTCTCAAGTATCTGAGGTGTTGTTATCTGGGCCTGTGTGTTGTAGGTTATGTGGAGGAGTGTGTCGCCAGCACACCGGTCAACTATTTCTGGTACAGACAGACGCTGAACATCACGCCGGACATCGAGGAGAGCGGCTCGCTGCAGTGGTGGCTCGTCGTGTGTCTGGCCTCGGCCTGGAGCATCGTCTACGTCTGCTTCATACGGGGCATCGAGACCATCGGCAAGGTGACACCAACCAACCCAAAAACAACAGCCTTTACTGGGCTTTATCATGGGTTATGCGGTTTATTGTGTTTATAGTTAACCCTGAATTTGAATGCATTCGAAATCTGATACAATTTTTTCATTCAAGAATCATTATTTTATAAAACAGTCATAACTTAATATCTTTCAAATAAACCCACACTGTATCTAATCACCAACTTCTTATTATAAGTGAATGTGAAAAAATATCAAAGTTTTGAATGTTACTGTGTTATTACTGCATTTGATCCTTTTTGATAAATTTGATAAATTCTTTGAAATTTCAAATTACACATGAACCAGAACGAAAAAAAAAAACATGTATAAAATACATATATTTTTGTCAGTATTGATGAGAAATCTTATTTGAATATATAATTGTATGAAATGTATAAGAACACATAATCTGAGAATTATTAACCCCATTGGAATGAATGGAGATTAATTAAAATCTATTGAATTTATAACATGATTGCTCAGAAACAAATTTATGAAACCTATATATTTATTTCTAACAAAACAAACATTATTCAAAGATTTAAAACACGATTAAAGAATTTTACTTGCAAAAAATGTTTCAAAAAGTGATCAGTTTTTCATGCTGCAATGGTTCATCAATAGATGTAGATATTCATGCTCATCAAATTTAGTCCAAAAGTGTGTAAGATTTAGGAAAAAGTTTTTATGTTACAAACGTTTTTTGACGCTAATGTAACATCATAGATTATTTTACAGAAGGTATTTTTGACACTAATGGTGCTCCATACAAACCTGGGTCAAAAATGACCCGAACACGAAACACATTATATCTCTGAAAAAATAACTGTAAAAATTCAGAAAAAAATAAATGATGTGTATTTTGAGGTTCTTAGAGCATTTTCACAGTTTCATTCCCGTACTAAAAACTATGCATTTTTTAAAGAAATCTTTATGTATCTTTTCCAGAACACTGACTTGAATGCGCTGTGAGGGTTAAGCAAAAATCCACTTAATATTTCATAATTTTGCTTCTCAAATAACTATCTGGACTTAAGAATGTTTTGATATTTATATTCTAAAACAAGGCAAAATTACTGAGGAAGAAATAACACATTGTTTTCATCTAATGGTGCTCCATACAAACCCGGGTCAAAAATGACCCGAACACGAAACACGTTATATCTTTGAAAAAATAACTGTAAAAAATCTGAAAAAAATAAATGATGCTCTCAAATTATCTGCAGAGTTTCGTTCCCTTACTAAAAACTATGCATTGTTCAGAAGTGTTTCTCTTGACTGTGTTGCAGGCCGTGTACGTGACGGCCACGTTTCCATACCTGGTGTTGACCATCTTTGTGGTGAGGGCCCTTACACTGCCCGGGGCCACAGACGGGCTTCTGTACCTCTTCACTCCAGACGTGAGTCTCACACACACACACACACACACACAGACACACACACACACACACACACACACACACACACACACACGTTGGTTTTTGTGGTTTATGGGGACTCTCCATAGGCGTAATGGTTTTTATACTGAACAAACTGTGTGTGCTATTGCCCTACACCAACCCTACACCTAAACTTAGCCCTCACAGGAGACTTTGTGCATTTTTAGATTTTCAAAAAAACACCATTTAGTATGGTTTTTAAGCCTTTTGAATTACGGGGACATAGACAGTGTCCTCATAAACCACCTTCATATTGTAATACCTCTGTCATACCCATGTCATTATACAAATTTGTGTCCTCATAAACCACATAAACATGCACACACACACACACACACACACACACACACACACACACACACACACACAGATGCACAGACACAGACACACACACACACACACACACACACACACACAGACACACACACACACACACACACACACACACACACACACACACAGATGCACAGACATACACTCACACACTCACACACTCGTCTGACGTGTGATGTTGTGTGTGCAGTGGACGCTGCTGATGGATCCTCAGGTGTGGCTGGACGCTGCAACGCAGATCTTCTTCTCTCTGTCTCTGGCGTTCGGGGGACTCATCGCCTTCTCCAGCTACAACCCCAAAAAGTACAACCTGACAGGAAAAAAAAAATCTATTCTGTTACAAATTCCAATGAGACCAATGATTCCTACATTTCACATTCATCCTAATATTCTATTCGAATATTCTGTAACTTTGCAAAAAGGTTCATTTGTTAACATCAATTAACAACATTAGTTAAAATGAACTAACATTTAAATTCTAAAGAATTTATTAATCTTAGTTAAATGTTAAAATCAAAGTTTGCATCTGTCAGTATTATTTAATGGACCTGAACATGAAATAATAATTAACAGATGTGTTTTTATTAACTAATTTAAAAAAATATTAATATATATAAATAATTAAAAGATCAATAAAAGATCACTTCAATTAGATCTTGATTGTTATATTTCAAATCCATTGTAGTGGTGTATAAAGGCAAAAGCACAAAAACTACCGAATACCTCCAGACCTGACTGTGTGTGTAACTGTGTGTGTTTCAGGAATGACTGTGAACGGGACGCTCTGGTTGTTGGGATCATTAACAGCGCCACGTCTCTCTACGCTTCCATCCCCATCTTCGCCATCCTGGGCTTCAAAGCCACGAGCAACTTCAACTCCTGCATTAACAGGTGAAGCACAGCAAACTCAACCCGTGCCTTTATTATGCACGAACACACACGCACTATAAGGGCTATAATGAGAGGATTTTAATGTGTTTCATTCCGCTGCAGTAACATCCTGGATCTGACCAACGCTTTTGACGTCGCCGAAAAAAACATCACGATCGAGAACTACGAGAGCTGGTTAACACATCTGAACACAACCGACCCAGACAAAGTCTCCAGTCTGAACCTCAAACACTGCGACCTCCAGAACTTTCTGGACCAGGTAAACGATCGCTCTCGAAATCATAAACGGCACAGAAAAACAGCAGGCTCTGTCATGTGTGCTTGAAAGCCAACTGAGCTGTTATCTGAATCATAAACCAGCTCAGGTTCACTTTCTACACATTTATGTTAACTTATTTGGCTTATAAAACACCTTTAGAACAGGAAACTGTCATACATTTTATTTTTCAAGATTTATTTACAATATAAATCAATTGTAACATTATAAATGTCTTTACTGTCACTTTTCATCAATTTAATGCAGCCTTGATGAATAAAAGCATTAACTTCAGTACGTACCTCAGTCTTGAAGATTTAAAATTAATAATATTTTGACTTTTTTAAAATAATGTTAAATTACTTGAAATAATGTTTAAATTACTTGGGACAAAATACAAAAAATGTTTATTTATTAAAAAACGTAATATGATAAAAAAAAATTTTTTTAAATAAAACAATTGATAACAATGATGAAAATAAAACAAATAAATAATGCTAAAACTGCTAAATTAACATCCGCTCAAAACAAAAGGCTGGTGGTCTTAAAAGTACTTAAACATAAATAATTAATACAAAAAATAATAAATAATTTTAGAATGAAAACAAATATAATACCAAAACCTAAATTACAAATCAAAATTTAATAAAAAAATTTATAAAATAAATTATTTGACTAAAAACAAAAAAAAGTTAAAATGCAAAAAAACAAAAACAATCTAATACAAAAATCTTAATTACAAAAATAATTACAAAATTTTAAAAATCACTTGACAAAAAAAAAGTAAAAAATGCAAACAAATTAATGTAAAATGAAAATTAATAACTTGAATAAAAACAAAAAAACAAAAAAAATTAATAAAAATGCTAAATTAACTACAATTATATTCAAGATTACAAGACTTGTTTCTTAAAAATAGGAGCTCCAATTATAGCTGATCATGTGCAGTGGATGAAACAGCGCTGTATTTATCAAACCGAAAGAGCCGTCCAAAACATGTACCAATATATACCCCATGTATCTGTGTCTGACGGCTGTCTCTTACCCAGAGTGCTTCAGGAACGGGGCTGGCATTCATCGTGTTCACGGAGGCTGTGATCGAGATGCCGGGCTCGCAGGTGTGGGCCGTGCTCTTCTTCGTCATGCTCTTCAGTCTGGGTCTGTCCTCCATGTTCGGTAATCTGGAGGGCGTCCTGACGCCGCTGCTGGACCTGCACCTGGTGCCCAAGTGGATGCCCAAAGAGCTCTTCACAGGTAAACACACGCTCATCCACAGCGAGTCAACGAGGGCATTCCCGTGTGCAAACGAGCAGTGCTGAGGAAAGTTACCTTTAAAAGTAATGCATTACAATATCACGTTACTCCCTTAAGAATTACGTTACTTAGTTACTTTTTATGGAAAGTAATGCATTGCGTTACTTTTGAAATCTGGGCAGGGCTTGCTTGTTTGTTTTTAATTAGTCCTGTCAAATGATTAATTGCATCCTAAGTAAAAGTTTTTGTTTACATAATATGTGTGTGTGTATTGTGCATATTTATTATGCATATGTAAATATCCTTAATAAGTATATAAATAAAACTCCTTACCGAACGGGGGTTAGGACCCGGGGGAGGCTGCTGCTGCACGTGCTATTACTGTTTACTCCATCACACACCGAACGCGTCGTGCTTTCACACAGCTATGCTTCAAGAATGAGCCACACTGCTGACGTGATCTAATCACCAGCACACCCTGAGCACAAGTGAGTTAATGTATTCCTCTTATCGGCAAGACATATCTGCATCATTTTTCATATCGGGCAGATGCCGATATTTACATTTAAAGCCATTATCGGCCGATTCTGATAATATTGTGCATCCCTAATATACGATGCGATTAATCACGCTTTTTATTTTTAATATTAAAAAGTTCTTCTACAAATGTAAAAGCCCTTTTCACACCAACAGAGAAATGAATGCGCCTCAGGCTGAAGGAAATGTAAAAGCACGTCTGTACAGTAGAGGATGCAGCTCAAACTAATCACATGAAGAATATGACGCAGGAGAAGAAAGTTCAGCACTATTCAGCAATAACTCAAATCAAACACAAATGTCATTTTTGCTTAGTATGGTTGAATTGGATCATCGAAGGTCAACAGCAAAGCATACATAAATGATATTTGCTTTAACATTTAATTATTGCAGGTTTGTATAATATTCTGAGTTTGCATTTGACTGTTTTTATTCATTTTGAGGAATACTGAATGTGTTTTTGAGTAAATGCATGTTGATATTTAGTCTAGAACTACAGTAAGATCATGTTGATATTTAGTCTAGATCTACAGTAAGATCATGTTGATATTTAGTCTAGAACTACAGTAAGATCATGTTGATATTTAGTCTAGAACTACAGTAAGATCATGTTGATATTTAGTCTGGAACTACAGTAAGATCATGTTGATATTTAGTCTAGAACTACAGTAAGATCATGTTGATATTTAGTCTAGAACTACAGTAAGATCATGATGATATTTAGTCTAGAACTACAGTAAGACCATGATGATATTTAGTCTAGAACTACAGTAAGATCATGTTGATATTTAGTCTAGAACTACAGTAAGATCATGACCATGATGATATTTAGTCTAGAACTACAGTAAGACCATGATGATATTTAGTCTAGAACTACAGTAAGATCATGTTGATATTTAGTCTAGAACTACAGTAAGATCATGGTGATATTTAGTCTAGAACTACAGTAAGATCATGTTGATATTTAGTCTGGAACTACAGTAAGATCATGTAGATATTTAGTCTAGAACTACAGTAAGATCATGTTGATATTTAGTCTAGAACTACAGTAAGATCATGTTGATATTTAGTCTAGAACTACAGTAAGATCATGATGATATTTAGTCTAGAACTACAGTAAGACCATGATGATATTTAGTCTAGAACTACAGTAAGATCATGTTGATATTTAGTCTAGAACTACAGTAAGATCATGATGATATTTAGTCTAGAACTACAGTAAGACCATGATGATATTTAGTCTAGAACTACAGTAAGATCATGTTGATATTTAGTCTAGAACTACAGTAAGACCATGTTGATATTTAGTCTAGAACTACAGTAAGATCATGATGATATTTAGTCTAGAACTACAGTAAGATCATGTTGATATTTAGTCTAGAACTACAGTAAGATCATGTTGATATTTAGTCTAGATCTACAGTAAGATCATGTTGATATTTAGTCTAGATCTACAGTAAGATCATGTTGATATTTAGTCTAGAACTACAGTAAGATCATGTTGATATTTAGTCTAGAACTACAGTAAGATCATGATGATATTTAGTCTAGAACTACAGTAAGAGCATGTTGATATTTAGTCTAGAACTACAGTAAGATCATGTTGATATTTAGTCTAGAACTACAGTAAGATCATGTTGATATTTAGTCTAGAACTACAGTAAGATCATGATGATATTTAGTCTAGAACTACAGTAAGATCATGATGATATTTAGTCTAGAACTACAGTAAGACCATGATGATATTTAGTCTAGAACTACAGTAAGATCATGTTGATATTTAGTCTAGAACTACAGTAAGATCATGATGATATTTAGTCTAAAACTACAGTAAGATCATGATGATATTTAGTCTAGAACTACAGTAAGATCATGTTGATATTTAGTCTAGAACTACAGTAAGATCATGTTGATATTTAGTCTAGAACTACAGTAAGATCATGTTGATATTTAGTCTAGAACTACAGTAAGATCATGTTGATATTTAGTCTAGAACTACAGTAAGATCATGTTGATATTTAGTGTAGAACTACAGTAAGATCATGTTGATATTTAGTCTAGAACTACAGTAAGATCATGATGATATTTAGTCTAGAACTACAGTAAGATCATGTAGATATTTAGTCTAGAACTACAGTAAGATCATGTTGATATTTAGTCTAGAACTACAGTAAGATCATGTTCACACACAACGCTCTGCACTTACTCCTGATTTCTCTCAACACCAGAGCTGTCACTCAATACATCAGAAACACAGGAACTGGAGTTATGCATTTGAAAAGTAACTCAGAGATTTCCTTCTCAATTAAAGAGTAATGCATTACTTTACTAGTTACTTGAAAAAAGTAATCTGATTACGTAGCACACCGCGTTACCTGTTACACTATTAACGAGCTCTCGCTGCAGGTCTGATTTGTGTGCTGAACTTCCTCGTGGCGCTGATCTTCACGCTGGGATCTGGCAACTACTGGCTGGAGATCTTCAACAGTTACGTGGGCTCCGTCCCGCTCCTCGTCATCGCCTTCTGCGAGATCATCGGCGTCGTCTTCTTCTACGGGATGGACCGGTCCGTAAACTCACTCAATACGACACAATCTGACAGATTAAAGCCAGATCACTCAAAGCAAACATGTACATAAACATAAACAATTTTCAAGCAGTTCATTAGAGCAGCGTTTGTGAGCTCATGAAAATAGTTCATCATTAATAAAACCCTAAAATATCAATAAATTCAAGCATAACACTAACATTTAAATGAATCAAAAATCAAAAATAATTTTCAAATAAAAAAAAAAACACTCAAATGTTAAAAATGCTTAATGTTAAATTTAAAGGAGTAATTTTAAAATATAAACAATCAAAAGAAAATGCATTTAAAATGAAATTGTTAAAATGTCAAATTAAAATACCAAACACCATAAATAAAAAAAACCCCTAAATTAACAACAACAACAGCGTTTATTTCTAGAGCACATTTAACACAACTGAGGTTGACCAAAGTGCTTTACAAAGAATAAAATACAAATAAAATAAGAGAAACAAGGACATCAACAGACAAATATCAACGAATTTTAATAAATTAAAATTAATCATTTTAAAATACAAAAAAGTCCTTACTAAAATTGTATTATAGATGTTGTTAAAATTAATAATAAAATAAAAAAATGTAAAATAAAATAAGCAATTAAAAAAAAAATTAAAACACTTGCTAAAAATGTATTAAATCATTAAAAATAAAAATGCAGAGTTAAAAATATAAATTTTATTCTTTTTTATATATTTAAAAAAATAAACACCCAAAATGCAATATTCAATAAAAACCAAAGCATAAAAAACTTAAAATTAAAATATAAAACAAATTTCAAACTAATAGAAACTAAAAACACAAAAAATATATAATTTTAAAACAACCTACTAAAAATCAAATCATACAAATCATAAAATATCATTTAAAAAAATAAAATAAAAACAATCAAAAAACACTATTTAATGACATAAAAAATATAAAAAAAGAATTAATATTAAAATTAAACACTTTCTACAAATTAAATTATAAAAATGTAAAATAAAATTAAGAAATATTTAATTTTTAAATAAAAAAAACACTAAAAAGTGAAACAATTTATTTATCAGCATATCACATGAGCATGTTGATAAATAATTGAAATATGAACTTAAAATCATCACGTTTGGCTGAAAAAAACTGTTTGTGAATAAGTATGAGATGGTGATGGAGAGAGATGAATGGAATAAACATCAGTGATTGTGCAAAAGACTGAGCGCCGGCTGCTTGTGCTTCAGGTTCAGTGATGATATCGAGAGCATGACGGGCCGCCGGCCGAACCTGTTCTGGCGTGTGTGCTGGATGGGCATCAGTCCCATCATGCTACTGGTGGTTCTGGTGGCATACGTCGTGATCCAGGTCCAGAAACACCCCACATATGCCGCCTGGAACCCAGAATACGTGAGTTTGAAGCACATCCGCACACAACACAACCAATAACACCCAGCATCCTTACAGTATAACACAAGGCCGTAACCATGTCTTGAAGTTGCGCTCAGAAGTTTACACACCCCTTGCAGAATATGCCAAATGTTAATAATTGAAACAAAATAAGAGGGATCATAAAAATGACATGTTATTGTTTATTTGATGTCCTGAATAAGCTATTTCACATAACAGATGTTTACATATACTCCACAAGACAAAATAATAACTGAATTAATAAAAATAACCCCATTCAAGTTTACATATCCTTGAATCATAATACGATGTGTCATTTCCTGGATGATCCACAATGTTTTTATATTTTGTGATGGTTGTTCATGAGTCCCTTGTTTGTCCTGCACAGTTAAACTGCCTGCTGTTCTTCAGAACAATCCCCCAGCTCCTGCACATGCTTTGGTTTTCCAGCATCTTCTGCATATTTGAACCCTTTCCAACAGTGACTGTATGATTTTGAGATCCATATTTTCACACTGAGGATAACTGAGGCCACACAATGCATTTAGAGTCGGGGATGAAACCTTTTGAACAGGATGACGATGTGTAAATTCTTCTCATTTTGATTAACGATCATATTTTTTTCATTTAGTACTGGACTTCAGAAGCTACATAAATACATGTTTCCCAGAAGACAAAATAAGTACAATTTACCCTGATCATCCAATTAAAAAAGTTTACACCCCCGTCTCTTAATGCATTGTGTGACCTTCTTGAGCATCAGTTTGTTTTCATGTTTTGTAATTGTTATGCATGAGACCCCAAGTTATCATCAGCGTGAATAGATGGATCTCAAAATCATAGTCATTGTTGGAAAGGGATCAAATACACAAAAATGGTGGAAAACCAAAGAATTTGAAAGCGACTTGACATACGGCCAAGTATGGTGACCCATACTCGGAATTCATGCTCTGCATTTAACCCATCCAACGTGCACACACACAGCAGTGAACACACACACACACAGCAGTGAACACACACACACACACAGCAGTGAACACACACACGGAGCAGTGGGCAGCATTTATGCTGCAGCGCCCGGAGAGCAGTTGGAGGTTCGGTGTCTTGCTCAAGGGCACCTCAGTCGTGGTATTGAGGGTGGAGAGAGCGCTGGACATTCACTCCCCCCACCTACAATCCCATTTCAGTGATTTTGCTCATTCTGCAAGGGGTATGTAAACTTATGAGCACAACTATATATATAGTTGAGGTCAAAACTACATCCCTCTTTCAGAATCTGCAAAGTGTTACCAATATAAGAAGGATTGTACAAAATGCATGTTGTTTATTTAGTTCTGTCCTGAATAAGATATTTCACATAACAGATGTTTACATATAGTCCACAGGAGAAAATAATAGTTGAATTTATAAAAATAACTCCGTTCAAAAGTTTACATACCCTTGATTCTTAATACTGTGTTGTTTCCTGAATGATCCACAGCTGTGTTGTTTTGTTTAGTGATAGTTGTTCATGAGTCCCTTGTTTGTCCTGAACAGTTAAACTGTCTGCTGTAATTCAGAAAAATCCTTCAGCTCCCACAAATTCTTCGGTTTTCCAGCATTTTTGAACCCTTTCCAACAATTACTGTATGATTTTGAGATCCTTCTTTTCACACTGAGGACAACCGAGGGACTCGTATGCAGCTATTACAGAAGGTTCAAACGCTCACTGATGCTCCAGAAAGAAAAACCATGCATTAAGAGCCGGGGGGTGAAAACTTTTGAACAGAATGGAGATGTGTACACTTTTCTTATTTTGCCTAAATATCGTATTTATTAATTTAGCACTGCCCTTCAGAGATAGCTACATGTCTCCCAGAAGACAAAATAAGTAAAATTTACCCTGATTCAAAAGTTTATAACACATGCTATGCTTGTTACGGTGCAGGAAAACTTCCCGGATTCGGAGGTGAAGCCGTACTCGAACTGGGTGTTTGCCATCTGTGTGCTGCTGAGCTTCGTTCCCGTTCTCTCCATCCCCATCGTGGCCATTTACAGACTGATCCGACGGCAAACACGGCCACAGACCGACAGCAATCTCCCAAACCCCTACGACAACCAGGCCTTCAGCACCGAGAGCTTCAAAGCGCTCTAGAGACCATTCCCTACTGGAAACAACCCCCAGAAACCATCGCAGGGTTTTAATTTAAATCCAACATTTCCTTCAGGAAGAAACACTGTTTTTAGGATCTGAACTCTGAAATTTTATACGACTTTACTGCATCTTTACATTATTTAAATTACTAAAAAAAACGTTTTTTTGTTCTTAAACTAGGAGAAAAAAGGCTGAGAATAATAATTAAAAAAAAAATTTAAAACCAACATTTCCTTCAGAAAATCTGAACTCTGAAAAATCTGAAATTTAATACAACTTCACTGTATCTTTACAAAAGAAAAACAAATATATCAATGAAAAATTTAATTTTTGTTATTAAAATAGCAGAAAAAAAGCTGATTATTACCTGATGTTTTATTTCTAAAGATTATTAGTACCAGACCAACTCTTCAGATTATTACTAAAGATTTGATTGGTAGCTTTGATTGAGACTAGTCAAACGTTTTTTAACAGTAAGATTTTTAATGTTTTTAAAGAAGTCTCTTCTGCTCACCAAGCCGATATTTTTTGATCCAAAATACAGCAAAAGCAGTAATATTGTGAAATATTTTTACTATTTAAAATAACAGTTTTCTATGTGAATATCCATTAAACTGTAATTTATTTCTATGATCTGCAGCTGTATTTCCAGCATCATTACTCCAGTCTTCAGAGTCACATGATCTTCAGAAATCATAATAATATGCTGATTATTATTATCATCAATATTTGAAACAGGTGAGTAATTATTTTCAGGATTCTCTGATGAACATAAAGATCCAAAGAGCAGCATTTAGCAACTTTCTATTCAGAAAAGAAACCTGAAAAAATTATATTCAGCTGTTTTGAACATAATCATAATAATAAATGTTTTTTGAGCATCATATCAGAATGATTTCTGAAGGATCATATGGAGTAATGATGCTGAAAATTCAGCTTTGAAATCACAGGAATAGTGTTACTGATTACAAATTACATCATAATCTCATTTACTCATTGTGGGTTATGTATTTTTATTACTTTTTAAAATCAAACTTGTTTGAAACATTAAATATACCATATTGATATACAAAACAAAGAGAAAATATATTTTTTATATCAACAACATAAAATGCATTGCACATTACATTAGTGATAGTGACTTGATCAAAAGTTAATGATAAATCATAATTAGTTCATAAAATCCATTAATCCGTAACTGTAACCTGATTATGAGCATAATAATATGAAATATACTCTAATAACAAGTACTTAATTCTGTTTACATAATCCAGATTACATGTAATCAGGTACTAATATTATATATACACACACACAGGGTATCAAATCTCTTCTAATATATATATCAAATGCATTTAAGTGTAATTTGACACATTAGCAGGAGAGATTGGATTTCAGATCAATATTTGACTCTTTTACAAAGTCACTGTAAGACAAACACTGGATTCTTTAACGTTGTATTTTAGCAGACATTCCTCATCTGGTCACACATTACAAACGTCAGTGACTTTCCATTGACTGAAACGAGTGAGAGACACTGATCTGAGCCGTGTTTTGCTCACTGATCACGTTCTCTTGCTGGCACATGAGATGGTCAGTCAGTAACCAGAATAACCAGCGCAAGTATTTACAGCTGCATTAAACGCTGAACATCAGCTGAACATCAGCTCATTCACTGCTGGAAAAATGTCATGTTCGTTAATCAATACGAGATTATGAAAATAAAAAGGCTATTTTTACAAATCTGCATTTTTTGAGTCTTGTTTAAGCTAGAAGATGCAAACCAGTTGAATTTTAACACATTTTCTGCACTGATCTGAGAGTAAAATCTGCAAAATATATATTAAACATGTTAACTGAGCTGTAGTTTATTGCACTTTTTTGGTGCTATACACACACTAACTTGATTTTTAGTTGTTTGACCCCTAGAGTCAAGGTATGCGTTCACATTGAGAACTTCATCTTTGTTTCCAAATGCAATGACTTCAGTTTTCTCCTTGTTTAACTGAAGGAAGTTCTGGCACATCCAACTGTTAATTTCATCAATGCATTGGCAGAGAGAGCCAATGGGGCTGTAGTCATTTGGAGATAAGGCTAGGTAAATCTGGGTATCATCAGCATAGCTGTGCTAGGCAATTTGGTTCTTCCTCATTATTTGACTCAGTACATATACAGGCTAAACAAGAGCGGTGCAAGGATTGAGCCTTGTGGGACTCCACATGTCATGGATGTCCACTTAGACTTATGCTCTCCTATACTCACATAATAACCTCTCCCTTCTAAGTATGACCTGAACCATTTGAGTACCATCCCAGAAAGCCCGACCCAGTTTTCCAGTCTCTCCAGAAGTATGTTATGATCGACAGACAGATAGATAGATAGATAGATGGCTGGACGGACAGATTGACAGACAGACGAACAGATAGACGGACAGACAGACAGATAGATAGAGACGGACAGACAGACAGACAGACAGACAGATAGATAGAGACGGACAGACAGATAGATAGAGACGGACAGACAGACAGACAGACAGATAGATAGAGACGGACAGACAGATAGATAGAGACGGACAGACAGACAGACAGACAGATAGATAGATAGAGACGGACAGACAGATAGATAGAGACGGACAGACAGACAGACAGACAGATAGATAGAGACGGACAGACAGACAGATAGATAGAGACGGACAGACAGACAGACAGACAGATAGATAGAGACGGACAGACAGACAGACAGACAGATAGATAGAGACGGACAGACAGACAGACAGATAGATAGAGACGGACAGACAGATAGATAGAGACGGACAGACAGATAGATAGAGACGGACAGACAGACAGACAGACAGATAGATAGATAGAGACGGACAGACAGATAGATAGAGACGGACAGACAGACAGATAGATAGATAGAGACAGACAGACAGATAGATAGAGACGGACAGACAGACAGACAGACAGATAGATAGAGACGGACAGACAGATAGATAGAGACGGACAGACAGACAGACAGACAGACAGACAGATAGATAGAGACGGACAGACAGATAGATAGAGACGGACAGACAGACAGACAGACAGATAGATAGAGACGGACAGACAGACAGATAGATAGAGACGGACAGACAGACAGACAGACAGATAGATAGAGACGGACAGACAGACAGATAGATAGAGACGGACAGACAGACAGACAGATAGATAGAGACGGACAGACAGACAGACAGATAGATAGAGACGGACAGACAGATAGATAGAGACGGACAGACAGATAGATAGAGACGGACAGACAGACAGACAGACAGATAGATAGATAGAGACGGACAGACAGATAGATAGAGACGGACAGACAGACAGATAGATAGAGACGGACAGACAGACAGACAGACAGATAGATAGAGACGGACAGACAGACAGACAGACAGATAGATAGAGACGGACAGACAGACAGACAGATAGATAGAGACGGACAGACAGACAGACAGATAGATAGAGACGGACAGACAGATAGACACAGATAGATAGATAGATTTAGAAATTGTGTTCTCCTGATTGTGATTTTCTTTTCTTTGAATAACCTCAACAACAATGCACATCTGTGGTGATCTAAATTTATTTTCTGTGCTGATATAACAGATTTTTAGTTTATTTACATAACAAATGTTTATTTAGATGACAGATGCATCAACATGCAAATATCACAGAAACATGCAGCACAACAGAAATGAACGTCTGAGCTTCTGAACGCTGTGGTTTACGAGCATCTCTTATCTCCATGCTTTTAACGACAATCATCAAGCGTTTACGAGGTGCACGGATCTGTTTAGTCAGCTGCTGCGGAGCGAAACTCGGGCGTTTACCGCTCTACGTCCGGATGCGTTTAAAGTCCTGAGGGATTGTGGGAGTGACAATCTGATGCCGCGCAGCTCACGCTCCAGACGCCGCTTTCCTATACAAACAAAGAAAACACGAGATTACTCGCTGTCAGGGGACTTTCTGTGCTTCAGGACGTCGTTTGAGTTTGAGATGAGAAAGACGACTGCAGACCAAACGAAGCAAATCATCAGCGAAGACGAGCGTTAATATCATAAACGCCCATCGCCACAGGCTCCGCCCACTTTTCCTGGAAGTATTTTTCCACTGCTTTGCTCCATAAGCATAAAATAAATCAAATAGACAGTAACAAATATATGAAGTGATTTAGGAGCATAAAGAGACTCGATTATGAGCTGGCAGTCGCTCGTAAACGCTCTAAAGATGCCATCCCTGTCTTCACTGGAACTGCTCTGATTGGTGGATTTCTCCTTGTTTAGGGCTTTTGAGGGAATACGGCTATTAAACATGCCTTAAAAATAAAAAATGAGATGAAAAACTTATTAAAATTACTAAGAGGAAATAAATGAAAACTAAAACTGAACTAAAATAAAACAAACAAAAAATAATAAGAAAGTTTAAATAGTAATAAAAAAAAAATTACAAAAGCACACAAGATGAAAAAATTAAAATCTAAAAATAAAAGTTAAATTCTAATAGTATATTAATAATACTAAAATAAATCACAGTGATTTATGGTTTCTGCCAACATGAATGGGAGTTTGACTAATGTAAATAAGCTTGGTTTTATGAACAAATTATTTAAAGACATTTATGTTAATTAAAAAATCAAATGTTAAGGGAAATAATATATAATATAAAAACAATTTAGACTTCATTTCAGTTAGCTGTAACATTTCATTTTTGTTCAGTTTAACTTGATGTACTAAAACAACAAAAAAATAAAATTTAATAAAAATCTAAAGGTAAAATAATAATAAAAACAATCAAGATAATAAATACATAAAATATAGTAAATATACTTAAGCAGTAAAATGACTAAAACAAAAACCTGAAATAAAATTAATAAAGACAAATATTAACAGAATAACTAAAACAATCTATATTTTCCATTTTAGTGTATGTTTTAGTTATTTTGTTTTTGTAAATATGTCTTTTTTACTACTTTTTATTTCAGTTTTAGCCATTTTAGTACTTTAGCTTAAACTATATATTCCATACTAAGCTGAAATACTAAAATTACTATGATTGAAATAAAAAGTAATAAAATTAGACATACCACAAAAAAAAAAAAAAATTAAACGGTAAATCTAAAAACTACTTCAAAATATTCTTAAATACTATTATACTAATAATATACTATTAAACTATACTATTAAATGGCACTAAAATAACACTATTACTATTATAAATGACATTATTGCTCTTACAGTCTCTCTAACCCACAATGCAACGGTTTCCTCCTCATTCCACACTAAACGACGTCCTGAAGCACAGAACAGACTGAAGATGAGCATCTAAAGCAAACTGAGCGTACGTTTGTGCAGCGGAGGAAGCAGGCTGCGGTAAAGCGATCGGTGTCGCGTGAACACCACCTCAAACGCCAAACAGAACAGCTTCGTACTGCAGAAGACCTCCGCCGTCCGGCGACCCCAGAACCAGACCTGCAGGAGACACAAACACATTCAGACGCGCGAGTGCACGAACACATTACAAGTACAACCAGATTACTTTTTTAGTAACTAGTAAAGTAATGCATTACTTTTTCATTTAGAAGGAAATATTTGAGTTACTTTTTCAAAGGAAATTGATGTGTGAATTTACATTTCCTTCAGCCTGAGCCGTATTCATTTCACTTTTGGTGTAGAACTTTTTATATCAAAATCAACAAGCAAGCTCTGCCCAGATTTAAAAATTAACTCAAAAGTAACTTTTTCCATAAAAAGTAATTAGCTACTTTTTTTAGGGAGTAACACACTATTGTAATGCACTACTTTAAAAGTAACCTTCCTCAACACTCTGTGTGTGTGTGTGTGTGTGTGTGTGTGTGTGTGTGTGTGTGTGTGTGTGTGTGTGTGTGTGTGTGTGTGTGTGTGTGTGTGTGTGTGTGTGTGTGTGTGTGTGTGTGTGTGTGTGTGTGTCTGAAGCAAAGCCAGCGCTCGTGCCTTTATTGATGTGTCTGATGAGTCTATTGGTGGCTCGAGCCATCGTCCAGATCATCTTCAGGAAGAAGCACGGGTTCGACTCCACGTTCTGACCCAGAGGCAAACTCCTCACACACACTTTGAACCTGACACACATTGACAAACAGCAGCATCACTCGCTCTTCTGTGTGGTTGATGGTTACTGCAGCTGTTTTCTGCACAATCATTCACCAGCAGACATTCAAACAGCACAGTCTCAGTTACTCACGTCACTGTCTTGTTAAAGTTTGCCAAAAGAAACAAGACAAAACTATTAATGTACAATACTTTTGAAAAGTCTCTTCTGCTCAACAAGGCTGCATTTAGTTGATCAAAAGTACAGTAAAAATTGTGAATTATTATTATGATTTAAAGTAGCTGTTTTCTATGTGAATACCAGTTAAAATATAATTTATTTCTGTGATCAAATCTGTATTTTCAGCATCATTACTCCAGTCTTCAGTGTCACATGATCTTCAGAAATCATTATAATATTCCACAATATTGTAAAATATTATTACGATTTAAAATAGATGTGTACTATTTGAATATATTGTAAAATGTAATTTATTCCTGTGATGCACAGCTGAGTTTTTAAGCATAATTACTCCAGCTTTTTTCAGTGCTATTTATATATTATTATAATGTTTGCTATATTTTGAATCAGCATTTTTATGTTAAGTTTTATTAAAATTTTAGTTTATTTTTATTCATATACATATTTAAAAAACAAAACTAAAACTTGTGCTAAAATTAAAATGGAAAATAGTTTGAGTTGAAGTATTAAAAGTTAAATAAAAATTAAAATATAATAAAAAAACAAAAACTTAGCTAAAATTAAAATGGAACATATATATTTTTTTATTGTCTTTTTTTTCCATTTCACTATTTAGGTTTAATTTATTTGTATTTCTGTATAAATATTAGTCCCGTTTTTCACAATTAGTAATTGTATCGCTTTAATTGCATCTAATTAATTATCCATTTATCGGCTTATTTGCTTTCTGATTATCAAGGTTGAAAACAGTTTTGCACAATATTTTTGTGGAAACCATGATACGTTTTATTTTTCAGGATTCACAGATGAATAGAAAGTTCAAAAGAACACAAACAGAAATCTTTTGGAACATTTAAATGTCTATGGAATGACATTCCGGACATTATTCAAACAGGTGTGTGAGGTACCTGTGCGGGCACGCGCAGCTGCTGCGGTGGCGTGCACGCGCATATGATCAGTCCTCTGGTCAGTTTTTGAAATCGCGCGCCGTCTTTTTCCTCAAGAAGAGCCGGTTTCCGTCCGTCAGAGAACACGAGACCATCTGCGAACTCCTCCAGAGTCTGAACGCGCGGATATAACGAGCGCAGAATCGCAAAAACATATCCGTCCTCGGGCGCGTCGCGTCGGGACATGCGTCTGTGTTTGTCGCGCGCGCGATGCGTCTCCGCCAATCACGCGTCGGTCTGAAGCCCCGGATGAAAACACGCATCTTTAAAGACACAGTATCTATATAACTGTTTTCCTCGAAATGGACTAGTTTTAAACAATAAGCGAGTATATCATAAAACCATCTTCCAAACCGCGTTTTGCCCTAAATATCCTAAGCATAAAATAATAGTTTAGAGCTAAGAGTCGGGACGGATTGCATGTTTAAATTAAATTCGTGTAACGTAAATTTTATATATATATCTGTGGAAATTGCAATAATTCGCAAGTGGCAACTTCTCACTTTGAGCACACGAATGCGTGTGTCATTTATTTTTTAGGTACAACACAGGAGAGAAAAAGCTCAACCGCGTCCCACGTCACCACGCCATTTAAAGGGACCGCGACCCCTGTAGTAATGATAACACACTAAGTGCTGCGTTTATAATCAACAGTATGTAGAACTACGCTTAATAACAAAGGTGAATTATGTATGTCACATTCACTACATATCAATATTATAAAACGCTCTATAATATTATAGGTTTAGGGTATAATGGTACTATAATAATTTCTTGTAAAAGCGCCATGGTATTGATACTTTATATAAAGTATTGAATGATTCTACATAGTATCATACTTCTTCTAGAAACACTTTATTTAGTTTACCTCGATGTACTAAAACAAATAAAACTGAAATACAAAATCAATAAAATTATATTTACATAAAAAAACAAACCTACTAAAAATTATTAATAAGAAATATAATAATATGTAAATGATACCTGTAGGTGTTTGCTTTGGTATTGCTATAAGACACTGCTGAAGTATTCTAGGAGTTTGCTAGGCCATCTTATTCTTCATTTATAAAGGGGCTGAATGTTGTGTGTCTCATGTGCTTCTGGTTATCTTTAGCTGTACAACACTGCTTGTTCTGGTGTCATATTATTTTAGTGCATTAATTATGAACACAGTGGTTTGTAATGCAAACAGTTGTTATTCTTCTCGTTATTTCCCTACAGCAGCTAATCAACCGGACGCCTCGCCCATACTCTTACCTCCACGTTTGGGAAAGTGTTTGCTAAGGTGACTTCAAAGCACTTAACAGATTTCAATAGTGGATTGAATGCAGTTTATCGTGCATTGATGGATCAAATTTTATTTGCAATAATTATTTTACTTAGTCCATCACTGATTTTATCATCAGATACCACGCTGTACTGTGGTAATACCACCTCAGTATGTATTTGTGCATGCAGCTGGATGTGAATGTGGGCTTACTCACAGTAAAGTCTCCTAAAGCACAGAAACACACGGTCTTAGTCCATAAATGTGTTTAATAATATAACATTAAGAAGAGAAACCCCGCGTTAGACCACGAGGAGGTCAGCAGGAGGCGGTCTGAGAGGGATCTGTCCCAGCGTGAAGCGTTTAGCTGCAAACTCCTTCAGTTCTTCAGCGGTCAGGTCACTTTGGGCCGTGAACAGACTGTCCGCAGAATGACCAGCGCTAGCGCCGCTCTGACCCAAACCACTGCTGTCGGCCGGCGCCGAGGACCCAAACCCGGTGCCCAGACCCCCTGAAGACGGCTTGAAGCTGAACGCAGACACAGAGCTGGGTTTGTCTTCCGCGGCTGAAGGAGCGAATGAAAAGGAGGCTGCAGACGGAGCGCCGAAACCTGACGAGGGCTGAGTGAATAACGCAGCGCTGCCGAACCCAGAGGCCTGCTGGGTATTTGATGCTCCAAAGCCCGTTTGGGACGGGGCAAAGCTGAAGCTGCTACTGCTCTGCGATCCTGAACCGAACCCTGAGGAAACAACAGAACAATTCATGTCAAAACCTCACACAAATGTGGAGTTCCCATTATAACAAGAGTTGGCTGGTTGTATTAATGTTATTTATACAATATATGTTATTATTAATTTCACTGAGGTACTATCATAGAATTTATTTGCATTTTGAATCAGTTTTTATTTTATTTCAAGTTTTAGTCATTTTGTTGTGTTTGTCATTTTTGTGTGTCTGTGTGTGTGTGTGTGTGTGTGTGTATATATATATATATATATATATATATATATATATATATATATATATATATATATATATATATATTAGTGCTGTCAAAAGATTAATCGTGATTAATCGCATCAAAAATAAAAGTTTGTTTACATAATATATATAGGTTTACTGTGTATATTTATTATGTATATATATATATATATATATATATATAAAAATACAAGCACATGCATGTATATATTTTGAAAATATTTACATGTATATACATTTATATTCTTATATATTAAATATATTTATATATAATATAAAATATAAACATTTTTCTTAAATATATACATGCATGTGTTTGTATTTATAAATACATAATAAATATACACAATAAACCTACATATATTATGTAAACAAAAACTTTTATTTTGGATGCAATTAATCGTTTGACAGCACTAATATATATATATATATATATATATATATATATGTGTGTGTGTGTGTGTGTTTACATATATAATTTTTTTTTTACTATATTTTTGAGTATTCCTGTATTTCTTTATTTATATTTATTTATTAATCTTTTTTAACATCAGTTAATAAAAAACCTTTGTTTTTCTGGATCCATCTTCTAAAATAAATTCTCCAAAGCTTGAAATATAATCTGTTCATTTTTGCAACGCAGAATTCAACATGAATCCAGATTGACTATATTCAGATGACAAACCTCCTGCTCCAAAGCCAGATGATGATGAAGATGATGAAGATGTGGCTCCAAACCCTGATGCTGTCGACCCAAACCCGTGTGTTGATGTTGGCGAACTGGGGTTATTGAGCTCTGAGATCTGAGGACATCAATCACATGATTTAAGGCTCAGGGTCAGAAGCAGCTGGTGAAGGAGTCTCAGAATCATCTTACCACGCTGATCCGAGTGGAGCTGCTCATGGTCCGCAGCTCCTGGACTCTGCTGCTCCACTGGTTCACCAGCTGCTGAACTGAGCTCATCTGAAACACCACAGATCCAGAGCTTTCACAAACATCACACCAGCACCGACCATTACTGCCAACATAACCGGCAACAGAAATCTGCTTCAAGGCAAGTTTATTTATACAGCACACTGTAATTCAAAGTGCTTTACATAAAAGGAAGTAAAATAATCAAAAAAATATAATCATAACAATAAAAACAAGGAATTTAAAAACTTTTAAAATGACAAATTTTAGGTATTTTTTTTTTATATTTGATGATAATTTTAGAATAAATTGTAGGAATAATACTCGCAAACTTAGGTTTGGAGTCAGTAAGATTTTTCTAAAAAAGAAATTCATATTTTTATTCTTCAAGGATGCATTAAATTGATCAAAAGTGTCAATAAAGACATTTATAAGATTAAAAAAAAATTTCTATTTCAAATAAATGCTGTTCTTTTGAACTTTTTATTCATCTGTGAATCCTAAAAAAATACAATGTATCAGTTTCCACAAAAATATTGTGCAGCACGACTGTTTTCAACATTGATAATAATCAGAAATGTTTCTTGAGCAGTAAATCAGTATATTATTATGATTTCTGAAGATCATGTGAGACTGAAGACTGGAGTAATGATGCTGAAAATACAGCTGCAGATCACAGAAATAAATTATACAGTTTAACAGATATTCACATAGAAAACAGTTATTTTAAATTGCAATAATATTTCAAAATTTTTACTGTATTTGTGATAATATAAATGCAGCCTTGGTGAGGTAAAATCTCAGTTTAAACCCTGATATTAACTATTACATATGTGCATGTTGCTTATTAATCTTCTCTTTCATTGTAGAAATGAAGTGGTGGTCTTACGTAAGCCTGTAAATCACCGGACGCTCGGCCGGTGTAATATTCCAGCCTCAGCTCCTCAGGAGACACCTCAACAAACCCTGCAAAACACACAAATAACATTCACAAAATATACACAACACCAAGATAAAAATCCTCTATTTACTCCCAAAAGAATTCAGCGCACAGCACTTCATGTCGACGAGAGAGTTTCTGAAGAACATTTACACAGCTGTTTGCTTTGAAGGCAAAAGAAATAATCAGGACGGAGTCTGAGATCTAAACTCACCTGAGATCTGGCCTTTGAGGGCAGAATAACATGAAAACGGCCACTGCCCAGAAGTCTGCCAGATCTCCATGTCGTTCTGGATTGTATCCCTGAAATAAAAGTGTAAGACAATAAAACTAGTGCTGTTAAACCATTAATCACATCCAAAATAAAAGTTTTTCCTTACATAATATGTGTGTGTGTGCTGTGTATATTTATTTAAATACACACACATACAAAATATAGTTTGAAAATATTTACATGTATATATTTAAATAGTTTAATCACAGTCTTTTGTGATTTAACAGGATTTAATTTTTCACGTAGTGCCAGGCAGATTTGGACAGCTTTTTTCCCTTAATAAATTAAATCATCATTTTGTATTTACTTGCATTATCTCTGTGTAATATTAAAATTAGTTTGATGATCTGAATCTTTTAAGTGTGACAAATAGGCAAAACAATTAAAAAACAGTTTTCACGGCACTGTATGTTTATGCAGATTTGCTTTATTCAACATCAAGACGATCAGGTGGGAACATGCTTCATAACTCCTTTATTCAGGCTCTTGTTCGGTCCAGACTGGACTATTGCAATGCTCTCTTAGCAGGTCTTCCAGCCGGTTCTATCAAACCTTTACAACTAATCCAGAACGCGGCAGCAAGATTAATTTCTAATGAGCACGATTTGGTCGTATGAGACAAATTTTGAAAATCCTAAAATTCCTATAATCCTAGGCTATAATCTGTAGTCTTTGATTAAAGGCTGTTGTGATTAAATGTGACACTTTCACAGACTTTTACATGAACTGTTCCCTGCTGCACAACTCAATCCCAGCAGCTGAGTCCTGAACATCTTCAAGAATCAGCTAAAACACATCTCTTCCATCTTTAACTCTAGCACTCTCTATTCTAATTCTATTTATCTATTTGTTTATTATTTAAAAAAAAACACTTCATGCTCGAACACTTCCATTCTATTGGTTTTCTATCTACTTGTTTTCTTTTTATTTATGATATAAATTACATTGCTAGTGTAGTGTGTTAGGCTAACTGAGACTTGTCTTATCATTGCTCTTTTGTTGGTTTTGATTGATTCTATTGTCCTCATTTTTAAGTCCCTTTGGATAAAGTAGTATATTTTTATTTAATGCCATGTCAGCATCTTAGACTATTTTCATGGCAAAAAATACAATACAAATACAATAAAAAACTGCAAATAAACAGATAAAAGCGTCTGCTAAATGATCTTTACTTAATATCCAAATTGGCATAAAAGAGAAATGTATAATTCTGACCCATACAATGTATTGTTGGCTATTGCTATAAATATATCTGTGCTACTGATGACTGCTTCTGTGCTGCAGGGACACATATATGCAGCAAGATAGTGGGGACCGACTTAAGAAGTATTACACAAATTTATAAACATAAGGTGACTAAGAAGAGACAATAAAGTGAAGTTAAAGTGCACTTACACATCATCCACTGCGTTCTGTTCTCCTTTATCTGCGTGACTGTTCGAGGCGAGCGCTGAGAATCTGTTCTGGCTGCTGAAGCTGAAGTCAGAGCTCTTGATGTTTTGTGGCGCTCCTCCTCCTCCTCCTCCTCGGCTCCAGTCGTTATTCCCGCCGCGAGAGAACGAGGACGGCTGGACATACTCGCCTCCGGTGCGCTGAGCCGGGTTTATCCACACACGGTTCCCAAAGCCTGAGAAACACCAACAACACGACTCAATCACAGCTGCTGGAGCTCAGTGTGTCTCTATATACTTCTCTCTTCTACTAGCAGTAAACGTTTGGACACACTTTTAAAAACCTTCTGACATATAAAATCATGTTTATAGACATAAATAGTGCTTATTTGCAGACTACAACATGTGGAGGTCACACAGAGCATAGTATTTATACATATAGACCACAGTATATAAAGAGTCATTCTAAGAAGCAGTCCCCTGTGAAAACATATTAGCATACTTTTAACAGGATTAATATATTTTAGCATAATATACTGAATATAACGTTTCAGACATACAATTATATATATTATACAATTCATATTAAATGCAGTTAGTTGAACTTAAGAGTGCTTTAGGTCATTAAAGCAGGACTTAAGTACATATTTAAAAGTGATTTTATAATTACTAGGTGTTTGAAATTTGTTTAAAGTGTTTATTTTTAATACTTTGAAACTTGTATTAAAACATATTCATGGAATTTGTAAAATTGCAGTTTAGTACACTTACAATATATTTACTTTAAATGTTGAAAAACACACAAAAGTTAAAATTGTAATGTACTTAAGTACACTTGTGTTGATTAACATACTACTACTACTACTAATAATAATAATATGTATTATACTTGTACTATACTAATATTTATTATGTAAATCAACACATAAAAATATGTGATTTTAAACATTATTATATATTACACAGTGCACTATCTTTAAGTACACTTAAGTAGCCTTAAAAGACCTTTAAGTACTTTAAGTACACTACAATTAAGCACACTTCTTTTCCACAGCAGTTACCAGCATGATAGTGTCTAAAACAGATCATAGCACGGTAACTGTTTTGAATCAGGCTGTTTTTGATGCTATTTTTCTATAATAATGTAGTTAAATATATAAGTGTGTGTTTGACCTCCTCTGTTGGGCTGCTGGTTTCCTCTGTAATCTCCTCCTCTTCCGTCTCTCGGATGTTCATTCCAGCACTTTTCTCCGTATCTACAGCGACCTTGAAGAAAGAAGCTGCACACCGTCATTTTTTAACTTTATAAACATAAATAACACAAATAATGTGCTGTTTCTGGTGCGGAGTGTGTGACGCTGCTTCTCAAGCCACGGGCGCCGGCGTGACGTAAGACGCACATTCGGAGGTAAACAAATAGTTTCAAAATAAAAGTCTCGAAGCGGCGCCTGTCGCAGATCATTTATGATTTTGAATAAATCAAGGACTCCATCGGTCTTCAAGTGGATTGATTTAATTAGTGGGTGGTTTTCTGTCTTTGGAGATATAAATAAATAAATAATGAGGACTACATTTTGGAGATTTGTTCCATTGCTGTTACTAAAACTTAACAATAAATAAATAAAACGTAATAATAATAAATAAAATGCAATTCTGACAGCCGAACTGGTTTCAGGTTGGTTTATTTTAATAATAATAATCTTTAATAAAAAAAGTACACACAAATATCAAATTAACTAAAAAAGAAAAGGTGCAAAGTATTTTTTTCCCCCGATTTATCTTTTTTTCGACCCTTATTAAAGAAGTTAAAAAGCCAAGATATATAACTGAATATTTCTTTTTAAAATGTAAAAGTATTCTAAATACTTTAAACATAAAGTCTTTGTGTTTAAATACCTAAATAAATTTCTAAACATAATCAGGCTATCAATTAGTGCTGTCAAATGATTTTTGTTTACATGCATATATATATATATATATATATGTAATCAATATGTAACGCACTTCCCTATTAATAAAGTGCACGTGAGAGAAAAGCCGGCGTCTTCAAACACTTGGACGCAAAACTGGGCAGGTGACATCATATAAGCAGACATCAGTTCCGCCAATCAGCGTGCGAGACGGCAGAAGCGGAGCATGGACTTACTTGATGGACACACCCAGACGACCAATGAGCGGCCTGCTCACATCAGGCGGGGGCGGGACCTGGGCTGAGCAGAGACTGGCAGATATTAAAGTTTATAGCGATATCAGAGAGATGCCAGTTGGATGCAAGCTCTCTAGGACTTCACCAACATCTTGATAAGCTCTTCACATCTGTGCATGCTTTATTAAAATCATCTGATTTGCTGTCCCGTGCTGTGGAGTAAATCTAAGTGAGATGCCGATCCTGGAGGTGAGCGGTCAGCTGATGAACATGAGTCTGACCTCAGTGCTGCTCGCCGCTTCTGCGTTCACTCTCACTCTGGGATACCTGAGCAAACTCCTGTTCAGACAGCAGCAGACTCACACTGGAGATCAGGTGAGAGCACAGGATCAGCTCAATATCATGCACTGCTTTCAAATCTGCCTGGAAACATTTTAAACTGCATGCATGTGTAATTATCTCGAATGTTGGGGTCATTTAACTCCATTAAGCGTGCTGGGTAATGTATTGTGTAATTAAAGTTATCTGTCTGTCTGTCTGTCTTTCTATCTGTCTATCTAAGGGATGCACGATATTATCGGAATCGGCCGATAAAGACTTTAAATATAAATATCGGCATTGGCCCAATATGAAAAATGATGCCGATATGTCTTGCCGATAAGAGGAATACAGTAACTCATATGTTCTCAGGGTGTGTGGCTCATTCTTGAAGCAAAGTGTTGCCTGAATGGTGATTGGAATCCTGTTTTGGATCCTGCATTTAATCAGTGACTCTTTTGCTGCGTGATAGAGTAAACAGTAATAGCACGTGCAGCTCCCCCGGGTCCTAATGCCCGCTGTCGGCCGACTTCTAATAAAATACACAAATAATATTTAGACTGTGTTTCTGATTAAATAAAGCGGTAAATGATGTCATAAAATCATGAGTATGTTTTGATTTAAAGGTCAGAAGCTATAGCTTACATGAAAAAAAAAATCACAAACAGACTTAAATTTAAATAATTTTATATATACTGATTTATAAATTAATGTGTAATATGTACATTTTTTATAAACAAATTATGAGCTCTAAAAGATTTTCAGAATTTTTACAATCATTTTTTTAACCATTAACAAATGTTAAATCATAAAATAAAATGTTAAGTTTACTACTGCATCTTTCTGATAAAAAATGCCGTGATTAATATATAGTTTTATAATTTATAGTTATTTTCAAATCTTCAGTGTATTGTCATTATAAAATAACTTTTTATTATTGTTTATTTCATTCTAACAAATAAGTTCTTGTTAAAAACTAACCAAAATGTAAAATAATTATATATCGGCTATCGGCCAAAATGAGTTGAAAATGATCGGCATATCGGATATCGGCAAAAATCCAATATCGTGCATCTATCTATCTATCTATCTATCTATCTATCTATCTATCTATCTATCTATCTATCTATCTATCTATCTATCTATCTATCTATCTATCTATCTATCTATCTATCTATCTATCTATCTATCTATCTATCTATCCAGTCTCTCTGTATGTCACTTCTAAACATTAATTTAATTTCCTCTGGTTTCCTCAGAAGTATCCTCCTCATATCCCGTCCAGTATTCCCTTCCTCGGTCACGCGGTGGCTTTCGGCAGGAGTCCCATTGAGTTTCTGGAGCGGGCCTACGAGAAGGTGAGCATCATCAGAAACACCTGTCTTAAAGGGTTAGTTCACCCAGAAATGAAAATTGTGTAATTAATTACTCACCCTCACGATGTTCCAAACCCGTAAGACCTTTGTTTATCTTCAGAACACAAATGAGGATATTTTTGATGAAATCCGAGAGCTCTCTGACCCTCCATAGACAGCAACACAACTGTAATGTTCTCAGGTCCAGAACCGTAACAAGGACATCGCTAAAACAGTCCATGTGACATCAGTGGCTCATCTTGAGATTTGCGAAGCTACGAGAATACTTTTTGTGCACAAAGAAAGCAAAAATAACACTTTATTCAACAATTCTTCTCCCCGAGTTACCGTCTTCCACCATCTTGGCGTGCGTTTTCTCCAGAACGTAAACAATGTTGATTATGTAAAGTGCGCACATAATACTCTCCAGTTTCTGGATCTGGGAACATTTCAGTGTTGTTGCTGTCTATGGGAGGATCAGAAAGCTCTCGGACTTCATCAACAGTGTTGGCTCTAACTAGTTCCTAAGTAATTAGTTACTGTAATTTAATTACTTTTCCCTTGAAGAAGTAAGGCATAACTCTTATTTTTCTGTAATTTAATTACAGTTACTTATGTATTTGAGCTTAATACTGTATATACAGTAGACTGTAGAACATTTATACACAATACAATAGTGGATTTAACATCAAAATTTAAAGTCTAACCTTAAAATGCATGCTTTTTATGCACCCTTCTGACTTTAAATACGTTGGTGAGTTAATAAGAATATTGTTAACACTTTAGTGTCCAATTCTCACTATTAACTAGTTGTTTATTAACATGAATATTACTGGGATATTGGCTGTTTATTATTATTTATTCCTTAATAAATTCCTCAAGACCTTATTCTAAATCCTTAATCCTACCCAATTCTTAAACTTTACAACTACTTTACTAAGTATTAATAAGCAGTAATTAGGAGTATATTGAGGCAAAAGTCATAGTTAATAGTTAGTTAATAGTGAGAATTGGACTCTAATCTAAAGTGTGATAAATAATTTATGAAGTTACTTAGAAAGAATTAAAAGAAGCGTTTCATGTCTATCCTCATATCATTAACTTGTCGAGGTTGATATAGGATTGAGAAAGTAATTAGTAATAAGTCATTAAATACTTTTTGGAGAGAGTAATTTGTAGAGTAATCTAATTACACTGTTGAAGATGTCATTAGTAACTAGTAATGAATTACTTCTTTAGAGTAACTTACCCAACACTGATCATCAGAAATGTCTTACTTTGTGTTCTGAAGATGAACAGAGGTGTTATGGGTTTGGAACAACATGAGGGTGAGTAATTAATGACACTATCTCTTTAAAGCATTCAGACAGAGGTTTAGAACAACAGGCCGCTGATCTGAGCTCATGATGATGTTGTTGTGGTTGTTTTGTAGTACGGGCCTGTGGTCAGCTTCACTATGGTTGGGAAAACCTTCACGTATCTGCTGGGCAGCGACGCAGCTGCGCTCATGTTCAACAGCAAGAACGAAGATCTGAACGCGGAGGACGTGTATGCGCGCCTCACCACACCTGTGTTCGGAAAGGGTGTCGCGTACGACGTGCCCAATCCTGTAAGATCACGCACCTGTCATGGCGTCTCAAAGGGTTAGAAGAGTTATGGAAATGAGAGACAATTTGAATAAATCATCTTTCCATTGATGTATGGTTTGTTAGGATAGGACAATATTTGTCTGAGATACAACTATTAGAAAATCTGGAATCTGAGGGAGCAAAAAAATCTAAATATTGAGAAAATCTCCTTTAAAGTTGTTCAAATGAAGTTCTTAGCAATGCATATTACTAATCAAAAATTAAGTTTTGATATATTTATGATAGGAAATTTACTAAATATCTTGATGGAACATGATCTTAATATCCTAATGATTTTTGTCATAAAAGAGAAATGTATAATTTTGATCCATACAATGTATTGTTGGCTATTGCTACAAATATACCTGTGTTACTCATGACTGCTTTTGTGCTGCAGGGACACACACATTTACAAAGTCAATATAAAGATATACATCAGTTAGAAATGGGTGCAATCTCATAAAACATTTTAAAATCCCCCCCAAAAAAAACACCCACCTAGACATCATCCTTTTGGATCCTTTACGCAGCATGGGATGTATGTGAGCTTCATAGTCTGCTTACTAGTTAGAAATGTCTTCATAGACAGCTTAGGTTCTGAGACAGAGTCTGTCGTCTAAAACATTGACATTAAACAGCATTTGAGTGACGAGGTGCCGTTTGCATGATGTTTTTAGGTCTTGACTGCTGTTTTGTGGTTAATATGTCTTTGTTTTAAACCCCAAACAGCTGCATTTCTCTTTCGTCTTGCATTGAGTGTTGATTTGTGTTTGTTCATTCAGTTATTCCTGGAGCAGAAGAAAATGCTGAAGACGGGGCTGAACATCGCACAGTTCAAACGACATATTGAAGTAATCGAAGAGGAAACTATAGACTATTTCAAACGATGGGGAGACAGTGGAGAGAGAAGTAAGGAGATGGATTCATCAGATTTCTGTTCAGAGTAACATGCATTGATGAATCGTTCACAATAAGAGCACAAACATGTATTAAAAGAACAGTTCAGCCAAAAGTTAAAATGTGAAGACTCTCAGGGCATCCAAGTTTGTTTCTTCATCAGATTTGGATAAATGTCTCAGCAATGGGTGAATGGGTGCCGTCAGAATGAGAGGGATTTGTTTCAGTTTTTGTCTTCTCCAGATGTTAACTGATGGACTGGAGTGGTGTGGATTATTGTGATGTTTTTATCAGACTCTCATTCTGACGGCACCCATTCACTGCAGAGCATCCATTGCTGAGACACTGATGCAGAGACACATTTCTACAAACCTGATGAAGAAACAAACTCATCCTAATCTTCAATGAGCACATCTTCAGCAGTTACTCATAGAAGAATTTTAACACCCAGAAAGCATGACTTGATGCGAATGTTTCTCTTGTCAGATCTGTTCGAAGCGCTGTCTGAGCTGATCATCCTGACGGCGAGCCGCTGTCTTCACGGCTGTGAGATCCGCGGGATGTTAGACGAGAGAGTGGCTCAGCTTTACGCCGATCTGGACGGAGGCTTCACTCACGCCGCCTGGCTTCTGCCCGGATGGCTGCCGCTGCCCAGCTTTAGGTACCACAGCATCATCACAGAATTAACACCAGGAGAGCCGAGGATTTCACGTGACGCTGTGTTTCTGTGCTTTGTTTTCAGACGGAGGGATCGTGCACATTTAGAGATTAAGAAAATCTTCTACAACGTCATCAAGAAGCGAAGAGAAGCCACAGAGAAAAACGATGATTTCCTGCAGACGCTCATAGACGCCACATATAAGTACGTCACTGACTGTGATTCTGGATCATTTAAACTTTACAGAGCTGGGTCAGTTTGTCCATTTATAACCTTGGATTCGCAATCAACAAGTTTATGCAAGTACAAAATCTTCATATTATAAAATAATCATATGTAATAATTATATATAATTTATTATAACAACTAGAATTCACGTTTTAAAATAATACTTTTAAAATATATTAAATTAGTTTGATTTATAATTTATTGTAAAGAATAAATATAAAACATCTAGTTATTTTTTAGCATACAAAATACTTATTCATAAAAATATAATTATTTTATTTAACATAACACTCATGTCCATGTTGCACACATACACAAACGTGTTTATATGATAAAATAATTAGTAATAGGTTTATATATTTAAAAAAAATAATATAATGTATTTTAATATTTATAAAAAAAAAAGGTAAAAATCATTGATAAATATAAAAAATAATATTATAATTGTTTTGCATATAATACAAATTATAATACAAATACAAATATTTAATTTATAATAATCTTTGCTATGTCGCACACATGCATATATTTATATGCTTATTTAATAATATAATTAATTTTAATATTTATAATAATTTACAATTTAAAATAAAAATATATAATCATTTATATTATAATTGTAACAGTAATACAATTGTAATTATTAATATATAACTGTAAACTATCATGCAATTATTATTTAAAAGTTTAATATAAAAACACTAATTGACATGTTGCACACATGCACAAACACTCTCTGTCTTTGAGTTGAGCTTTTTTCAGGTTCATCCTAAAATTTGACTGTCCTGCTCGGGTCCGGATTGAAATTCAGACTTCAACTAAATGCTGTACAGATCTGTAAATAAAAACACATTAGCTGGAGCATGTGTGCTAAACATCTATAAAGACAATGCCATCATGCAGTGCATCTGGGAACAAAAGCACATGATTACATACTAAGATTTCAAGTATACAGTGATGAAGTCGAATCAATGCATGGGTGAGTGAGTGAGTGGTATCTCTGTGCGCTGCAGGGACGGCCGTCCTCTGAATGATGACGAGATCGCCGGGATGCTGATCGGCCTGCTGTTAGCGGGACAGCACACGTCCTCCACCACCAGCGCATGGATGGGCTTCTTTCTGGCGCGGGACAGAGCGCTGCAGGAGCGCTGCTACAGCGAACAGAAAACCGTGTGTGGAGAACACCTGCCTCCTCTGCACTACGAGCAGGTGACTCATCCACATCAGCTCCTTCAGTGCTGTTAGTTCATCAGTCATCACTAGCACTAGTGCACAGCAAATCTCTAACCTTCAGTGTGTAAGTCCTTCTCTGTGACGGTCATCAAGAATGAATGTCCAGTGAATGCCTGCATTATTGTGATGGGGTTTGCATTGGAAATAAACACTATTTATGCCGTTTCAAAGCTGCTGTGCGTCTGAAAACATTCAAAATCTAAATCACTGTTAAAAATCTGCCCCCTGGAATCATTACCTTTAACTGAAACTAAAACTATTAAAAACATTTCTGTTAATTCTATTCAAATTAATAACTTTATTTTTAATTAATTAATTAAAAATGAAATAATTATTAACTGAAATAAAATATAAAATGCCAAACACACCAAAAAAATTTAATTAAATATTTAAAAAAAAATTTAATCTAATTTAAAATATTAACAAAAGCTGTAATAGTATATTAATGATACTAAATATAGATTGTGTTTGCTTTAACAATTAAAACAAACATAAATTATAAAAAAAAATAATGAATTAAAAATAAAATAATTAACAAATAGAATATAAAAAAGTCAAACACACAATTTTTTATTAAATTAAAATATAAAAATAAAATCTAATTTAAAATATTAACAAAAGTTGTAATAGTATAATAATACTAAAATATACACTTAAGATTTAAATCTAACATTTAACAATTAAAACAAATAAATTAATTAATAAAAAAAATAATTAATAAAAAATTAAATAATCATTAACTGAAATAAAATTATACTCATTTTATTTCAGTAGATGTCAAAGAAAACATTGCACATTTCTAATTTTGTTTAGTTTGAAGTGCTTAAGTACTAAAACTAAAATAAAAATATAGATGTATTTTTAAAATTAAAATAAAAAAGATATATAAATAAAATAACAAAATTACTAAAACTTTAACTAAAATTAAAAACTGATTCAAAATATGAACAAAAGCTATAATAGTATATTAATGATACAAAAAATACATTTAAGATGTAAATCTAACATTTGACTTAAAATAAACAGACAAATTTTGAATACACTGAATGTCACATCATTGATCCTGACACTAAAGAACTGTTTTGGCGTCTGACGCAGCTTAAGGACTTGAGTTTGCTGGATCGCTGTCTGAAGGAGACGCTAAGACTAAGACCACCAATAATGACCATGATGAGGATGGCCAAGACGCCTCAGGTACTAAAGGGTCTAAATCAAACCCGGCTACGTTACTGATATTAAAGCCATCTGATCATGTGTCTGTGTTTGCTCAACAGAGAGTGGGAGAATACACCATCCCTCCGGGGCACCAGGTGTGTGTGTCTCCGACGGTCAACCACCGTCTGCAGGACACCTGGGCGGAGCGGCTGGACTTCAACCCTGACCGATACCTGCATGACAACCCCGCCGCCGGAGAGAAGTTCGCTTACATCCCCTTCGGAGCGGGTGAGTTTGTTCAGACCTCGTGAAATCAAAACCAGAGTTTTGAGGTCATTACACACGCAGTCCGAAATTTTCGCACGTTGAAAATAAAATTATTTAAATAAATAATTGCGATAAGCATATTATTTTATGCCACTGAATCTGTAATCATTTATTAACAGCATAACAATGCAAGAAGGCCTACACGCTTTCAAATGACAACAAACTTTTAATTCTTGAGAATATTTAGATCATGGAAATTAAGTATCAAAATATGTGACCCTGCAGCACAAAAGTAACACAGGTATATTTATAGCAATAGCCAACAATATATTGTATGGCTCAAAATTATCCATTATTCTTTTATGCCAAAAATCATTAGGATATTAGATAAAGATCCATGATGATAAATTCCGTAAATATATCAAAACTTAATTTTTGATTAAGATTATTTATTCAGATTCTGTACAAATCTCAATTTTGAAAAATTGACCCTTATGACTGGTTTTGTGCTCCAGGGTCACACATTGTTTAAAAAAGTTCATTTTAAGGTTCGCCCGACATGATGTTTCTGGTCTTTATCGGTTGATCTTCGACAGGTCGTCACCGCTGTATTGGAGAAAACTTCGCCTACGTTCAGATTAAAACCATCTGGTCGACTATGCTGAGGCTGTATGACTTCCAGCTGGTGGAGGGACACTTTCCCCCCGTGAACTACACCACCATGATCCACACGCCACACAACCCCATCATCAGATACACACGGAGGAAGACGCAGTGAGGGGAAGCCTTCAGTTTCTGCTGTTCCTCATAATTCATCTTCAACTAATGCAGCTATCAAGAGCTGTTTAACATGCATCAGCTTCATTAGTGACTCAATTCATCTGACGTCAAATGAGAGACTCAGATCTTCAACATCTTGTGCGTTTGTTATTTAAAAGACGTTTTATTTTTACCCAAAGTGACCCGTATTGCTCGGATTACCAACAAACCCCAACGTAGCCTTTCTTCTGCTACCAGCAAACCATGAAAATATTTTTATATGATTGCACAGATTTTTTTTTTTAACATTAAAATCATATAGAAATGTCAGACTGCTGTTTTATTTGTCACTGAATGGATTTTAAAGGTCGTTGTCTTCGTACGCTGATGAAGAAGAGCTTTTGGTTTGGCTTTAGTTACATAACTTCTTTGCACATTACAGGGACAAATACATTATTTCTTAAATACATATCATACAATTAAACTATAATCTGTTACCCTTTGTCCTTTACACATTTCAAAGAATTAACCAGTCTTTAAAACCATATTGAAAGGCGGGATATCTGGTATGTTGCATAACTTATCAACTGTGTTGACTATTTCTGCCCATCTCTTAAAATATAATCCCCTATGCATTTAAAACTTAATGTAATTACTGATTTAACTGAGACCTCGTATTTCTGAAAAACACAAATATATAGCGCTTCTTTAAAAACATTTATAATTGCCCACCACCGCATCGATTGTTTTTACAATGAACCTTTTCCAATTCTCCGTACCAAATATCTCCTTCACTTGGGATTCTGTACAAATTATGTAACCATACTCGCATAGAAACCCAAACATAACCACAATCCCACAAATGATCTCTTCTTCTCTACAGTTTGCTCTAAGACACAAGACGAGAACAACCCTTCCTCTTCAAAAAGGCCCGGGAGGGTAAACAGTTTTGTGCAGCTTGCCAAGCCATAACTTTATGACAATTAAATAAATAAAAATCATCATTCACATTCCTCCAAACCCTAATACATTCTGATTCAATGAGACGACCTACAGGAGTCATTTTAAATACAGCTTTTCCTCTGTTAACTGTCTGTTTAAACTCCCAATCTGAATATTAGACTAAGATGTTCCTGGTATTAATAATCCTTTCAATTCAGAGCTCTGCCTAATAGCTTGAGCTAATGGCTCTATAGCGAAGGGGATAAACCACATCCCTGTCTCACTCCTGTAAAGCTCAACCCCTCACTCTGAATGTTATAATAAACCCAAACTCAGCATGCAGAGATGAGTATGAGACGCTCCACATGTAAATAATAACAGTTTCTGTGGAGCCGCTGTGAACGGAGCCGCTGTGAGACGCACGTGCTTAACTACACGCGTGGAAATAATTAAACTGCATCGCATATAATTAATTAAATCATAGCGGTTCTGAATTCACTATTATGCTTAATTATGATTTTTAAATGTGTTTAATATATCATGCAGCCTTGGAAAATAGTCGAATAATGTGTTTTATGGATTCTCGTCTGTGAAATGCGCAACTTCCGGTATTTTGCCAGTTAGTCGACGCGAGCAAAATTAAGTCGACAAATCGACTAAAATCGACGAATTGCACCTCCTGCAGTACACTGGTTGACCTGGATTGTGCAAATCCCCTGTTTGAGCCAATGAAAAAGGACCCAGGTGGATGTACTAAACCGTCTGGTGATGCTTTGTCTGTACGCAACTTGACCAGGTATCTTCTCTTCCCAGCCCAAATACCAAAACGGTCCTTCAAACGTTCTCCTCCTTTCACCGTCTCACAATACCTGGCCAAGACAGTTAAGACGTCCCCATCTTCCACAAAGTGGTTGTACAGGTGGATCATTAGTGGCAAAAGATCCTGAACATAGGCAGGGTAGAGCTGCAGTATTTTGTTGTTTTTTCCTCCAGTTTCTGTCGTGTTATTATACCTTAAATGTGGGACATTGACATCAGTATAAAAATGGCTAAAGTAGCAAATTTTTGACCCAAATTCTCACGAGAAAACACATTAAATAGACCAAAACTGGAGTTTCGTATGAAAATAACTCAGTATTTTTACATTAAATATTCCTGAACACAAAATACACAACTAACCCTCGTTATTTAGAATAACAGGAATAAACACAATAGTTTAAGGAAATATATATACTTGCAACATTTAGCTTCTTCTGTGGATTTAATCAGTTTATAAGAGCTGTTAGGTGCAACAAATCGAAGGTATAAAGCACAAAGACTCGAATTAAAGTTAAATTTAAAAATACTTACAGGCTCGAAATGGAAAAAAAACTAACTCACAACCCTATCTGAACTCATACCACAATTAGATCTCACTTAAGGGGATAGCTCACCCAAAAATGTTAATTCAGTCATCACTTAAGTTGTTCCGAATCCAAACATCTGTATAACTTTATTTCTTCTGTTGATATTAGAAGTAGATATTTTGAAGAATGTTGGTTGTCAAGCAGCTGCTGGAAGCCATTGACCTCCATTGTTTTTTCCCTCCATACTAACTCCAGCATAAGTAAATGATGACAGAATTCACTATTCCTTAGTAAGACGGCAAAGGCTTTCTTATTTTTAAACAGCGCTGCCTATGAAAAAAATAAGAAATGAGATTTCAAGAGATGCGAGAACCCATGTGTTCTTATAGAAACGTAAATATCAATTCAGCTTGAATTCATTTGATTTTGAATTGTGCAATGACAAAAAACAAACTAGTCCCAATTAATTTTAAAGGTGTATATTTCCATCAGATTAAGCAAAAAAAGCCAACCAAAATAAAATAGTTTCATGAAACAGGTATTTAGTATGAAGGTCAAGTCCACTATAAATAATAACCGTTAACTTTCTTGAAGGGTATAGCAGTCATAATTAACTAATAATAGTCCCAATTTTAAACACTATATATGTATATGTATATGTATATGCATCTATATATATATATTAATTGGGACTTGTACATATTTCCATAGTTTATCGCTAGAAATACAGAGACATGCACAAATGTGGGAAAGGCGCCACATCCACCATGTTTCCTTCTTCATCTTTCTTCCAGGTGTTTCTGAAGGTTCAGGGAGCTCCTGTCCCATCATTTCTGGAGGCAGCATGCCGTGACCGCAGCATTGGGGCAGACCTGGGCTCTGAGCTCGGACCCGAGGAAGAGCATCTGCTGGAGATCTCCTAGTCATCATCATCATCCTCGTCAGATGAAGAGCGGCAGCGGTCGTGGTGGTAGCAGTACGCGAGGCTGCGGAGCTGCTCCATGGACTCGGAGATCTCGGCGGGTTCAAGGCTTTGCGAGAGGAAGCTGGGGGCCACACGCCGCAGATCCAGCGCAGCGCACGCTTTCTGGAGCTCAGACAGCTGGAGACCCACGGCAGGACTGGACTGAAGAGACGTCAGCACAGGAAGACCCACCACCGGCTGAGAGGAAGCTGAGAGACACATGACGGAAACTTGAAATAAACAGCAAATATAAGCAACCACAGTTTCAAAAACAAGCCCAATGTTATTTATTATCATCAATATTATTTCTTATTGTTTATTATCAGCAAATCAGCCTGCAACTTTAGATTTTTTTGCACCCTCAAATTCCAGATTTTCAAATAGTTGTATCTCAGCCAAATATTGTCCAAACAAACCATACATCAATGGAGAGATTATTTATTCAGATTTCAGATGATGCATACCTATCAATTTCACAAAAAGACTGGTTTTGTGCTCCAGAGTCACATATGTATCTACTATTAATATTACTGGTCAGTTATTTATTGATTAATGCATTATAAAACTCTTTGCTCCCCTGCACCGTTCACCTTCTCCTATGTTTCTCTGTCCATCTCTGTTGGTGGCCTTGTTTGGCTATTTACAATATACCATCATCGCTTGGATTACAGCGTCACATGTCGTTAAACGCAGAGGAGCGTGATGTGAGATGACGAATAATGCTAAAGCACATTTATTATTGCACTGATTGGCTATTAGCTGTGAGCAGACAGTATCAACAATATAGTGGAAACAAAACAGCGACCATAAATGTAAAGAAACAAAGTTGCTTGTCAGGTTTTCCTAACAACCATATTTTTAAAAATAAGCCCAAAAAAACACGACCCGTGATTTTTTAACGCGACTTTAAAAAAAAGAAGAAGCCCAGAGTCGCGTAAAATACACAGACTTGGCAACTGTGTAATAAATCAATTATTAGGTTTCATCCCGATGTGTTTAAAGCCAAAAGTGCAGTTTTTGCAAGGACAGACAATAATACAAACAATAATAATAATCATTTCAATAATACAGTTTCAAAAGCATAAAATGTTAATTAGTGCCTAATAAATGTAAGCAATTATGCAATATTATTATGGACATACTGTAAAAAAAAAAAAAAAAAACGAAAAAAAAAAGAGCAAGCCATCGAAACATCTGCCATACGGCATCTGAAAATCTGAAAGATTATAAATCTCTTTATAAAAATGTATTATTATTGAAACTAATAGTAAATAATAAAAGTTGTGATGAAATGGCTGTAGCAACAGATTATTTCTTCTGTATTGTGATGTACATCTCAGTGAAATGGATTATTGAAAAAGAAAAACAAATATAGGGCAGGACTTGGTTCTGTCCGTCGCTTGCTGATTGGATGTTGAGATGTGGGCGGCGCTCTCAACATGTGGGCGGGGCTTGCAGTGGATTGTAAGAAAGGGGCGGTGTTTAAGCAGACTATATTACTAGAGAAGTCCTGCATATCCAGTTATGACTTTTGATTAAACATTATGAAGGTAGAATTTTCTTTTTTTTTTAATTAAGCACACATATGGATTAATTATTCACTAAAAGATAAATAACACACATTGACAAAGTAAATAGGGTGAATTTTCACTTCATGCCAACAGAAATTATATTAATTTATGTGAATTTTATTTAAAATAAAACAATTCTAATTCAGCAACATGTTTGCTACCTTTAAAATTTAGGAACTGCAATTTATTTAATAATAATAATGCATTTTATATTAAAAAAATGATATAATGAATTTCAGTACAGTTAAAAATGCTGTGCTCTAAAGCTGAAACAAAACAAAATAAATATAAATTTGTATAATTTGTATAAATGTAAAATATACAATATAACATATGAATAACAAATATTAGATAAAAAATAAAACTAATGATTTCTAATAAAATATAATAATAAATTAATAAAACAATTTATAATTTAATTAAAAAAAATTGTAATAAATAATAATAATAAATAAATATAATAAATATATATATATATATATATATATATATATATATATATATATATATATATATATATATATATATATATATATATATATATATATATATATATATATACACACAACTATGCACAGACAAAAACTTAATTTAGTAAATGAATGCGTTCTGATTCCCCGCACCTGCTGCAGCTAATCAAGCTCCACTATATCTGCACATTCTGACTGTGTTCTACTCACCCACCGTCACCATCAGTTTCTCTCCTCTGTGTCTTACCAATAAATACCCGTTTGACCAATTACCTCTGTGTCTCCTAGCCTGTCTCGTGACAGTTTGCTGCTTCTTTTTTTTTTTTAAATAGAGGGAATCATTTTCTGTGCTCATCAACATTCAGCCATAAATTGTGTAGCTGGAGCTGAAGTGAAGTATTGAACCTGAACTATTCCTGGATGTCTAGGATGTTTGGTTGTTGTAAAAGCTGTTTCAAACCTGTGCAAACATTGTAAAGTGCATTATTAACATCCATAATGCATCCTGTCTCACAGTCCTGTTTAAGAGCTGTTCTTTCATCTTTAGACATCCAGTGTTATTTTATTGACAAAACACAAAGCTTTTATAAAAGAGAAGAATAATATGCTCCACATGGGCTGACGGTTATAGAGCGGCACTCACTGTAATCAGCAGCGGTCTGGTTCTGGAGGAAACCCTGCGGACTCAGAGCCGGACTGAAGATCTGAGGGAATGGAGGGGTGACTTTACTGGAGCTAGGCAGCAGCTGAACTGCCCTACACACACACACACACACACACACACAGAGAGAGAGAGAGAGAGAGAGATACTGCATGACGTCTCAGAGCTGAAGATCAGTGCAGTGTTGTAACCGTGAGAGTGAGTGTGTGTGTGTGTGAGTGTGTGTGTGTGTGAGTGAGTGTGCATGCGTGTGTGTGTGTGTGTGTGAGTGAGTGTGTGTGTGTGTGTGAGTGTGTGTGAGACTCACAGTGGTGTTGATGGGTAATGTAACCTGACGAATGCATCCAGAACATCCTCTCCGGAGCGCTCCAAGTGCAGAGAGCTGGGCGGTTCTGTGCCGGAGGGCAACGGACTGCAAAAATAATAATACTAATATTAGACCAACAATATTCACAGTGTGATTTCAGAATTATTTTTATACTGTTATATTTTTGTATTTTATTTTTAGTTAATTTATTGATAATTTTTAGTACTTGTATTTATCAATCACATTTTTTATGTTCATTATTAAATTTTTATATTACTATTTAGGTTTAATTTATTTTTATTTCAGTTTTATATCACTTTTTTTTTATATGCATTTTTATTATTAATATTGAGGGTTTCCTTGTGCGTTTAGGTTGAACTTATTTTACTTAATGTTTTGTGCATTATTACGATTATTATTTTAATATTGCTATTTAGGTTTAATCTATTTTTATTTCACTTTTTGTTTTTATTTACTTCCAGTTAGTAATTTTAGTGCTTCTACTAAAACATTTTTCAGTTAGTTGATAAACTAAATTAAAATTAGAAATGTTTTTTTTTTTCCTAATATTTATATTTTATTTCAGCTTTATTCCAAATAACATAAATGTTTTTAATAGTTTTACTTTAGTTTTAGTAGTTCAAGTTCAAGTTGAGCTTTACTGTCATTCTGCTACATGTGTGGACATATAGTGGAACGAAATGTCGTGTCTCGCAGGACCACGGTGCTACAAACTAGTTAAACATAAGATAAACATACAACAATGCAAGTATAAGAAAAAAAACAATAGAGCATCTAACTATAGACAAAAATAGACCATCTGACTATACATATACTATAAATACTCTACCTAGTTGCCTAGACATACACAAACTGAGACTGTACAAGAACTTTACATATATACTGTACATGAAATTGTGCAAAAAAATAGAAATAAAAAATAAAAATTGTATATTTATTTCATACTTTGTTGTATAAATTGTTGTGCAGATTAAAGAGAGATTTTGTGGGAAGCAGCGCATAGTGCAAAAAGATTTGTAGTGCAATGCTCTAGTAAACATTATTTTGTAGTGCAATGCTCAAGTAAACATTTTTTATTGAGTCTTTGTAGCAGGGAGTGTTTATAGAAAGTGTCTAGTGTGCATATAGTGGGATGAGTGCGTTACTACAGGTGGTTTGTATAGCCCACTCACCTGTGTGTAGCACACAGAATTGCACATAGGAAAAGTTGTCACAGTATTAATGAGTTGGGTGAGTGGGGGGTCAGAGGGGGGGCAGGGAGATTGGAGTTAAGAGCTCTCACAGCCTGGGGAAAAAAGCTGTTGAGCAATCTGACAGAGCGAGCTTTGATACTCCGGTACCTTCTACCTGATGGTAGGAGCTGGAAGAGGTTGTGGGAGGGGTGGGTGGGGTCTTTCACGATGCTGGAGGCCTTGCTGGAAAGGAAAATGTCCAGGATGGAGGGGAGAGGGGCACCGATGATCTTTGTGGCAGTGTTCACTGTCCGTTGTAGGGTCTTGCGGTCAGCAGCACTACAGTTCCCGTACCAGACAGTGATGCAGCTGGTCAGCACACTCTCAATGGTGCCCCTGTAGAAAGTGGTGAGGATGGGTGGAGGGAGACTTGCCCTTTTCAGCCGGCGGAGAAAGTGCAGGCGCTGTTGTCCCTTCTTGTTGGGTGACGTGACGCTGGTGGTCCAGATGAGATCCTCTGTGATGTGCACCCCCTAGGAATTTGGTGCTGCCGACTCTCTCCACGGTTGAGCCGTCGATGGTCAGTGGGTGGTCAACAGAGTTTCTCCTGAAGTCCATCACAACCTCTTTTGTCTTACCCACATTGAGGGACAGGTTGTTAGCACCACACCATTTAGCCAGCTGTGCCACTTCCTCTCTGTAGAGCGTTTCATCGTTGTTGCTGATGAGGCCTACCACAGTTGTGTCATCAGCAAACTTGATGATGTGGTTGGAGCTGGACTTGGCAGTGCAGTCGTGGGTCAGCAGTGTGAAGAGCAGCGGGCTGAGCACACAGCCTTGTGGGGCACCTGTGCTCAGTGTGGTAGTGCTGGAGGAGTTGCAGCTGACACGGACTGACTGAGGTCTTGCAGTTAAAAAGTCCAGGATCCAATTACAGAGGGGGGTGTTAAGGCCCAGCAAGTTTAGTTTGTGGATGAGCTGTTGTGGGATTATAGTGTATAAGAGTCTTTCTGTTCCAGGTGAGTAAGAGCTAGGTGGAGAGTGGTGGATATTGCATCGTCCGTGGAACAGTTTGGACGGTATGCAAACTGGAATGGGTCCAGTGTGTTTGGGAGACTGGACTTGATGTGATGCATGACTAACCTCTCAAAGCACTTCATCATGATTGGGGTCAGTGATATGGGACGATAGTCATTCAGACAGGACACGGGTGACTTCTTTGGTACTGGAATTATGGAGGTGGATTTGAGACACGTGGGGACGACCGCCTGGCTCAGCGAGGTGTTGAAGATGTCTGTTAGGACATCCGTCAGCTGTGCAGCACAGTCTCTCAGTACACGTCCAGGTATGTTGTCAGGGCCCGCAGCCTTTCGTGGGTTAATCCGAGACAGGGTCTTCCTTACGTCGGCTGGAGAGAGACAGAGTACCTGGTCGTTTGGAGATGTGAGTAGTTTCTGTGCAGGCGTGTCGTTCTGCATCTCAAATCGTGAGTAGAAGTGGTTGAGTGCATCTGGTAAGAATGTGTCATCGTCACTGGCCTGTGGTGGGGGCTTGTAGTCAGTGATGGTCTGAATGGTTGCCACAGGGACCGAGTGTCTTTACTGTCTGTGAAGTTGTTGTTAATTTTTTTTAGCATATTGCTGTTTTGCCTTCTTGATGCCATGAGACAGATTGGCTCTTGCTGTTTTGAGGGTTGCTTTATCTCCTGATCTGAATGCTTCATCTCTGGTCTTTAGCAGCCCACGAACCTCTGCTGTCATCCATGGCTTCTGGTTGGCACGTGTGGTGATGGTCTTGGTGACTGTCACATCATCAGTGCACTTTTTGATGTAAGCAGTCACAGTTTCAGTGTACTACTGCAGGTCTGTGTGGTTGTTGTAGGTGGCTGCCTCTTTAAACATGTTCCAGTCTGTGTCCTGGAAGCAGTCCTGTAGTGCTGAGGTGGCATTGTCTGGCCATACTGTGATCTGCTTTTGAACCGGTTTGGCGAGTTTGAGAAGTGGTCTGTATGCTGGGATTAGCATAACAGTGATGTGGTCCGAGTACCCGAGGTGGGGGCGGGGTTCAGCTTTGTATGCGTTTTACAGTAGTACATCTGAGTAATGCATTATGAAATTAATTGTAATTAATTGAACTGCATTTTAAATTCTAATTCAATTCCTAAATGTTAAGGGTAGTAAACATGTTGCTGAAATAGAATTTTAGGATGCAGAATTTAAATGAAATTCCCATAAATGAACTACAGTTTTTAAAAATGGCATGAATTGAAAATTTTCCCTATCAATTTTCTTAATGCATGTTGTGAACGATTCATTCATGTCTATGTGTGATTCTTTAAATTAATCTTTATGTTGCATAATTAATTATGTTTATTAGGCAATAAAAAAACAGTGAACACATAGCTTTGAAACTAATGCTGTTCAACAAGGATAATCAGTCAAAGCGCAGCTGTAAATGAATGGTTGGTCTGACCTGATTAAACTCTGGCCGTCTAAACCTCTGAGAGTCACTGACTGGCCAAAACAGCGGCCGTCGCCGAGCTCGGGACACGCTGATATGGGTCTCCAGGGCAAAACATCAGCGAACGCATCCAGAGCATCCGGGAGACAGCCGCCGTGCATCATGGGAAATGGGACAGAGCCGTACGCTGAAACAACCTGCAAAACACAGATGCATGATGTCATGCTTTACAGACTAAAGCAAGACCCTATGATTTCATTGATGTGGAAAAAAACAGACATAACGAGGGAATTTTATCTCATAAAAACTATCATGAGAAACACACAGGAACTCACACAGTCTTTGCTACAGCCTACCAAAATAAAAATTCAGTTTAAATTAATTACGACAGAAATATCTTTAAATTATGCAGAAAATCTCCACCTTATTTGACAAAAATGCAATGTTTTGTTGTATTTACATTTGATTACAAGTTTTTGATGAAAATTTGTATTAAAATTTAAACAGAATTCATGAGAAAATAAAATCAGACTTTATAGGGTATTTATTGTAAAATTTTTTTATAAATTATTAAGTTTTAAACTAAAATATTAAAATAAAGTTAAAATTTAATTTAAGCTTTAAAACAAGTAAAAATAAATAAATAAATAAACAGATTTCATAGGGCCCTACGACCTATTTATACCATTGGTGTAGCCATTTAAGAAAATTTATTTTGTTTTATATTTGTTTAAATATGATTTGTTTGTGTTTTGTTTCAGTTTAATCTGTTAATTATGAAAGAAGTCTGTAATTTATAAACGTCATAAAGGTCATGGTAATGAATTGGACAATTTTTAACCACTTCATACGTTTTGTTTGTGGATAACTGAACAAATTCATTTCGTATAATTTGTATCTTACATATTTTTTTGTGCTGATCAACTATCAAAATCAAATAAATAAGAACAAAGAGAAATTGCAAGATGGAATGAAGTAACAAGACCAAACTCATACCATGCTTCCGCGGCCTGAAGAAAAGGCCAAAACAACCATGAATAATATCAATAATGATAACTATATTAGCATTTACACCAACGGATGATAACATTTTGTTTATTCTGCAGTTTTGCTGTCTGTCACTTTAAATGCTGGAGCTCTTTAAATCAGGATGGATTCTGATTGGCTGTCTGTGTTTTTAATCATTCATCAGCTGGGAAAAAAATAAAAAAAACAATTGCTCTGAAATTGATTCCAATGATATCGTTCACTTCAGAGCGATTATTAAAAATGTATTATTATCATTATTTTCCTTGGTGTGAGCCAGCCTTTACACTTACAGAATTAACAGAAATCTCCTTGTTTGGAGAATTGAAATAAAATCCACACTGTAACAAAATCTGTAAAATTTACTGTAAAAAACAAACAAAAAAAAACTGGCAGCTGCCAGAATTTTACCATAAGCAACATTTTAGGTTTTACGATTTTAACTTAAATTTACATTTAAATACCGTAATTTCATTAACTGATATAATGTTAATATACCAACCTATTGAAGTACTGAAATCAGTTTTGTAGCTTTGTAATACACTGATAACCACCAGATGCAGGTGGTGAAGAGAGTCACATGATGAACCAAAGCCTATCACAAGCAGCTTTTAAATACTAATATATTATAGAAGGTGCACTGTGTCATTCACACAATCACTAAACACCATCATGGTAACACATGAAACTGACATAATGCAATAAACATTCATTTAACAACATTAGATGTAACATACAACCCTAAAGTACACAACAGATAAGAAAAAACTAAGAAGAAACAGTTATTTCAACAAAAAAAACTAAATTTGAAATGTAACGCAGGGAATTCTAAGAATGTCAATTTACGGTTATTCACTGAGAAATTATACGTTCTTTTCCACTTCACAAAAATGGTATACTACCGTAAAATTACATGTAATATCCAATACAAATTTTCACCGTATACAGTAGGGGAATTTACCGTTAACCATTTAATAGTTTTTTACTGTAGCATTTTTACAGTCTTATACTGTTAAATTCACGGTCATTTTTTACAGTGTTCTTTTACCCACTTCAAAAAACGGTATAGTACCGTAAATTTACATGTAATATCCAATACAGTTTTTCACTGTATATAGTAGGGGAACTTACCGTTATAACCATTTAACAGGTTTTTATTGTAGCATTTTTACAGTCTTTTACCGTTAAATTCACGGTAATTTTTACAGTGCAGCGGTTGTACTGACCTTTCTTCCCGAGACGGCCAGAGCATCTGAAAGCTGCCACATAGGAGCGCTGTTTTGTCTCAGTCTGTATGAGGCCGTCATACAGTCCAACGCCAGAGCTAGAACAGAGCTGGAGTGATACCACAGCATCGGCTAAGAGAGATGGACAAATATATCACAAAACAACCACTGAAAACATGCTAAAATACACGGATCATCAGTGGACAGACAGACAGGATGACCAGGAAAGACAGGAGGACAAACTAAATCAAGAACTATACTGGTAAGCCATATTAAAAACTGCACTGTATCATCAGAGTATTTAATAACTGAGCAGATTCCAGGACTTACGTCACAGTTGAGCAGTGGGAAGGCTGTGGGTGGAGGCGGGCGTCTCATTAACCCGCCTCTCAGGGTCAAAGGGCAGAAGAACGAGCTGTGATTGGCCATCTGGATCGTTCCTAACGCACAGTTCATCATGCGACACAAGTCCTTTATAGAGCTCTGTCAGCAGAAGACAACATATTCACACACATTAACATGTTTGTTTTCATTCAATATACACTATCAGTCAAAAGTTTGTGAACAGTAAGACGTTTTTTAAAGTAGTCTCTTCTGTTCATCAAGCCTGCATTTATTTGATCCAAAATACAGCAAAAGCAGTAATATTGTGAAATATTTTTACTATTTAAAATAACTGCTTTCTATTTGAATATGTGTTAAACTGTAATTTATTATTCTATTTTTTTTTAATTAGAATCATTTCTGAAGGATCATGTGACACTGAAGACTGGAGTAAAGATGCTGAAAATACAGCTTTGATCACAGAAATATATTACAGTTTAACACATATTCACATAGAAAACAGTTATTTTAAATAGTAAAAATATTTCTAAATTTGACTGTACTTTGGATCAAATAAATGCAGGCTTGGTGAGCAGAAGAGACTTCTTTAAACGTCATAAAAAATCTGGTAGTGTACAGATGAAGTGATGTTAAATTAAAGTATGAAAGCTTGAATGATGAATCAGTTCGGCTCTATGTTTGAATGACCTCACCGTCTCTGGGTGATTGACAGGTGCCACGCCCCAGGTGAGGATGCCATGCCCTCCATAAGTGTCCTGCAACAGCTCTGTGACCTTTGACCCCAAGCCTGAGAAACCGTCAGCAAGATCGCACAACACCTGAAAACCCTGAGCAGGAGAGAACAGAAGCACAGTTCACATTTAAATGCATGCTCTTCAGTGACTCACATAAAACATTATAATACATAATAGAGTATAATACATACAATACATAAATACATACATTATTTCAATGCATTTGCATTCATTCACAACACTTTTTCACTTCAAGAAACTTTGCATTCGCTCACAAAACATTGGAAGCTCATTTCCAGTACATAAGAAAAAACATGCTGTTAATTCAGAATTATGAGATGAAGAGTTGAAATTGTGACTTTAATGCAGTTTTCATGAAATATAAAGTCTTGATACCAAGTCAAAATTATGACATGCTAAGCTGAAATTATGATTTAAAAACTCATAATTATGACAAATTAAAATTATGAAATAAAATATCAAAACTATAATATAAAAACTGACATAAAATTACGAAATTATGATATAATATATATAGTTATATATATATAAATAAATAGAAATTATGACAATTATATACTAATCATATTATTATTATAATAATTACATACCAAAACAAAATGCCAAAATACCAAGTCAAAATTGACATAAAAAGTGGAAATTGTGAAAAAAAGGTCAGAATTATGTTTTGATTTAAAAAGTTGAAATTATGACAAAAATTTAAATCATGAAATAAAATGTTAAAATCAAGTGCAACTGACATAAAAAGTCAAACTTATGAATTAAAAAGTCAAAATTATGAAAAAGACGAAATTATGACAAGGCCAAATTTATGACATACATAAGTCTAAATTATTACACGAAACACTGAAATGAAATAAAATGTTGAAATTATTATGACATACTCGGTTGAAATATGACAAAGTCAAAATTAGGACAGAGTCAAAGTATTGACATGAAACTAAAAAAATTGACATAAAAAGTCTTTGTTTCTCCTAAGAAAAAACATTGTATTAATTTGCAAAACTTTGGCGTTCTCCGAGAAACTTTGTTTGCTAGAAAACTCTTGCATTCCCCAGAGAATCAATGCATTCGCTCACAAACGTTTTGTGTTCACTTGTAAAGCTGTGCATTCAACCACACATTTTTCTTTCCATCACAAAAGATTATTTTTTCACAATGCTACTAAAACATCCTAAAAGAGCTGGACACATCCTACAGGTTTGCTGGGTTTCACCCTGCTGTGTTTATCATGTGTTGTATTGCAGAGTCTGATCTGTGGCTCACCTGCAGATAGTCGCACTCCTCCACGAAGAAATGCAGCCGATCCTCCAGATCTTCCAGCACTGGCCCGCGTAAGAGCGCCTCCCCCTGACCAAACGCCTCCAGACGGTCCGATTCACTGACCACAAACATCACTGACATCACTCAGAGTCCCCATCAAATCCTCTGACCAATGCTGAAGAATGTAATGTGCCACATGAGTCGTTGTATTACTCACCCGTCATGGTTGTACTGGTTAATGACGGAAATGGTGCGCGGATGTAGGTGGATCCTCAGGAAATCTGACCACACCCTCACGCTTCCCTCCAGCCTATAGCATTTCAGTATCCGCTCCAGACTGCTGTTCACCGTCTCCACGGCGACAGCCGCTCCCGCGCTGCTCACTTTAAGAGTTACAATACAAAAGCACAATATTTCATGCTCAATTTACTGCATCTTCTCAAAACACAGCTACACTTAGGGCTGGGTAATATAGAATAAACATAATACAGAATCAATATAATACAGAATAATCATAAAACATATGCATTTTTTCAATGACATTTCCATTATTTTGAAAAACTGATATTTCTGAGTCGAGAGGGATAATAAACGAGAAAATAAAATGTTAAGGTGAAAGTTATTTTTTGGGTTAGATGGTGAAAAAAAAAAAATAGATGTCAGCTGAAAAGAAAGTGGTTTCAGAAGTGAAGCATTTCATATCACTATAATATCTCATTTAATGAAATGTTATGAAGACAAATTATGCTTTTCTTTAAAATAAAGTGCATTGATTAATTGTTAATTTCAGTGTTATTTTAGTTAATCCTAAAATTCGCACACTATTTTAGATTTTTTTAAATTTTAGTATAATATAATTCTAGTAAATTCTATTATAGTTGTAGTTAGTATTTTGAATTAGGTTTTATTTTTAATTTTTCCTGGTTTCACTATAATTTTAGTTAAAGTTTTAGTAATTTTGTTGTGTATTTTTGTCATTTGTATCAGATTTTTAAAAAATATGTCTTTATCGTTTTTATTTATTTATTTATTTTAGTACTTCAAGATAAACAAAAATCAGAAATGTTGTTTTGGTAACTACCTGAAATAAAATGTTAAAATTTTATATATTTTATTTCAGTTAATGTTTATTTTGTTTATTTTTTTTTTTTTTTATAGTTCACAAAAATAACCCCACAACAAGATCAATGGATCGATTCCCAGGGAATGATAATACAATAATAATAATACTGATAATACAACGCAAGTCATTTTGGAAAAAGGCATCTGCTAAATGCATAAATGTGACTCTGGAGCACAAAACCAGTCATAAGGGTCAATTTTGTGAAATTGAGATTTATGCATCATCTGAATAAATTGTTAGGATCGGACAATATTTGTCTGAGATACAACTATTTGAAAATCTGGAATCTGAGGGAGCAGAAAAAATCTAAATATTGAGAAAATCTCCTTTAAAGTTGTTCAAATGAAGTTCTTAGCAATGCATATTACTAATCAGAAATGAAGTTTTGATATATTTACGGTAGGAAATTCACTAAATATCTTCATGGAACATGATCTTAATATCCTAATGATTTTTGTCATAAAAGAGAAATGTATAATTATGATCCATACAATGTATTGTTGTCTATTGCTACAAATATACCTGTGCTACTCATGACTGCTGCTGTGCTCCAGGGTCACAAATGTAAATGAACACAATAAGACCAGAAATATGAACAGAGACATTAAATAGGGTCATCATGAGTTCATATTTAACTTGTCATACCTGAGCAGTGATCCACAGCAGAGGAAGAACAGGTGACATCCAGCTCTGCTAGTAAACCTCCCGTCTAGACACACAAATCCCAGACAGTCAATCTTCAGAAGCGTGAAGTCACATTATTACTCAGAGAAGTCACATTATTATAGTCACACTCACATCCAGACTGTCCAGCTGTTGTAGGAAGGCGTTTTTGGTGGGAGAACTTTCTTTATGGGTCATAACCTGTCCTTCCCTAAGAGCAGAGAAAACAATGATTCAGCTCATAATTCATAAGTATTCATAAATACTGAAATACAACACAGCAAAGATCCAGTCTACACTCATGTTCGTACCATGAAAAGGTGGTGTTTTCCTTCTCTGTGTCATACAGACTGCCTTCCTTCCTCAGCGTCTGAAGACTTCCTGACAATATCAACACAATAAAAACATTATATACATATCAGCAACCCAATATCACATTCATAAACCAACAATCATTAGCAGTGACTGCCATAGTCAAGCTTCACTAGTATTGATGCTCATAATTAATGCTAGCGAGAGCTCAGTGGCCTCGTTTATAAAGATGTGTGGCAGGTCCTAATGAATCATTTATAAATTGTCCATATGCACAGAAATATTCCTATATAATCCTCTTATTATGAATTGCAATTCATTTTAAATACAGGTGCAGCAATTCCATGAAAATCCAAGCGTGCTTTTGGAAAATGCAATAACATAATTAATGAATTCATTTGAGTAATTTAATTATCACAAAGCAGTTCAAATATTGCTTATTTGTGCAAGGGTTATAATTATTAACTAAAAATAAAAAACGCGTTACTTGAAATAAAATAAACGTTAACTGCGATAAAATGAAATATAAAAATCTGATTTTCTTTTAGTTTAACTTTAAGTACTAAAATAACAACAAAAAACTAAAACTGATATTAAAATGTATACAAAATATATAGACATTTAAATAAAATATAAAATAATAATGACAAAAGCACACAAAATTACTATAGCTTTAGCTAAAATTACAATGAAAACATATCATATAAAAATACAACTCTTTCAAAATATTACTAAAACACATACCTACATCAAAAAATAGCACTAGAAATCTAAATCGAGCACTCTATTCTAATTCTATTCTTTAACTAACTGCTTCTTTTCTTAAAAAAAAAAAAAACTAACACTAGCTTCTCTATTCTTTTTATTTATTATACAATTATCAAAAAGCAAAAAAAAGGGCCTCTAACACTAGCTTGCTCTATTCTTTTTCTATTCTATCCGTTTTCTTTTTATTATATAATAAAATAAAAAAAGCCTTGCTGTGTGCTGCGTTAGGCTAACAGAGACTTGTTATAGCACTTGCTCTTTTGTTGATTTTGATTGCTTCTATTGTCGTTTTGGATAAAAGCATCTGCTAAACGACTAAATGTATAAATCTCAACGATACTAAAATAACACCGATTTGTGATTGCATTTTTATAAACAATGTTGGATTAATTGATTAAAAGGTTTGCATGCATGTGCATATGGACATTTTGAGATCTATTTCTGCCTTTATATATTGAGCCTTTCCCTGATTTTGATGTAGGATGAAACCCATGGGATGCTGGATCATGTGTGTGTTTTACTATGATTCACCTTTGAGGTCCATGGCGATGAGTCGGGGGGTGTAAGTGACGTGTCCCCCGAGAGTAAGACCCTCTCTGAACAACATGTCACTCTGCAGCTCTCCCGCCGGCGAATCTGCGTCATAAACCAGCGCCGCATCCTACACACACACACACACACACACACACACACACACAGATCTGGGCCTGTATTCACAAAACAGCTTCAGGCTAGAAGTAGCTCTTAATTTGCCGATTTAGGAGAAAATCTTAAAAATAATGGGTGTCAGTCCTAAATTCTTGATTTCACAAAGTGTTTTAGCTCTAAAACTAGCTCCTAAATCTGAGAAATGTTAGGAGTAGAGAAGAGGAGTCCTAAGCCACTAACACAAGCCACAAATGATCCTGAAATAGCTGTTCCCAGCAATCTGCCTCAGAACATAAACATTTTTACAAACATGATGATAATGTGCTTTTATAAAGGTATCGCCTTTGTTTTGGAGGTTATCCCAACTCCAGATTTTCCTTTGATTATATGCTTGTTCTTGTGTCCAGCTTGGTTTTCTTTTACATTTGCATCTATTACTATCAGCCATGATTATTCTACTCTGTTAATTAAAAGGCTGTTTATATGCATATATGCTACAAGAGGCTGACAATTAGCTGAACACATACTCGTTTAATGAGTGACACTTATCCTGCGTTTTAAAATCTTTATTTGAATGTGGAAGATTAACATTTTTATTTTTATATTCTATTTTTATAATAGAAAACTGAACTAAATTTCTATTTAAGGTTACTGTGTTGGTAACTTTGAGAAAACCTTCCCAGAATGTTCTGGTTATTGTTGTAAAATCATAAAAAATGATCAGGATCTCTTTGAAACCGTAAGCTGTCAGATTCTCTGCTATTTTGATTCTGCGACAGTGATTTCTGAGGATAATGTAGCATTACTGTTGAAACTATTGTTATTATGGTAAAGTAGAGGTGTGCACCTGAACAGACAATGTTCTTTATGGAAGCTGAATTGATTTGACAGCTGGTTTATTACTGATCTTCACGTATGTAGCTGTAAATAAACTCAATATATTCGCTATTAATCAAACTCACCTGTAAATTCCACCAATGCGTCCCGATGAAGTTGGAATAATGCCCCAGCTGGAGTGTAACAATCTCCCTACACGTGCCGCTCATGATGTCCTTTAGATATTAAAACATTTTAAGCATCGGTTCAGTCAAAATGAGCATGATATTTCTCGTGATGTGCTCTGAAAACACACAGCGCCGACACAGGCGAACATCCGCGTGTATGTGCTCGCCCCTCTGTCAACCCCGCACTCTGATTGGCTGTCACAGCGCACGGAGCGTTGTGATTGGCTGAGAGAGCTGTCGCTCGGCGGACGGGTAGTTTGGTTTCACCGCGCCTGATGGCGCACATGTGCAGCGCTAGTAAACAAGAGTTTCAAAATAGCAGTCATGTTATGAAAACTATACGAACGCATTTCCTGTATCTTAAAAAATTATTTAATTACATGCTAATTTCGTTTCATATCAGCTGAACAACATACATGCCAATACAGATACAAATGCGTGTTCTGCTCTACAGGCAGAATTAATCATTTTTTATTTTTAAGTGCATTTTTTTTTTACTTTTATCAGCTAACGTCTGCCATTTGAAAACTGATTTGTAATTTTTTTAGTATGCTTAACGAAGCACACTGTGCGATTTTATAGTAAGAGTCTTTGCTGTAAAGTCTAGGCGTCGACTCCAGTCACGTGACACTGAAAGAGAAATGATTTACCTGTCTGTCACACCTGTACAAGAGTCTGAGCACAGCGATCCTGATCGAGTCCGACGCTCCTGAACTCTTATTATATTCCATATACATGTATTAATCTTATCAATGGAGTATCAGGTAAGAAACAACAGCGATTTACTTTCATTCTCAGACTTCACTGTGGTTTTGTTGTAAAATGTCACAAAGTTTCACTTTAAATATCTAAATTTGTAGAAAATATGGTGTTTATATATCATGTTTTCAGAGGATCGTGTGATTGTCACAGACTGTGGTGATTGTGTTTGCTCTGATTTAAAGCGCAGTGATCGTGTAGAGTTGTGTAGAGTTCAGGTTAAACAGGTTGAACTGCATTACTCTTTACACAGTAATGAATCACAGTAACACTGAACAGAGCTGTGTTTATCATCAGAATCAGAATCAGAATCAGAATCAGAATGAGCTTTATTGGCCAAGTATGTTTACACATACAAGGAATTTGTTGTAATGACAGAAGCTCCACAGTGCAACAGAAGGACAGTAACAGGACAGGACACAGGTAATGAAACAAAATAACAGGAAATAGCCAATGACCAATGTACAAAGCAGCAAAAAAAAAAAAAATACTCAATATATAATATAGGCGACTATGCATGTACAGGTCAAGTATGTGCAAATGAGAAAATAAAATAAGTGAGTGTGGTGAATGGATAATGAATTAGTTGTGTGTTCCACGTTTATTTATTGAGTGTTCATGAGATGTATTGACTGAGGGAAGAAACTGTTCCTGTGTCTGGTCGTTCTGGTGCTCAGAGCTCTGTAGCGTCGACCAGACGGTAACAGTTCAAAGAGGGAGTGTGCTGGATGTGAGGGGTCCAGAGTGATTTTACCAGCCTTTTTGCTCACTCTGGATAAGTACAGTTCTTGGAGAGTGGGGAGGGGTGTATCAATGATTCGCTCAGCAGTCCGGACTACCCTCCGTAGTCTTCTGAGGTCAGATTTGGTAGCTGAGCTGAACCAGACAGTTATTGAGGTGCAGAGGATGGATTCAATGATGGCGGAGTAGAACTGTTTCAGTAAGTCCTTTGGCAGATTGAACTTCCTCAGCTGGCAAAGAAAGTACAACCTCTGCTGGGCCTTCCTGACAATGGAGTCTATGTGAATCTCCCACTTCAGGTCCTGAGAGATGGTGGTGCCCAGGAATCTGAATGACTCCACTGCAGTCACAGTGCTGTTCATGATGGTGAGTGGGGGGAGAGCAGGGGGGTCTCTCCTGAAGTCCACGATCATCTCCACAGTTTTGAGCGTGTTAAGCTCCATGTTGTTAAGACTGCACCAGACAGCCAGCTCCTTAACCTCCTGTCTGTAAGCAGACTCGTCACCGTCCTGGATGAGGCCGATCAGTGTGGTGTAGTCTGCAAACTTCAGGAGCTTGACAGAGGGGTCTTTAGATGTGCAGTCGTTGGTGTAGAGGGAGAAGAGCAGTGGGGAGAGTACGCAGCCCTGAGGAGCTCCAGTGCTGATGGTTCGAGTGCTGGATGTGAATTTGCCAAGCTTTACTAACTGCTGTCTGTCTGTCTGTCAGGAAGCTGTTGATCCACTGGCAGACGGAGGTGGGGACGGAGAGCTGAGTTAGTTTATTTTGAAGGGTTTCCGGGATAATGGTGTTAAAAGCAGAGCTGAAGTCCACAAACAGGATCCTCACATAAGTCCCTGGTCTGTCCAGATGCTGCAGGATGAAGTGCAGTCCCATGTTGACTGCATCATCCACAGACCTGTTTGCTCTGTAGGCAAACTGCAGGGGGTCCAGTAAGGGTCCAGTGATGTCCTTCAGATGAGCCAGAACCAGTCTTTCGAATGATTTCATGGCTACAGACATTAGGGCCACAGGTCTGTAGTCATTAAGTCCAGTAATTTTGTGTTTCTTTGGGACGGGGATGATGGTGGAGCGTTTGAAGCATGAGGGGACTTCACACAGCTCCAGTGATCTATTGAAGATCTGTGTGAAGATGGGGGCCAGCTGCTCATCAGTGAACATCTTACTAGTGTTCACTGATAAACCCTGATCCACCAGCTCTGGATGAACTTTGTGTTGGATTTATGAACATAGAAAGCAGATGGTGGATATTAGATATTACAGATACAGGTGCTTCTTTTACACAACATTTTATAGAATGTAGATTTTATTCTATACTAATCGATATTTTACAAATATTAAGTATAATATAAATATTAATTATATTATATAAAATTATGTATTTACATGTAAATGCATGTAAATATTTTCAAAATATATACTGTGTTTGTACATAACACACATTTTGTAAACAACTTTTATTTTGGATGCGATTAATCATTTGTCAGCACTGATACACACACACACACACACACACACACACACACACACACCTATTTAATAATAAGTAGGCCTACTAATAATCTATCATATAAAATAAACAGGTTTTATATATTTTATAATTACATTTCTATTATTAATATTTTATTATTATAAATAATAATAATTATTATTATCATTTATATGAATTAAAGCGATTTAAAAATGGTAATTTATTTAATTATAATTGATAATAGACCTATTAATAATGTACTACTAATAATTAGCCTGGTATATACGTAATGCAATATAATATGGTGATGGGATTGCTGAACTTTACACTTATTTTACACAATTACCCAAAGTTGAATTAAAATGTTTATTTACATGCATGTACTTGGCAGAAGCACTTATTTAAAGCATTGAACATTGTTTTTGTCAGTTGAGGCGCTCACTGGGAATCGAACCCATGACCTTTGCACTTTAACATTAGTTAACTACATTAAACTAACAATGAACTCTTGTTTCTAAAGCATTTATTAATCTTAATGTTTATGTCAAAATTGACTAATACACTAAAAAAAACCTGGTGAAAAAAAAAGTAAACTGTTGATTTTGATTGCTTTCATAAGTCGCTTTGGATAAAAGCATCTGCTAAATGACTAAATGTAAAATGCTCGCTCAGAAATTGCCAGTAAATTTCAATTTATCACCCCCCAAAATAACTAAATAATTGGAAATTAACATCAAATTTAATGTGAAATTTTGAAGTAGAAATTCTTAATTTGGACAGGATTTAAGGAAGCAACCAGAACTGCTAATGGGTTAATAATGATTATGGGTAGCAATAGACAATGCAATATTTGGGCGATCTGAGAAGATCTACACTGGCTGATTGATTCTCTCTGTGTCTAGGACTCTGATGTGCACCTTTCATGTTCAACCCTGAACTAACTGGAGTTTCACTACTAAACCTCAGACATGATCATAGATCAGCAGTCCATCCCAGAAAAACAGACTGATACCAGCATGCTGAAACATCCAGAGGAGCTCAGACCTGCAAACCCTGGCGAGATCTTCTCTGAGCTCAGCAGAAGTGATGGAGGTCTGCCGGATAGCAGGACGGAGAGCAGCCGAGAGCTGGAGGAGCGACACGAACGGATGGAAGCGCTGGCGAAGGATGGTGAAGATGGCAGACGGCTCCAGGACTCCTGGGGTCCAGAGAAAGGCATGCAGGCGTTCACGCCGAACGTGATGATCGTGCAGCCCACGGGTCACGAGGACGTCCAGAAGGAGATTCAGACGGAGAAGATTCCTCTGTATGTGCAGAACTTCCACACAAACCCTCCAGAACATTTCCACCCGCCGTGGATTGACGAAATAGACAAACCTGAAGGTAAACGACTTATTTGAACACCTCTTAAAGGGTTAGTTCACCCAAAAATTTTAATTAGCCCATGTTTTACTCCCCCTCGAGGCATCCTAGATGTATTTGACTTTCTTCTTTCAGACGAATCCGATCAGAGTTATATTAATTTGTCCTGGCTCTTCCAAAGCTTTATAATGGCAGTGAATGGGTGTTATTTTTCAACAGTCTAAAAGAAGTGCAGTAAAGTGCATCCATCCTTAATAAAATGTGCCTCACACGGCCCCGGGGGGAGAATAAAGGCCTCCAGTAGCAAACCGATGCGTTTTTGTAAGAAAAATATCCATATTTAACATTTTATAAACAGTAATCGCTAAGCTGCTCCAGCAGATGATGTAGGACGACGGTGTAGTGTTAGCTCCAGTGAGAGATGTTAGTCTCGCGAGAAACCAACGTTTGTTTAAAGGAGCAAAGAAAGCAAAGTGTCCTTACTTTAGAAAGGAAAACCAGTCTCCTCTTGGCTTATATCGAAATCCTCCCACATTTTTCTTTACAAATCCTTGTTTTGCTTTGCTCCGTCTCCTCTGTGCTTCCGCGTTCGTCACCTTTCACTGGAGCTAACGCTATGCATATGTCATCCCATCCGCGGGAACAGCTACCACCTACAACAGTTAGCGCAAGTTAGAGATTACTGTTTATAAAATGTTCAATATAGAGATGCACCGATTGCAATTTTCTTGGCCGATTCCGATTTTTTTGGAAATGTGACCTGCCGATACTTAGAAAGTGATTTTCTTTCTAAGAACTATAATTGACAGCATATGCAAACAAAAATCTATGCAAATTTCAACAAAAAATTATTTACATAATAAAAGAAATTATTAAACATTACAATTCCCCCAATCTAGACTAATTTACAGATTTTCTCTCACTTAAACAACTCTCAAAATGAAGTGCTCTGTGACTGGAAAGAGGAAGAAATAGTTAACTTAAAATGAGTTGCTGTATGTAACAAAACAGATGTCATTTCCCACTATGTTTATAAATGGTCATTTTTTGAAAGTGAAAGTGACGTGACATAATGCCAAGTGTGGTGACCCATACTCGGAATTCGTGCTCTGCATTTAACCCATCCAACGTGCACACACACAGCAGTGAACACACACACACACACACAGCAGTGAACACACACACACACACACAGCAGTGAACACACACACACACACACAGCAGTGAACACACACACACACACACAGCAGTGAACACACACACACACACAGCATTGAACACACACACACACACACACAGCAGTGAACACACACACACACACACACACAGCAGTGAACACACACACACACAGCAGTGAACACACACACACACACACAGCAGTGAACACACACACACACACACACACTGCAGTGAACACACACACACAGCAGTGAACACACACACACACAGCAGTGAACACACACACACACACACACACAGCAGTGAACACACACACACACTGCAGTGAACACACACACACACTGCAGTGAACACACACACACACACTGCAGTGAACACACACACACTGCAGTGAACACACACACACACACTGCAGTGAACACACACACACTGCAGTGAACACACACACACAGCAGTGAACACACACACACAGCAGTGAACACACACACAGCAGTGAACACACACACACACACAGCAGTGAACACACACACACAGCAGTGAAAAACCACACACACAGCAGTGAACACACACACACACACACACACACACACAGCAGTGAACACACACACACACAGCAGTGAACACACACACACCGTGAACACACACACACAGCAGTGAACACACACACACAGCAGTGAACACACACACACAGCAGTGAACACACACACACACACACACACACACACACACTGTGAACACACACACACCGTGAACACACACACACACACACACACACTGTGAACACACACACACCGTGAACACACACACACACACACACACACACACACAGCAGTGAACACACACACACCGTGAACACACACCCGGAGCAGTGGGCAGCATTTATGCTGCGGCGCCCGGGGAGCAGTTGAGGGTTCGGTGTCTTGCTCAAGGGCACCTCAGTCGTGGTATTGAGGGTGGAGAGAGCGCTGGACATTCACTCCCCCCACCTACAATCCCTGCCGGCCCGAGACTCGAACCCACAACCTTTGGATTACGAGTCCGACTCTCTAACCAAAAATCCCCCCCCCTAACCTTATAAATGTGTCAAATTCTTACTTTGTTTCAGTTAATTCAGTTAGCATAAGAAACTGTAGAGTTGATACCAGCAAAGAAAACATTATAAAGCTTGGAAGAGATTGGATTCGTCTGAAAGAAGGAAGTCATGTATACCTCGAGGGTGAGTAAATCATGGGCTAATTTTCATTTTTGGGTGAACTAACCTTTTAATCTGTCGATGGTTTTCAAAGCATATGTAACCAGATTTGTGTGGGACAGACAGTATTTATCATTTAAAAACAATCGGTACGGCATAATAGTTCATTCAAACCCTAAACTAGCAGTATGGAAGATATTTGGATGAAAACGGGAGTATGTACTGCTTAGTGGACACTGTATTCTAGATTGAAAAGTTATCTTGCAGCAGTATGAAGTAATAGTTTTGTCAGTATTGACATTATAAAGCAGTAACTTCTAATGTGAAATATTAAAACTTTTTAATGATAGTTTGATCAAACAATGAGTTAAAAAAACTATTGATTGGTTTCTGGATCATTGATTGTATTTAAAATGAAAGGAATTATTTTTTATTTTTACATTTTCCTCTTTCATTGTTTCATAGTTTTTGTTTTTTAATATATCCATAGAGTTTATTCATTTTTATTTATTTTCGTACATCAAGTTAAACTAAACAACATGAGAAATGTTGCTTAAAATAAATAAAACTTTATAGTTTAAAAATGTTTGTTTTAATATTTTATAATATTTCAGTAAACGTTTGTGTTATTTTAGTTTCATTGAGATACTATTATAGTTTTTATTAATATTTTGTTTTAATTTTAAAGTTTTGGTAATTTTGTTTTTGTCTTTTTAATGTCAATTATAGCTTTTATTAATTTTATTTCTGTTAGTTATTTTAGTTCTTTAAGTTAAACATCTAGCTGAAATGAAATGTTTGTTTTTTTATTTCAGTTAAGAAAAGTAAAAACTATTCATATTTAAGTGTCATTTAAATCGTTTATTTTATACCAAGTAACAAAAATAAAATATGAAAATTTACAAATAATTTAAAATAAACATTAATTGAAATAAAATATGAAATGTATTATTTCCATTAGTGTTTATTTTATTTCAAGTAACAATTATTTTAAGGTTTTAGTTTTAGCTAAAAATAATAACCTGTATAAAGTAGCGTGCATTGCATTGTGGGATACATAATCATACTGTACATTTTGGCAAAAGGCTCAAACGTTATTCTATGCTAAAGAAATGTTTGTTGATCACAGATCTCTGTCTCTCTCAGACAGTTGTTGTGTGGAGGTTGTGCGCTTGTGTGTTTGTGTAACGGCTGCTGCGGTGATTTTCCCGTTACTGACGTGGGCCGGATACAAGCTCCTCCCCTTCGATGCCCCGCCCCTCGACAGCCCCGCCCTCAGACTGGTCTACACTCTGCGCTGTGCCTTCTTCGCCAGCATTCCCATCGTGCTCGGTCAGCCAATAATCACGTCTCCATTTAATCTATTAAAAACGTTAACATGTACACTACTGTTTAAAAGATTTGAATGTTTCTGCTCAATACAGTAAAAAATTATACATTTTTACAAATTTTTCCAAATAGCTGTTTTTTGTGTGTAATGTGTATATATTATTCTATGTGTATGTTAAAGTGTAATTTATTTCTGTGATCTGCAGCTGTATTTTCAGCATCATTACTCCAGTCTTCAGTGTCACATGATCTTCAGAAATCATAATAATATACTGATTTACTGCTCAAGACACATTATTATTATTATCAATGTTGGGGAGTAACTAGTTACATGTAACGGAATTCCGTAATTTAATTCTAAAATAAATGTAACTATAATTTGTTACAGTTACTGAGAAAAAAGGTGTAACTAAATTACAGTTACTTATGAAAATGTTAATGATTACAAAAGGGGTTACATCTGAATATGATCTCACACATACAGATTTGATTGATTTCTTTCCCAAATTGCATTGACTGCTTTAAAATATGAAACACCAATGTTTCAGGAGTTTAGGATAAACTCATTATCCTATTTATAACCGTTTTATTTCCTATTTCAGTTTATAGATAAATGAACTGCCAGGGTTTTCTGTCATAGCTATGCAAAGATTTGATTTCAAAAGCAGTATCATAGCTACTAAACTATATCTTATGATTTTAAATCTTTATTTAACCTTTGAGGTCGCTCTAAATGAAAAGAGGTGCTAAAGTCTAATTTTGTGGTGGCTGTGCTTCAAAATGAAATGATTATAATCTTAACTGAAGTGATGACGGATTCTGAAAGTCTGACAGTAATCAGTGCTGAGTTCTACTGTAAGGTTAACCCGGCCTGCTTTACATGTCTCAATGATTAACAGTTGAAAACATTTGTTAGAAATGTACAAAAGTAATCAAAAAGTAATGTTACTTTATTAAAGTAACTGAAATAGTTACACTACTTGTTACATTTGAAATAGGGTAACTTGTAATCTGTAGCCCATTACATTTCCAAAGTAACCTCCCCAGCGCTGATTCTCATTGTTATTGATGCTGTTATTTGTCAGGTGTGCTGGTTCAGGGCGTAGCGCGTCTGAGGTTCGGGACGCTGAAGCCTCTGTTTGAGGGGACGTGGGAGAATCGTGAGGTGATCGTTCACACTCATTACGTGCGAGACTCGCTGCACCTGCACCTGCTCTACTTCCTGCAGCTCGCCGTCATGGCAACATACACCCAACAGGAAATGCTCAAGCTGGTGCCGCTCCTCACCATCATCTTCGTCTTTGGCAGGTGTGTTAATTTTAAATGTTACATTTACATTGTTTCAGTACTCTAAAAATTAATAATTACACGTTACATTGTTTGGTGTTTTAAATGTAACATTTACATTATTACAATACTCTAAAAATGACTAAATATGTTACATTGAGGGAGGGGGAGATTTCCAGTTGTATTAAGTAAATAAATTCAATAAATACACTTTACGTGTTTTATATTTGAACATTTTTAATTTTAAGACTTTTTAATGTGACTTATTTTTGTTGCCATACTCTAAAATAATTTTAGAGTGTGGCAATAAATTACATTAGTTGTAATTTTCTACCATATGTTACATATTTGGGGACTTAATTTTTTTAAGTAAATAAATCTAATACATAATGTTACATGTTTCTTGGTAATGTTGCTTTTTTACAAACGTTACTTTTTTTTTAAATAAAATGTTTAAATGCAACATTTGCATTATTACAATACTCTAAAAATGACTAAATATATTGGGGGAGGGGGAGATTTTCAGCTGTAAGTAAATAAATTCAATAAATAGAAATGTTACATGTTTTCATATTTGGAAAAAAATAATTTTAAGACTTTTAAAATGTAACTTTATATTTATTGCCATTCTAAAATAATTTTAGAGTATGGCAATAAATATAAAGTTATGTAATTATTATTATTAGTAGTAATTTTGTAACGTTACATTTTTGGGAAAGGGAGAGAGTAAATAAATCTAATACATAAAAATGTTACATGTTTCTTGGGAATGTTACTTTTAAGACTTAAATGTACATTTATTATTATTGCAATAATCTAAGATGACCTTACTAATTATATGATGCATTGTTTGGGAAAGGAGAGATTTTCGAAGGAAATAAATTCTGTAAATTCAAATGTTAAGTGTTTATTAGAAAAATGTTACTTTTAAGTTGGAAAATGTAGCATTTGCATGATTAAAATGCTTTAAAGTTGCATCTCTGTTACATTGAGGAAGGGAGATATTAAATAAAACCACTGTAACATTACTGTACTTGTTAATTAAAAAAAATATGGAATTCATGTTACTTTAAGTACAAACCAAACAAATCATTCATAAACCATTTCTGAATAAACTGTTACATTCAATTCACTGAGACAATTTACGTAAGAACGTTTTTACAAACATATTCTCACTTATTTGATGAAAGCCGTTAATGTTAGTGTGTTTTGTGTTTTATTCTCAGACTGATCTACTGGGTGTGTGTTGTGTTCGGCAGCAGCGTCCGAGCGCTCGGATTCGCTCTCTCTTTCCTGCCTCTGCTTGTTCTGCTGGCCGCAAACCTTTATTTCATTGGCTCAGTGAGCGGACAGGAGGCGGTGTTTCATGTGACTCCGCCCACTACAGCTTCACCCCCAAAAAAGAGGTGGTGGGGCTGAAAAACAGCGTCCGAATAATCAGAATTATCACTTAAAAAGCCAGCGATCACTTTACTGCAGATGCTCAAATAATAAAGACTGAAGGACTGAATGAAGGACTCTGACTTGAAGAGACGATGAAGGAGACGAAACTCAATATGCGTCATGAGACTAAACCAGTTTAACTGCTGCAAACCTCAGAAGTTACTCACTATGACTTCACAAACACGTCTGAAATCAGAAGAAGTAGTGATGTGAGATTATCTAAATCTTGGATAATTTTTTTTTTTGCATTACAGAAGTGTTTTGATGTTTCAGACATGTTTCAGTCACACTGTCATTATGATTGCTGATATTTCATTGAGTGTCCTCATATGTTTAATAATGTTTATCACAATGCAGTCTTGTCGAGAGAATCTGATATTTCTATATGTATATGATGTTTGAATGTTTATGAATAAATCATGCACTAGATGATTGCTTTTATTGATTTTGGGATTTGATTCAAATGAGTTTATTTTTCCTAACAGATCCTACAGTAAAATCACTTTATTAAAAGCTAATGTTATAAAAAGAGCACACAAAAATGTACAATCAATAAAATAACAACATTTGAGATCTCTCTCTCTCTCTCTCTCTCTATATATATATATATAGTATTATTAAGTTATTAGGTTCGTTATTTTGTAAAATTACAAGAGATGAAATAACATTTTATATAAAATTGAATTTGCATTTAATATATTTTTCTCCTGACAGATACTACAGTAAAATTACTTTACTGAAAATTTTAAACTTTTAAAACCCTATAAAGTTAACAATCAATGCAGTAACATCACCCTGTTGTTTTTGTCCTGCTGATATTTCACTGATTTATGTCATATTCCTCATATTTACTCATTTGAATCATAATGCAGTCTTGTGTCTAGAGTCTGTTTCCACTTGTATATGTTTGTGTTTATAAATAAATGCACGAGACATCGGTCCACAAAGTGTTGAATAAATTTATAAAGTGAAAAAGAAGTTTTTGAATCCATATTTACATTTGTATAAGTCACTAAAGGCAACCACACAAGGAAAGATGCAAATGAACGTTTACAAAACGCCTTCACAATAACCTCAGTTATGTTAAAAACATCCAAACTAAACATTGAACAGAGTGAGAATCCCTGAGAATCTCCAACAGTGCAGTTTGCATTAAATATGAAAGCATTTGCATAGATTTCAGGTCATCAATCTGGTCAATTAAATTGATTTTACAAGCAGGATTTTGGCACAAACAAACATCAAGTATGAAAAACGATGAACAATCAAATAATATCTCCATTGCACTTTTAGTTTTGACTGTGGCCAATGAGATTTAGGTATAAAGGTGTAAAAAATTCAGTATGAAATCAAAAGTTTTTCTGTGTAATTGGTCAGTTAAATTAAACTCTCATCCACTCGTCAGTAACGTGTTTCTAATGGTCCACTCTGGAGTCAGTAACCTCATCACTGATTGGCTGGTGTATGCATTGGGGCGGGGCTTGTACCGTAAGCTCTCAGTTGATTGGCTCGTAGCCAGAAGAGTGCGACATCCTCTTGCGGATCCAAACAAACACTCCACCCACGATAATGATGACCAGAGGAATACCAAGTCCAACGGCTATGATGGCAATGATTAACGTGGAGAACGAATCAGCCGGAGGCTCGCCCAAGCCCACTAAAACAGTCCTGAGAGCAAATCAAACAAACATTATTCAAACAGACCAAACACTCTCACAATATTGGCTATAGTTCATTTACTTTGCTCTAAAGCTGTAGGTTGTGATTTTATAGGTGTATGTAGAGTACATTACAATTAATGTTCAGAGTCTCTTAATTTTGACACTTTCAGAACATTCTGACTCAACCAATCATGAGAGTTTGGGGGCGTGGCTATCTGTTTGATTGGCTGATGGCAGAAGAGGGGTGTGGTCAGGAAGAAAACATTTAATACATATCTTCAAATAAAAATATGCAAGAACAATTTAAATATTTCAAATATTTGAAATTCAATTTTTAATATTTCATTATTTTGTAATAATAATAATAATAATAATAAAAACTTTATTTTATAAAGTGCCTTTAAAAAACAATATAATCAATACAATAAAAAAACTGTACAAAATCAACAAGCAAATGCAAAAAAATATGTCTTGAGTTGAACTTTAAAAACATCATAATTCTGATTCAAGAACTCGGAGATCTTCAAAGGACTGAGCATAGAAAGAGAAAGCTTTATAGATCATAGACGTGTTTGAGGAACAACCAATGAGTTTTAGAGAAAAAAATACAATCTAATACTCATTTAATATGAAGAGCATGTTTAATATTTCAAATTCAAAAATCAGAAAATATTCACATATTATTAGAAATATTTGTAATATTTTATTATTTTCCTGAAGTATGGGTAAAAGAGTAACCTAGAAACTACAAAAGAATCAATAGAAAAGTCCAATGAAATTACAATCCATAAACAATCTATTCATATCTTATTATTAACTATAATCTAACAGATACTTATTAGCAAGTATTGTTAAAAAGTAAATGATAAATTAAAGATAACTAAGGATGCACCGAAATGAAAATTCTTGGCTGAAGCCGAAACCGAAGAAAAATGAAAAACTGTTTATAACAGTTTTTTGTGTTTTTTTCCACATGCATTTTGCCAATTTTTTCCCCATTGCAGGAATTAAATAGCCAAAATGTGCTTTTTACTGATTTGTCTTGCTTTTCAAAGAAAAAATTAATCACAAAACAACAATTTAAAAATATTCACTTAACATTCTAGCAGACATTTTAAGTAAATTTAACTTAAAATGTTAGTAAAATATGATTTTTTTGGCCATTTCTGAGAATAACTTAATTTAATATTTCAATAATTTAATATTTAGTACTTTCAATATTTTCAATTAAAATTTTTTTTTTTACATGTTATTAAAAATAGCATTCAATGTAAGAATGCAGTGCAGTGTGTGGCTCACCAGCTGACGTATTTGGTGTTGCTGTAAAACACCGGGTCTTTAGCGATGCCGAAGCTGATGTTCAGGCCGTAAGTCTGAGGATCGTCTGTGAAATACGCCTGGACCAGACCGGACCGAGGGATGCGGTTCACAGACACGAGCTGGGAGTGTTTGCAGGGCGTAGCGTCCTCAAACACCGGCTCAGGTTTACGATACGCCACGGGCTTCCACTGATTATAACCCCAAACACCGCTGCTGTTCACCGGAGACGCCACCCACTGAGACACCTGACAAACACTCACAGCAGTCAACTCAACACAGTTTACTCCAGATTTCACATTTACACTCAAAGCAACGTTGTTTTAACAACAGCTACACACTTATAAGCATTATAAAGGTGTTCATAATGCACATTGTAATGCATTATATCTTTTCTAGTGCTGTCAAACGATTAATCACATCCAAAATCAAAGTTTGTTTACATAATGTGTGTGTACTGTGTTTATTTATTATGCATATATAAATACACACACACACACACACACACACAGTATATATTCTGAAAATATTTACATGTATATATGTACATTCATATAATTTATATTATATATAAATAAATATATTTAATACATAAACAACATATTTTTCTTAAATATATCTATGCAAGTGTGTGTATTTACAGATGCATAATAAATATACACAGTATACACATATATTATGCATTCATTCATTCGTTATTATGTAAACAAAAACTTTAAAATGTAAATTGTTTGACAGCACTAATCTTTTCATAAAAAAAAAAATAACCAAAGGTTTTTAAAAAATCCATTAAAGTATAATCCATTAAAATAATATTTGGAGGTTTGTTTGTCATGTGTTTTAATGGATTATACTTTCTAAAGGTGTAACAATGAACAGATATACATTATATTAATTATTCATTAGATTATTATAAGGTGCATTGCAAAGCATAATTACTGCATTAAAACCACTTTTTTATGCATTATATAGAAAGGCTTTAAGTAAAGTGTTACCAGATTTTTTATATATATGTATACACATGCAAGTGGTTTTATTTTGCATTCAATAACCTGTATTGTTTTTCAGTGTCTTGAATATTTTATACTGCTGATCGACACTGATAAACGTCATCTGTTGTTGTTCTGTTGTGCATTTCTTCTTTTTCTTAACTAATATTAATCAAGATTAATCAATACTTCAACATCAGTTGATAAATTAACTAATGGTTCTTTGCTGTAAAGTTGAACACAAGGTGTAAAGTTTTGCCTTTGCTCAAAGTATCATCCAGAGAAATCAGCAATGTTTCTCAAACCGAATCATGAGTCGATGTTAACCCCTAAAATCCAGGTTTGCTTTAGTTTTCACCTTAAAGATGGAGGGTGTGTACTCATCGTCTATAGAGCTGAGGATATCCACTCGTCCCTCGAACCCTGATTCACCTACAGACTGAAACTCCAGAGCAAATCTGGAGCTGTTTCCTTGCGGCGTCACGCCGTCCAGCCACACGTGCAGCTGCGAGGAGTTAGCGTTATGATGGAGACTCGGCCAGGCTTTATCACGACCCACCGACTCAAACGCTGAGAACTGAGGACAGAAATCACAGTTACTGTATATTAGGGCTGGGCGATTTCTCAGATTTTAGTGCCGTGTTTTTATAATGTCGTTTCATGCACGAGACGCTGCAAGAGACGCGAGCGCAACAGTCAAACACGTCCATGTTTACACAGAAAAAAACACAGGAAACACAGCGCAATCGAATAAAAAAATTAATTGTAACTTCTACTGTATGTGTGATATATCACGTTTGCATCATGGTTTTACAGAACATTTATAGTTAATAATATCTACTTGTGTTATATTCAAGTCATTTTGAATTACCTTTACTTTTTAAAAGCATTTTCCTCGTATTATTTCTGAACACATATAACATGTATAAGACAAGTTTGTACAAAATGTAGTTGTAGTTCATGCATCTTGATTTGTTTAACATTTACATCATGTTGACAGCTTCATGTGTGGTGCACTTGGAATATCATGTTGTAATTACATTTTTAAGTTGACTAGTTAAAAATCGTAAAAAATCGAGAATTGGTAAAACGTTCTGAAAAAAAAACTGAGATTTCAATGTTTTGCCAAATCGCCCAGCCCTACAAATCCACACAATATGTGTCCCTGGAGCACAAAACCAGTCATCAGTAGCACAGGTATATTTGTAGCAATAGACAACAATACATTGTATGGATCAAAATTATACATTTCTCTTTTATGCCAAAAATCATTAGGATATTAAGTAAAGATCATGTTCCATTAAAATATTTTGTAAATTTCCTACCATAAATATATTAAAACTTCATTTTTGATTAGTAATATGCATTGCTAAGAACTTAATTTGAACAACTTTAAAGGTGATTTTCTCAATATTTAGATTTTTTTGCACCCTCAGATTCCAGATTCTCAAATAGTTGTATCTCAGACAAATATTGCCCGATCATAACAAACCATACATCAATGGAAATATTATTTATTTAGCTTTCAGATGATGTATAAATCTCAATTTTGAAAAATTGACCCTTATGACTGGTTTTGTGCTCCAGGGTCACACGTTGCTGTAGTTCTGCTCACCTGCAGACAGAGGGAGCCGTTGAGGAAACTCTCCGTCTTCTCTCCGCCGCACAGCTTCACCGTGGGATCCGACTGGTTAACACTGACGGTCAGGTCGGACCAGATGAAGTTCTGCAGCTCGTATGGAGGGTAAAAGCTGGACTCTGCCGTCTGCTGAGGGTCTGCGGTGTTATTAACATCATCGTACTCCCACACCTGACAAACAATCACATCAATGTTTTCATTTCTTGCCTTCATCTGTAAGGATTAGGCTTGTAATAAACAAGTTAGTATACTTGTAATAATGTCAACTTGTCAATAATGGTGATATAATTTTTAAACACATTTCCGATATTTCGATGATTCCCATACATTTATTTATTTGTGGTGTTTGACTTTGCTGAATAAACATGAGCACTGCACGTTTCAAAATCAAAACGCGGCGCGGGTGATTTATATGAATGTATCTCTGAAGAGAACTGACTGTCTTCAGAATAGTTTTGATGGCATTTTCATTTTCTCTGATAAAGTAGCGTTCATGAGCGGAGCTGCTTACAGCCATTACTGGGGAAACCGCTAGTTCTGCCGCTCTCAAAGCGCCTCCTACTGGCAGACAATCAGACTGCATTTTCAATAATAAGCCAGTCTCCAGCAACATGTTTTCAATTTATTTATTTTTTTCTGCAGCAACTCACTTGGAGTCAGTATAATTTTACAGTACAGTCTTTTTTTGTGTGTGTGTGGGGGGGGGGGGTGAAGAAATTATAGAAATTAATACTTTTATTTAGCAAGGATGCTTTAAATTGATCAAAAGTGATAATAAAGACATTTATAATGTTACAAAAAAATTAAATTTCATATAGATGCTGTTCTTCTGAACTTTCTATTAATCAAAGAAACCCGAAAAAATTCTGCTCTGCTGTTTTAAACATAATAATAATTGTTTTTTGAGCAGTATATCAGAATATTAGAATGATTTCTGAAGGATCATGTGACTGGAGTAATGATGCTAAAAATTCAGTTTTGAAATCACAGGAATAACTTGCATTTTAAAATATATTCAAATAGAAAACTATTATATAAAAATATTTCAAAATGTTTGTTTTTGCTGCATTTTGGATCAAATAAATGCAGGCTTGGTGAGCAGAAGAGAATTCAAAACACAAAAATCTTACTGTTCAATAACTTTTGACTGCATGGTAGTGTATGTTAGCCTACAGTTTGAAGTTAAAGATATTAATATTAATAAGGTGAGTCTGAGATGTTTATTTGACAGTGATTTCACATTTCTTGTATGAAGGCTAAATACAAATAAAAGATGAACATTCATTTATTTGTGCAGTTTTTCCCCTCTCTAAAATATTATAAAGTTTTATAGTAGGAGTTCATAGACTTGCCAGATTCATTTTTCTCAAGTTTGGAGGTACAGACATCTGTTGTGGGCATTCTTGGTAGTTTTTTTAAATAGTGTTCATATCGATATCGGAATTATATCGTATCGACCAAAATTAAGAAATATATCGTGATATAAATTTTGGCCATATCATCCAGTCCTAACGTGACGCAACTCACGCTGCTAGATCATATGACAACATGGTAAAGTATGCAGTATGTCCAGATTACATTCATACTATATAGAACATACTCTTTTTGCAGTAATTACTTATTTTTTAAAAGTACCTAGAGTATGTGATTTCAGACACAGCCTGTATTTACACAGACAGAGAGTTAAGGTGCGTCCCAAATCACATACTTATACACTATTCCATAACGTTTTGTAGTATACATGTGACCCTGGAACACAAAACCAGTCATAAGGGTACATTTTTATTTTTTTATGATTTATGCATAAATGAATAAATAATCTTTCCATTGATGTATGGTTTGTTATGATAGGACAATATTTGGCTGAGATGCAACTATTAGAAAATCTGGAATCTGAGGGAGCAAAAAAATCTAAATATTGAGAAAATCTCCTTTAAAGTTGTTCAAATGAAGTTCTTAGCAATGCATATTACTAATCAAAAATGAATATTTGATATATTTATGGTAGGAAATTTACAAAATATCTTCATGCAACATGATCTTAATATCCTAATGATTTTTGTCATAAAAGAGAAATGTATAATTTTGATCCATACAATGTATTGTTGGCTATTGCTACAAATATACCTGTGTTACTGATGACTGCTTTTGTGCTGCAGGGACACATATAGTGCAAGGATTGCATTCACACAGAAAATTCCAAAAAGAAAAAGTGCACTTTAAATATCCAGATGATGCACTTAACTTATATAAAATGTTGGACACGATGCACTCAGCTGTCGCAGCTTTAATTACGTCGCAAAGGGGGAGTGGCTATCAGACTCCGATTATTAATGACAAAATAACGTTATTAAATTCATACACTACATAGTTGTTGCACAAGTACAGTGCATAGTGTATAGTGTGCAGTTTTAGACTCACTCTGGTGAACACTAGAGCGCTGCTGTACTGCACGCTGCTCGGCGGATCCACGCTCAGGCTGCCGGATGAACTGTGCTTGATAAACTCAGGCCACTTCACATGTACTTCAGACTCAGTGCTGTTTGTGTGGACCATCAGCAGCGCTGGAGCTCCAGAGTTACACAGCAAGAAGTGCAGCGTGTCATTGAGCCCCAGCCCTCGCACATGAACCAGACCCACTCCAGGAGGAAGAACCGACGGCGGCGTCAGACCGGGATTCAGCTCCACAGACACCTGAGAACATGAGAGAGACGACCACAGACACACCTTTACAGCATAATCTGAATTACAGACATTATAGAGTCCTAGAGAGGTTCGGGTTATCTAGCTGACAAACATAGATGATGTTTTGCTGAAATGTTAAATTGCAAAAACTGACTTGTGACATTTAAGTCATTAAGCAGACGCCTTTATCCAAATGAGGACAAACACAAGAGCAATAATATGCAAGTGCTATGACAAGTCTCGGTTAGCCTAACGCAATACATGTAGCAAGGTTTTATATATAAAATAAACTAATAAAACTAGGTAGATAGAATAGAAAAAGAATAGAGAAAGCTAGTATTACAGGCTCTCTTTTAAAAAAGGAAGTATCAAACAAATCAGAAATGTTTTGCTTCATATTGTAATATTTTCTTGCATATGTTTTTATGAATTTATAGTTGCCGTATTTACATAGTTACAATATAGGCTAGATATACAACTTAAATCATTGGAAATTAAAAACAAACAAACCATTTTTGTAGCAAAACATTTTTTTAATAAAAGCATAAAATCGAAATGATTCATATAAAATAAAAGCTTTTAGTGGTGAGGCCAGTGATTCCCTGATTTAATTAAATAATAATTTCTCTATATTATTGTACATTATAATGAATGTAGAATTATAAAATACAGGTTATGGGTTTAGGCATAAATAATAACTCTATAATGTATATAAAACACAGGTTCATGTCACTAATTATAATGAAATATCACATAGTTCAGCAGGACAGGCACAAATCAGCCTAAATGAGCATTGGCAGTGAATCAGGGCTTTAGACAGGATACTGCAGGATGTGGTAGTCTGGGATGTGTACCATGGTAAATAATTATGGTAATCAAACAGTATTATCCGTCACTGAATTACTGTAAATATATTTAGTAAGGTATGAGACAGGAAAATGGTATATTTATTATTAACTTGACACATGAAAGTAAACGCAGTTGTTCTTGTAAGCTGTGTGTGTTATGGAGGAATGAGCAGCTTTGTAAAGATTAATTGTTGTATTGTTTTGTAGATCAATGATGATGTTTACCTTCCGTCGAAATTTATCCTCATTTCCCAGAAGTCCAAGCGCAGCACCAAACAGCACAGAAAACACACAATTGGCTTTAAACGTCGACATGTTTTAAACTATGAACATAAATGCAGAACGAAGAAGTGACATTTCTACTGCTGCTGATTTAGTTTCATTTCAATCACGTGACCTGTGCGGCTCTAGCGGATGATCTCTATAGATGTATATACATAGAGGCTGAGTAGCAACTGTTTCTATGAGCTGTTGGAGCGGTCGAAAGCGAAATCTATACAAATCTATGGCTGATCTGAGATCAGTTCCGGGAACTGGAAATAGGCAGTCATCGTCCCTATTTAAAAAAAAAAAAATTTTATTGAATACTTGAAAAAGAACAATAACAATTGTCAACATTGTTAACTCACAATAACACAACAATCCAGGGTCTCTCAGTCGAAAGGAAATGCTAAGTCCCTCAGCAAAGCCACCGTTCTTATTGCTTTTAGATTCTTAGAGAACTCAATACAATCAAAATACATTTCAGTTCAACAAAAAAGAGGTTTGTTTTCAGAAAATTTACATTTATGAATATGACATTTCTATAAGTAAACTCAAAATTAGGATTCACATAACATTTGATAAAGTACTTATATCGTGTAAGAGCAATTCCAGAATAAATGTAAAGAAGTTGGTATTAATATCATTATCATTATTATATCAAGTCTTTTAAGAGAGCATTTATCCGGGTGAATTCTTATATTTTTGTCTTGGATGACGAAAGGCACTGTTTTCCATCAAATGTTGTACAAAGATCCACTGAGTGACATGAGATTGATAAAGAAAGACGTCTAAAAGCAGGAGAACTCATGTGGCACTGCATCAGCAACAACTGCAATCTCTTTCAGAATAACAGCAATTCATGCTTAGATAAAAACTCAAAGTAACTACAGACTAAACCATTTTGATTGAAAAGTTAAAAAAATACAATAAAAAAAAAAAAAAGAGAGATTTGTGTTTATACAGTAGATACGAGTGAGGTGTAAAATTGTGTTTAAAAATGAGGGACCAAGCCAATAACTTTTGCCTATGAAAAAGAGATAATTTGACATTTTCATGATGTTATAGTTACAGATTAATAAAATTTAAACCACCTAGTTTGGAAAAAACAACATTAGGCATCAGATTCCATAGAGATGAGGACTTACTGATATAGTGTTTTATCCTATTTATTTTAAAGGTGTTGTTTAAAGTGCTGAAATCAAGAAAGTTTAAACCCTCTTTCTCAACGGTGTTCATAAATACAGATTTTCTAATAAAATGAGTTTTATTCTTCCAAACAAAGTTGAGAAGCATTGTATAATTTGTTTAAGAATGGCAGAGTCATCATTCAAAGAGAGAGCAGCATGTGTTAACCTTCAGCTTTGGCTAGTAAGATTCCTCCCTTCAATAAAAGATCATCACGCTGGAGACACATATTCAGTTTCTGAGTACTCTCAATCAATGGATTCAAATTTAAGGAGCTTCTAGAGTTCTAGAGCTCCTTCTAAGGAGCAATAGAGATAACATGAAGACCACTATTAGAAATATAAGAAGCCAATATCTGGGAAACTAGTAAAAATAAATGAGGGGATAATGGACACCGTTGCCTAATACCACGTGACAAGTCAAATCTAGGAGAAGTACCATATTTTAATTTAATTGTGCTACTAAAGTTGTAATATAGAGTTCTTACCGCCTTACAAAAATATTCACCAAAACCAAATTTTTCCACTGATTTAAATATAAATTTATGTTCAACTGAATCAAAAGCTTTTATAAAAATCCAGGAAAATAATAAAACTATTATGTTCCAGCAAATCACTATAATCCAATGTTTAAAACTAATCTAATATTATTCATTATATGTCGGTCCCTCATAAATCCAGACTGAGATATATTTTGTTTTGTAAGGGCAGAAGACTCATTTTGTTTTGAGACTCATTCCACAGAAGAAGATGCAGCGAGACACAGTTTTGTTCAGTCATGGCTCCAGTCGATCAGCAGGTGTTGCTATATGCCTTAACAACTGCCCTGGGAAGGCTGTGACTTTTCAGTCTGATGCTCATGGACATTGGCTTACGGCTGTGAAGTTAACCGTGAAGGTATTTTTTGTTACTTTAGTTAATGTTTATGGTTATAACAGTAGTGGGCAAAACAAGATTTCGTTGTCTAATATTACAGAGGCTGTCCCACATGGAAAGAACCTATATGAGGATATATGCGCATATATGAAACCTATATGCAGTATATATGCACATATAGGCAAAATTGAGGTGCATATATGTGCATATAAAGGCCATATAGGTCTCCTGTATTGCTTCTTTATATCCACATATAAGCCCTATATGTACATGTAAATGTAAATTTCGACATTTTGGGCTTTTATTTATGTTGTCTAGCAGCTATGGATTTTAATAATTTTACTAATATATAGGTAAACATATAGGTGCATATATGCACACATATATATACATGCATATATGTACCTATATTATAGGAAAACTGCCAATTTTATATATGTCACATATATTAAAAACATATATCAAAACCTATATTAAAACATATATGTTTATATAGGTTATTTCCGTGTGGGGTTACACAGGTTATATCGAAATTCCAGACAAATTCGGTAATAATTGGAGGTGATTTTAATTTGGCTCCCGATGAGTGGCTGGACAGATCTCCTTCTAGTTTTACAAGCCACCATTTCAATAATATTATTCAGGATTTTTGCCATTTAAATAGCCTTACAGATATATGGAGGGTCAAGCATCCTAATGCTAGTCAGTTCTCTTGGGTCAAACCTAATGGATCCTCTAAATTTGGCTCATTGCTGAGGAATATTCTGAGTTTGCTACTAATGTTTCAATTTCTGCGGCGCCCTTGACAGATCATTGTCTGATTTCATTAACTTTGACACCAGCAATCAAACACACCATTAAGAAGCACTATTGCAAGTTTAATGCAGAACTTTTAAAGGATAATGTTTTTGTTGTCAAATAAGAAATTTGGTTAGTGAGATTAAAAATGAGTTCTCTTTACGTCTAGCGCGATTAAATGGGAGTATTTTAAATTTAAAACAAGGGAAATCTCAATTCGGGCTGCTAAACAAAAAAGCAGAGATTTGAAGCAAAGGGAGCTGGAGTTAATTCAAGACATTAATGCCTGTTGTAATACACAAGAAATGACTCGAGGTTGAAAAGTTACTCTCTCTTCAAGCTAAATTAGACAGTTTGTATCGAATGAAAGCACAAGGAGCTTTCGTAAGGTCTCGTGCAAAATGGATGGAGGAAGGAGAGAAGAATACGGCTTATTTTTGTCAATTAGAAAAGAGGAGACAGCAAAGTAATACAATTCATAGTTTAATTATTAATGACGTGGTTGGTTACAGATCCAAAATTATTATCTGAGGAAATATACTCATTTTATAGTAATATTTACTCTGAAGATAATGGTAAGGAATTTCTTGAAAAGGTAAAAGATTTTATTCCACAGATTGATATTGAATTTAGATAAATTTGTGACGGAGACCTGAGATTAGAGGAACATGATTATGCTATTAAAAAAATGGATTTACATGCATTAAAGTATTTTGGTTTTGGTCATAAATTTGTTAAATTAATAGAGATGTTGTATATAGACACAAATAGTTCAGTATCGTTATCTTTTGGGACTTCTAAGAGGTTTAACATTAATAGAGGTATTACACAAGTCCGTATTTATTAATTTTAATAGCTGAACTGTTAGCAATTTGTGTGAAAAATAGTACAGATATCAGGCCTTTGAATGTTTTAGGGACTCTGTTATTGATAAGTCAATTAGCAGACGACATCACCCTGTTTCTTAGCGATGCAGAGCAGATTCCAGTTGCCATTAATCTGGTGTCTCATTTTTCAAAAGCTTCTGGTCTGCAATTGAATTTAAAACAGTGTGAGCTGATGGCATTTCATAATCATGCCGAATCTCATTTGTTCAGTATTCCTTTAAAGGAATTGTGATTACTAAAGACCCTAAATTGAGAGAAAAACGTAATCTGATGGATAATATGAAAAAAAGTCCAAATATTTTAAATATGTGGGTTCAAAGGGTATCTCTATATTTGGAATAATTCTCATACAGAAGTCAGAAGCACTTTCCAGGTTGATTTACCCGGCATTTTCTTTTGAGTATATCTGATAGCTGGATAAAAGACATTAAGTATAAATATAACAATAAACACCATTATATAAGAAAATCAGGTATAGTGAAGCCGATTAGTGAGGGAGGGTTGAGCGTAATTGATTTCGATGTTATGAATGGTACTCTTAAGTTGAGGTGGCTCCAAGCCTTCCTTAGAAATAAACATTCATTTTTTTTAGCTTTTCCTCTAAAATTTTTGATTCTCTTGGGGCCATTGATTTCCTTTTAAGGTGTGATTTTGAGCCATTAAAATTAAATTGTAAATTATCATCTTTCCATAGTCAGGTATTATTATATTGGAAATTAATATACAAACACAACTTTTCACCACATAGTTGCTCTTTGTGGAATAATAAGTGCATCCTTATTAAGAGGAAATCTGTGTTTTTTCAGGACTGGATGGACAAAGGTGTCTGGTCCTTTGTTCACATTATGGATGGGAATGGAAATTTCCTTGGTTATGATGATTTTTGTGAAAAATACAATATTATTTGTACTCAAGAATTGTATGTGTCTTTGTTGAAAGCTGTTCCTGCTGGTTTGGTTCAGTTGATTAAAGGCGCATTGTGTTATTCATCTGTGATACCAAGATTAGGTCATCAGGTGAATCGGTCATGCCATTAAACTACCTTGTGTTCTTTTTGCCATGGTGGCTATATGATGCTATATGATGCTAACTGCAGAATGGATTTCAAGGATTGCACGCGCAGATCAACGGCCAAATCCAAAATTTATATTTTTCCTACGAATCTTTGAGTTAACGTACTAAACATGAGTGGAATGAATTTGCACCGCAGCGCCCCCACACCTTGATGCTCATGACAAGAATAGCATGTATAGTTATCTTTATTGAAGTGAATTAGGTTTAAATCGCTGTCATGCATGAATGAATGATATTTTTGTAATTTTACACATAATAATCCACGATGATCACATTACACAAAACTGAAATTGCACGTCAAAATAACACATTGTCAATATTTTTTGAGACCCCCCAAAATTTCACAAATCACGTTTTCAGGGGAGCCCATGTCTTATTAAGGGGAGCCGAGCTCCTCCTAGCTCCCCCGTAGTTTGCACCCTGCACATCCTTACCAGATGCACTCAACCACTTCTACTCACGATTTGAGATACAGAACGACACACCTGCACAGAAACTACTCACATCTCCAAACGACCAGGTACTCTGTCTCTCTCCAGCCGACGTAAGGAAGACCCTGTCCCGGATTAACCCACGAAAGGCTGCGGGCCCTGACAACACACCTGGACGTGTACTGAGAGACTGTGCTGCACAGCTGACGGATGTCCTAAGAGACATCTTCAACACCTTGCTGAGCCAGGCGGTCGTCCCCACGTGTCTCAAATCCACCTCCATAATTCCAGTACCAAAGAAGTCACCCGTGTCCTGTCTGAATGACTATCGTCCCATAGTACTGACCCCAATCATGATGAAGTGCTTTGAGAGGTTAGTCATGCATCACATCAAGTCCAGTCTCCCAAACACACTGGACCCATTCCAGTTTGCATACCGTCCAAACCTTTCCACGGACGATGCAGTTTCTACCACTCTCCACCTAGCTCTTACTCACCTGGAACAGAAAGACTCTTATGTAAGAATGCTGTTCATCGACTTCAGCTCAGCATTCAACACTATAATCCCACAACAGCTCATCCACAAACTAAACTTGCTGGGCCTTAACACTCCCCTCTGTAATTGGGTCCTGGACTTTTTAACTGCAAGACCTCAGTCAGTCCGTGTCGGCAACAACACCTCGAGCACTACCACACTGAGCACAGGTGCCCCACAAGGATGTGTGCTCAGCCCGCTGCTCTTCACACTGCTGACCCACGACTGCACTGCCAAGTTCAGCTCCAACCACATCATCAAGTTTGCTGATGACACAACAGTGGTAGGTCTCATCAGCAACAATGATGAAACGCACTACAGAGAGGAAGTGGCACAGCTGGCTGAATGGTGTGGCACTAACAATCTGTCCCTCAATGTGGAGAAGACAAAGGAGGTTGTGATGGACTTCAGAAGAAACTCCGTTGACCACCCCCCACTGACCATCGACAGCTCGACTGTGGAGAGAGTCAGCAGCACTAAATTCCTGGGGGTGCACATCACAGAGGATCTCACCTGGACCACCAACACACTCTCCAAAAAGGCACAACAGCGCCTACACTTTCTCCGCCGGCTGAAAAGAGCAAGTCTCCCTCCACCCATCCTCACCACATTCTACAGAGGCACCATTGAGAGTGTGCTGACCAGCTGCATCACTGTCTGGTACGGGAACTGCAGTGCTGCTGACCGCAAGACCCTCCAGACGACAGTGAACACAGCTGCTAAGATCATCGGTGCCCCTCTCCCCTCCATCCTGGACATCTTCCTTACACGATGCTCCAGCAAAACCAACAGCATCGTGAAGGACTCCACCCATCCCTCCCACAGTCTCTTCCAGCTCCTACCATCAGGAAGACGGTACCGGAGCATCAGAGCCCGCTCCGCCAGACTGCTCAACAGCTTTTTCCCCCAGGCTGTGAGAGCCCTGAACTCAAATCACCCCGCCCCCCTCTGAAACCCCATGCAAACCCCTACCTCCTGAACATGGACCACACCAAAGGAAAAAACTGTATGGAATCTTTATTTTTATTTATTAATTTTAATTTTTTTTTTTGTGCACAATTCGAAGTGTGCTACACAGGTGAGTGGGCCTGTACAAACCACACTCTCCTCTATGTGCACTATGGACACTTTACACCATGGACACTTACACTTTACACTATGTGCACTATGGACACTTTACACACACTGCTGTGTGAACACAATCCCACAAAAGACTCAGCAATATATGTATGTTTACATGCTCATGCACTACAAATCATCCTGCACTGTTCCCCAACCAGCTGCTGACTCAAATGTCTCTCTTTGCACATGTACAGTATTTGTGAAGCATTCGTATAGTTTGTATTTTTTATCTTCTATTTTTTTAGTTTGTATAGGGTAAATATTTATGTGAAGCATTCGTATAGTTTGTATTTTTTTATCCTTTATTCTTTAGTTTGTATAGGGTAAATACTTATATAGTATACTTATAGTTAAATCTGTCAGTAGGTTAGTTGTGTATAGGTTTATAGTGTTTTTTAATCATTGTTGTATGTCTGTATTTACGTAGCACCGTGGTCCTGCGAGGCATGACATTTCGTTCCACTGTATGTCCCCACATGTAGCGGAATGACAATAAAGCTCAACTTGAACTTGAACTTGAACTACCATACTGAGCACAGGTGCCCCACAAGGCTGTGTGCTCAGCCAGCTGCTCATCACGCAGCTGACTCACGACTGCACTGCCAAGTCAACAAGAAGGGACAACAGCGCCTCCACTTTCTCCGCCGGCTGAAAAGGGCAAGTCTCCGGCAACCCATCCTCACCACTTTCTACAGGGACACCATTGAGAGTGTGCTGACCACCTGCATCACTGTCTGGTACGGGAACTGTAGTGCTGCTGACTGCAAGACCCTACAACGGACAGTGAACACTGCCGCAAAGATCATCAGTGCCCCTCTCCCCTCCATCCTGGACATTTTCCTTGCACGATGCTCCAGCAAGGCCTCCAGCATCGTGAAAGACCCCACCCACCCCTCCCACAACCTCTTCCAGCTCCTACCATCAGGTAGAAGGTACCGGAGTATCAAAGCTCGCTCTGTCAGATTGCTCAACAGCTTTTTTCCCCAGGCTGTGAGAGCTCTTAACTCCAATCTCCCTGCCCCCCCTCTGACCCCCCACTCACCCAACTCATTAATACTGTGACAACTTTTCCTAAGTGCAATTCTGTGTGCTACACACAGGTGAGTGGGCTATACAAACCACCTGTAGTAACGCACTCATCCCACTATATGCACTCTAGACACTTTCCATGAACACTCCCTGCTACAAAGACTCAACAAAATAATGTTTACTTGAGCACTGCACTACAAATCTTTTTGCACTATGCGCTGCTTCCCACAAAATCTCTCTTTAATCTGCACAACAATTTATACAACAAAGTATGAAATAAATATACAATTTTTATTTTTTATTTCTATCTTTTTGCACAATTTCATGTACAGTATAGCTGTAAAGTTCTTGTACAGTCTCAGTTTGTGTATGTCTAGGCAACCAGGTATAGTAGTTATAGTATTTATAGTATATGTATAGTCAGATGCTCTATTGTTTTTTTCTTTTGTTTTTTTTTTCTTATACTTGCATTGTTGTATGTTTATCTTATGTTTAACTAGTATGTAGCACCGTGGTCCTGCGAGACACGACATTTCATTCCACTATATGTCTACACATGTAGCAGAATGACAATAAAGCTCAACTTGAACTTGAAATGGCTCAAGAAACCCAGAGATAGGTCGTACTGGATTTGCATTCTATGTTCCAGAATTTAAAATCGGAAAATATGGGAGGTTAACAGATGGGACTTCAGTATACACTGCCGAAATGGTGGCAATTCAGATGGCACTTAGTTGGGTAGAAGAAGTGATGCCAAAATAAGGTGGTGATTTGTTCAGATTCAATGGTTTCACTTATCAGTCTTCAAACTTTTCAAACCGTTAGGAATGATATCTTTATAGAAATTATGAATATATTGTATAGATTAAGACATGCTGGAATATTAGTTAATTTTGTTTGGGTTGATATACCAGGAAATTAAAAATCTGATAAAATGGCTAAAGAGTCACTTAATCTGAATAATCCTACTATTTCAGTTTCACTAAGCAGGATGGAGGGAAAAAGTATAATTAAAGAAGCTGGAAATGGCAAGAGAATGGGAATGATTGTAAAACAGGAAGACATTTTTATAACATACAAAACAGGGTAATTCAAAGCAAAATGATACTAAACGTAAGTAGGGAAGATCAGGTCATTTTAACAAGACTAAGGATGGGTCATACAAAACTTAATTCTTCACTTCATATAATAGGAAAACACAGTACTGGATTATGTGAAATAAGGACACAGTTGCTGTTACTCTGTCCTAGGTATGAACAGGAAAGAAATTAACTACAAAGAGAATTACAGAATTTAGGAAGCAATGAATTTTCAATCTGCAACATATTAAACACAAAACAAGGATCTGGTAAAATAATAAAGACTTCATTAAGAATAGTGGACATCACTCCTGAAGACAAACACCGGTTCATTCCCCTATGGTTCATACCGGTTGAATCGGGCTCTGACACTGCTGGAGTTTTCTAGCATTCCCTCTTTGGCTTGTCTTTACACTGAAGGCTCTCCGGCAGTTTACAGCAGGTTTCTATAAAGAAAACTCTTAAATGTAGCTTTTATCACACAACTTCTGCCTTCGCTCGCTCGGACCGCTAGCATGCTATCATTGTAAGTATAATTACTTACAGAAATTCAAGACGTTTTTATGTTTTTTCGGAAACAAAAATAAACCTTGTAGATACCTTTTTATTTTCATTCATTCATAATATTTAGGATACACTCAAGAAAACATAGCAACAAAAAACACAAATTACTAGAGAAAATTTTTATATTATCACCAAATATTGGATTCATTTTATGTCCGTTTGTTTTCTTTCAATTAGCACATCTTATTTATTTATTTATTTATTTTTTGGATCTGATTGATGAGCTGAGCTTATTCACCTCGGTTTTAAATTATTCTCAAATAATGCTTTTTTCACTCAAAAATGGAGGTGCATAAACTCAGATCAGAGTTAGGCCTACAATCAGTCAGATGCACAAAAAAATAAAAGGAGGAAGAAGTGCTGATGGACAGAAAACAAGCTGATAAAAAGAGATTTACAAACAATTTTTGAAGGCTGTTTTTTTTTGACTGCGATGCCAGATTAGGTATTTTCAGCGCAACACAAAGGTTAAATGATCAATACAAATCTGTAAAAAACTGATTTAGCTTTCTACACATACTGTAATCAGTCCTTTTGTGTTCTCCTCAGGCTCAAACGGTTGATTTTACTGCTGTGGACCATCACTTATTGCGCAAGTGAGTATTTTATCTCTGCAGTATTTTTAATGTCAGTGTTTTTTTAAGAAAACATGTCAATAATCCATTGTTTATATCCTCAGGTTGCAGTCCTTTACCTCTCTGTCTTGCAATGGAGTGCCTGCGCTGAACGAACATAACAGTGTTATTGTTTCTATAAATCATCCTTTACAAAAAGTTCCTGACCCAGTATACAATGTGTCCTGTTTGTGTGATGGAGGACACTGTTCAGTGCCAGGTTGTTTCCAGAGGGACACACCGTACACACTGAAAATATATGCAAATGATGATCTAGTGCCTAAAATACTTGTTGATGAACCCAGTTTGCTGCCTGGTAAGGACACAAACCATCTACCCCATGCTTAAAGAACTAGTTCACCCACAACTGAATGTTTAATTACCCACATCGTGCTCTAATGTTTCTTGCTTCTGAGAAACATGAAGGTGAATGAATCATTTGAGTGAACTGTTAAATTATGTTAAAAATCTATACTTACTGAATATGTTACTGATTGGTTCACTCGCTCTAATTTTCCACAGACTGTGGTCAAGCGGGCATATCAGACAGAAAAAGTAAGTAAAAAACCATTAAACACCCCATCATTTTAAAACCGTTTTCTATCTACATTTAAAACTCAAGTTATTTCTGTATTTTTCAGATGACAATGACTGTTTACATGCACCCTCATAATGTGAATCAAATTAGATGTAAGCAACATCTGATGCAAACATAATACTTCGGTCAAACTGATGCGATTAAACTCATAATCGTAGTAAAATATTTTGTGCATGCTGATGTTAATCACAATAAACGCCGTCTGAATACTTTATTCGCATTAGGCGTGCTGAAGAAACTAAATTCATGTTGGCAGCTTTGTAATGCAGCATATTATTGGTCAAAAACATTGAAATTGAGACATTTTTAGGCCGGACACCAAGAAACCGTGACCAAATCAAAGTACTCAGTAACACATCTTCTGAAATGATGGCATTATTAGTGCACGTGTACATCGTCAATGATAGAGTTACATTTGGTGCAGGAATTCATGCAAATGAATCTGGTTGTTTTCCACATCCAGACGGTGCTGATGGGAATCTCTCTAACAAGCTCCTGATCTTGTTGACCTTTTGCTTTTGGATCGTCTTCCACCTTGATGGACCAAGATGATGGCACATATACACAGAAGCTACTCCTGTGCCAAAGAAATGCTGTACTTTACCATCGATGAGATGTATTCATGCACTACAGCATAACAACACCTGAAACTATCATCTCAGACTTAACATTACAGAGCAATGGACTTTCTCAGACCCCGAGGCCTTTATGATCAAAAATGCATTAAATGGACCATTGCTTTTGTCTGCTGTAAAATGCATCAGATTTCTTATTTATGTGTCTTACTCCTCATTCTCTTAAACATTTGTCCATTTTAAGGCCACTTTATATGTGCTTTTCTTTTCTTGTCTTGTCTCGTGCTACAAATACAGTATTACAACATCTGAAACAAGCATTTCAGCAACAACATAAAAACAACAACAGACTTTCTTCATGAGGCCTATATGACCAAATATGCATTAAATAGATAGCTATTCTTCCTTAATGTCCTCATAAACCACATAAACATGCACACACACACACACACACACACACACACGTTTGTTTCATTATCTGTAGACATCGCAAAGATCTTCATTGATTTTCTATCAGTTTAATTATATTTTCAATCGATTATTGTTTGATATTATTATTGTGTATTCTAGGCTATATTATTCTACAATTGTTATTGCATATTCTATTTGGTATTCATATATTTGGCAGAGAGAGCGGAGATCTGCTGGTTTGAAACAGCTTCACAAACAGTGTTCAACTATTGCTATTTCTGAGATGCAAACATCAAATAATAATAAAAGTACTGGGATAGAATTGTATAATCTGGATATAAACACATGTGTTATGGCAGCTGTGATCAAAATGAGTAAAACTAATGTTACATATCAAATAAAGACTGTATCTTTTACACTGTTCTGCCAGAAGGTGGCGACAAGATACTGTTCAAATGGCCTAATTGATGAGATTCTTCAAAAACTCAGGAAGAAACAAGTCTTCATTCATGTTTTTTTACACAAAGAATTCATTTAAATCATTCAATATTTTAACAGACTCAACATGCTGCACATTTATAGATTATAGACTCATTTATAACATTAAAAAGAACATTTTATCAGAACCTCAAGTATATTAGCCAACATTATATTTTGGTTGGTTGTCTAATATTTTGTTTTTAGAATCGTGCAGCAACCGTGATCTCTATTATGTGTATCTATCTCTAAAAAAAGCTGCTTTTAGACTAAAGAGAAAGGTTTGAGTTTTTAAATTTAGAAGATGTTTTTATACCGCAATGACCTCTTAAATATCAAAAGGTCAAGGGAATTTTGGTTTATCAGTTTATGACTCCTTTAGTTGTTTGTTGAAGGTTTTGGTCAAGTAAACAGCAGTAAAACCAAGAAATCACATGTATTTGTGGATTGTTGGTCAGAAAACCTGATCATCACCAATGCTAAACTTTTTTCAAGTTTATTATCTGGATATAAACACATATATTATGGCAGCTCCGATCAAAATGAGTAAATGACACGTGAAACTTCAAATAAAGATTGTATCTATTACACTGCTGCCAGTAATAAAAAAAAAAATTCAGATAATAAATAGAGCTTAAAGGGATCTCTGGCTTAATATAACGTAAACGATGTCTCTTACTGAAACATGTAGTAGAAAACCCATCAAAGATTTGTTATTTTAAAAAAATCACATCATTTTATACATATTTTGTACTATGGGAGGGGGGCGCCATTATTCTGATGACGAAAAAAGGTTGCACTCTGTGAGCTACTATAGTGCTACCTGATGCTATTTTTATCACAACACATCTCAGAATAGACAACTCGGAAAATAAAATACTGGTATGATGACCACAGCTACTGAAAGAGCTTACAGAGGCGATGGATATAAGTATAGGTTTAAACCAATGTACCATCGATTTTTTCCCACAAGGAGTCTAAACGCCCGGATATCGAGGGAAATCGGCGCTGAGAAACTCCTCTAGCGGCCGCGCTTCATGGTTAGCGTCGACATGTTCATCTAGCATTTCTTGTCTCAGCCGTTCGGAAGCTCTTTCAGTAGCTGTGATCTACTAAAAGACTCAAAGGCATCAGGGCTAAAGTGGAGAGAAAAGAAGAAGCGGCTTGTTTGAACAATGACTGAGACTTGGTGTTACGAGCACTTCCTCTGTCTGATTGCCTCTTCAAGATTAATCGCTTCTTGTATTCCCCAACTGTAAGTCGCTTTGAATAAAAGCGTCTGCCAAATGACTAAATGTAAAATGTAAATGTAGAGCTGCTTTGTAATGATTTGTATCGTAAAAAGCGCTATACAAATAAACTTGAACTTGAACCGGCTACTTGTAGTTTTGCAGACTTGCTCTAAGGAATGTGAGTGAATGGTTTCACTGAATGGACTTCAAGGACCACTTTTAGTGTCTAAGCAGTTTTAAAAAACTGTAATCATGCAAAATTATATTAATCTTTAGAGCAAGCAGTCTGCTTTGAATTAATGTTTAGAGAAAGGTAACCACACCCCTCTTTGGAAGCACCATACCTGTGTGTGTGTGTGTGTGTGTGTGTGTGTGTCTCCTGATAAACGTTTGACACCTGAACAAAAGACACGCATGCATTTTACCATGTAAGTTCTCATTTTTAACTATTGATTCATTCATTTAATCTTGTGTTATTAAACCAATAATTTTGTTTTGTGTAAAACTAAACCTGCTGAGGAAACACATGGACCTGTTTAGAATGAGCGTATTCATTAATGTGATTATGACTATGATGATGGTTTTATCTGAGACCGAGTGGGTTATATATTATATTAAATATGAAACTGATTTCTCTGATGAGATGACTGGTTGGTGGCAAATCCTGTTGTTTGTGGGTTTGGCTTTGAATGAGCAGTTGAGGATTACACTGGAATAATGTAATGTTTTAAATTTGTAATGTTTCTCTCGTACGGAAGCGTATTGCATTCACTTGAGGAAAAAAACTCTACTCTGTTTTTCTTAATTAATGAGTTATTTATCTCAGAATTACGAGATAATTTTTAATGAAAAAAAAAGTTTTTGCTCTGTTTTTCTGAATTAACGAGTTATTTATCTCAGAATTACGAGATAATTTTTAATGAAAAAAAAAGTTTTTGCTCTGTTTTTCTGAATTAATGACTTAATTATCTCGTAATTCTGAGATAATTAACTCGTTAATTCAGAAAAACAGAGTAGATTTTTTTTCCTCAAGTGAATGCAATACGCTTCCGTACTCTCGCATAACTTCTGTGATAATTCAAGAGCAAATTACCTACTGTTTTCCTGCAAACTCAGTGATCCTCTGAGAAAACTAACCGTGCCGACGATATTTTTTTTTTACAACGCGTTTCCTTTTGTGTTTTGGCGTGAAGTAGCCCATGTTTGATATGTTTGACTCCTGCAAATAAATAAAATAACAATAATAAAATCAAAAGCCATCTGTTAAGGCTGGCTACTATAATATCAGCGTCAGATTACTCGTTCATTTATGCACTAAATTACATAATGTTTTAATTACATACCTTTATGAATATTATAAATTAAACATGGTTTTACTACAAATAAATAAAAAAAATAAATAGTTAAACTAAACATTAACCAAGGCTATATCTTCACCATGGTATTTATAGCCTATTCATAGCTTTCAATCACGTGATTGACCTGGGGCACGTTCAAGATCACACCAGTGCACAAAGTTTTAGGTGTGTTCACTTGAAGCAGCGCTGCGCAGAATGATCAGTGTATGACATCAAAGTATCGCGAGAGCGATTCGAAAGCTTAAGTATAGGCTTGTTTGAGATAAGCAAAATCTGCGCAGAACCGATCACCGGCAAGCGGCAACCTCCCGCTCCCTCTAGTGAAACCAACACGGAAGTGATTAAAACTGCAATTCATCGACTAGCCGCTGGAGGCTGGCTCCAAAAGGGAGTCAATCACATTGACTCTCCATGTTAAAATGCCCAACTTTACAGTAGAAAAAAACATGTTTACAGCCTGGTACAAAAATTTATTTTGGTCTATATAGCTAATTTTGCCCTTCGTGACAACTGTGAGGGGGGTGAATTTTTTTATAACTCATCCATTTAAATTATATTAAGCCTTAAACTTCTGCATAATTAAGGGCGTGGCCACTTGAGTGACAGGTTGATTGACGTTGCTGTCTCTATCTGCTGTCTGTTAGCCGTCACGTTACCTCAGCCGCTGAACTTGGCATCTCTGCCGTGTTTCTGCTTTTGTTTTATACAGTCTATGGCTTTTTTCGTTATTATTTCTTAAAATTATCTAATAAAATGGCTTGTTGTGCGGTTAATTGTACTAACAGACCGTCCAAGTCTAGGCTCCATTTTTTCCGGTGAGTGATATTGTAATGTAATTTTATTTATTAATTTATTTATTCTTTATAATTTTATTTAAAACTTAACTACACTCCAGAATCCGACAGACTGTGATTGGCTGTAACGTTAGGCCTGTAATTAACGTTACTGGTTAAGCGTTTTCCTCCAATAGAAAACTGTTAGGCTATAATACAAACTCTGTGGCTTAAAGAATTAAAACCGATTAAAACCGTTTTTAAAAGACGAAACTCAGTGAGAACATGATTAATAAGCATACTATATACAGACAACCAGGCACCTCAGTTCCGCCCACGTCCCGCCTCATTGCCCATTTTGGATCATCCGGGAGTGACGCGCGGTGACGCGTTGCCAAGATGGCGGTGGTCGGCTCCGCCCACTTTAGGCTTCAAAAACGCTCTTCAGAAACGTACGAGTGACGTCACGGACACTACGTCCATTTTTTTTTACAGTCTATGGCTGTGTCCAAATTCAGGGTCTGCATCCTTCGGAGTACTCATTTGAAGGATGTTACGTCACAGCGCCGCGACGAAGGCTGTCCAAATTCGTAGGATCCTTCAAATGCGGCCCACAAATATGTCCTCCTTTTCCCCGAATTGGAAGGATGGGTGTGGTGGATCCTTTCCCGTCCTACCTATCCCATAATTCTTTTCGGCAGAGCGTAATGGCGGACGAAGCGAGCGGTAGGGGAGTGGGAGAGGAGTTTCTCTGACAAAACAAGCTAAAGTTTATGCTTCGGCTCAATGAATTTGTAGGAGAAATTAGTAGAATACTTAAAAACAAATAAAAATAGGCTATAATGGCTTACCTGGATGTGACTGTCTTGTAGTCTGATATAAAAAACTCTCCGACAACGAGCAAAGAAAGTATTTAATTTATTTAATTGCTTTATTTCTTCCAAAAGAATTAAAATGAGGAGAATAACTCTTTGTTTGTCCATTTTCCCGCTTCTTGCTTGGCGCTGTCACGGTTGCTAGGCGACAGGATATGAGCAACGGGTAAGGGAGGGAACTGAAAGAAGGGTAGGCTGTCCAAATTCACAAACACCGACTTCCGGGTTTTGCGGACGTCGGAGGATCCCTCCTCCTTCAACCGGGTAGGAAGGATCCTAATGGTGCATTCACACCAGACGCGAATGAAGCGTTAAGCGCGAGTGATTTACATGTTAAGTCAATGCAAAGACGCGAATAGACATCCTGCGGCGCGATTCGCGCGAATGAGGCGGCGCGAATGACGCGATTCGCGCGAATGGCGCGGCGCGAATTGAGCGTTTCGAGCATTTGACGCGCGGAACGCAACATTCGCGCGAATCGCGCAAGTTGAAAAATCTGAACTTTGGCGGATATTTCGCGCCGCGCCAACCAATCAGGAGCTTGCTCTAGTAGTGACGTGTGGAGCAGAGGCAGAAATCAAAACAACAATAAAGGACAAAATCATTGTCGCTGTATGTGGATACCCGGAGCTGTACCATAGACCAAAGATTACATGTTAGATTTACACAAAACAAATGATATCTTATGTTTATCCACTACAGAGACATCAGAGCCAGCGGCAAATGTCAGACTAGCCGAGGTTATGCTCCTCTCTTCGGCATACATGAGCACGAGCGCCCGGTGATCGCCTGGAGCTCACGGCTCCGAAATCGGCAAAGCACATTTTCAAATAGGGGCTGTTTTTGTAAATAAACAGCAGATTTGAGTTTTAAACAACTACATTCTCGGCTGAAATACACGGGTCCAGTGTTTCCATAGCACATAAAGGTGATTTTATTTGCCAAATTCTATACATATGCTCTCTGTGGCAGTCATTGTGCCCCCTGGCAGAAGCCCCGCCCATGACGCGAATTCGCGTCTGTTGTGCAGTGAATTTCACGCGCGAATGAAGCGTATTTCACACGCGAAAGAAGCGAGTAAACCCAAAATGTTTACGCGTCCAACTACGCGCGAATAGCGCGATTTATTCGCGCAAGTGGCGTCCGGTGTGAATGCACCATTAGGAGGATGCAGACCCTGAATTTGGACACAGCCTATGATCACCGGTGATCAGCGCGAGATGCATGCCGGTTAGAAATGTGTCCGAGGGCGGTCCGCCTTGCTCTGATGTCATGCTGACGTATCTCAAAAATCTCTCGCGAGCGCAAGGCGCACGTGTCGGGTTTTTTCCTCCTTTCCTACTTTTCTCTTATAATCTGTAGTACTTGATTTCAGTTGACATAATGTATATTCATGATACTTTGTATATTGTGTACAATCATTATTTGAATGTCAACTCTGTGTTTTTGTATTGCATTAATAAAAAAAAAAGAAAGAAAAAAAAGGCGCACGTGTCGGATTCTGCAGTCGAGCGCAGTTGCTCTCCACGACTGCGCTGATCAAAAGCATCATGGGAAACGACTTGCTGACGACACAGCTTAATGCTCATTGGCTGCAAATGTCATCTGATATTTTTTCCCCTTAATCCTAAAAAGTCCATTACCTTCAGCCTAATACTATTTACTTTTTCTATAATAATTTATTAGTAATTAGGACATGTGCTTTATTTATTTACCCTTTTATTTTTATTTTCTTGGTTTGAAGTCCTGTTTGTTGTAATTTTCTCTTTATGTATTGTATGCTGGTGTTAATTTTGTACATTTACATTTTTGTACAACATTATTCCATTAAATAAATGAGTCAATCCATCAATACATGCATGCATAGCTACATCTAATGTGACGGTTTTGCAATTAGGCCTCATGTTTGTGTGTTTTTATCTGAGATCTTTATCTGGATATGTCTTATTTCAGGAGTGCAGTAAACAAAGCCCACACATGCATGCTAATTTCTTAATTTAAAATGTTTTTGTTTCATATTAATTTTGAATAATAATTTGCTGTACACACTTTTCCTAATCATTAAACATGAAATTAAAATTTACATTAAGGTGACAAACAATTGTGTAATATATTTATATGGAATATGTTTCATGTAAAAAAGGGATCACCCAAAGATTTTTTTGGGTAAACTGTCCCTTAAGTAGGATACACAGGTTAATCAGCTGTGCCATATCCCACTCTGAACTGTTTAACCCATAATTAGGGATAACAGTGTAAATTTAGTGCAGCATCTGTGTGCTCCTCATTTCTCATTATGGCTTTGATTATAAAAGGCATCCACAAAGTGCGATAAAGAACGCAATCTCTTCCATTACTGACGTTTGCAGTCCAACAACACAACGAGATTCAGGAAGTGTCCGGCTTGCCTGCACTTTTTTCACTCCTCCCCTCACTGCAGCCGCTACTCTCGACTAAATTACAGGCGAGTCAAGGTGCATCTCAAACAAGCCTTATCAGTCTGCTCTCTTATCAATTTTTAAGGTTGCTAATATTGCCTCAAAGGCAAAGTTTGAGGTAAATGACACACACCTAACCCTAACACACTACAACTACATTTAAAATACAATGGAACTAAATTTTGCATCCGTTTTATGAACGAAGCATTAGAAAAAAGTAATCAACATGTATTATATGATATTTTGCTCTACAATAATCTTATGTCAGTAAAGGTTTTTCTGCATTAAATGCGTGTTAGATTTTAGCTGTGAGAAAACAGCATTTCTGCGCTCCCTCTTCAATACTACTGTGGTGCCCTTGAGAAACACCCTTAACTAGGTGTGTAACTGTGTGAAAGTGAACAGGACGTTTCTGATAAAGAAAGATAGTCTTTTAGAGAATGTCCCCTGAACAGATAAAGGGTACCAATAAAAATTACATAAGACAAGGAACAAGAGTTTTTTTTAACGTTACTGTAATGTTTATCTTATCAGATATACAAATTTTGCAGAGGCACACTAGATGAACACACTTCCTTTGTTAGACTTCCCATATTCTTTGCTCTCCCTTTCCTCTAGCTCCCCCTACTGGTCACTACCCTACATCCCTCCTTTTCTTAGAAATATATGCTTATTCATCAAAATTAACCACATCTCAAAACTCTCAACACAAACCAAGCAATATATAAGTATGCATACTTTCCAATTAAAACAATTGAAAATTTTCCTTTATGTTTCTTTTCCTCTTCTTTTTCCCCATCTTAAAATGTCTTTGAAAGAACTTCTCCAAAAACTCAGTCCAATAACACAAACACAATCAATTCCCTTGATGGCTAGGGGTAGACACCCAGACAGTGCCAGGGATTATTCTGCCCTTTAATGGCAATTGCCTATTTAACATAATCCTTCAGTGCTAGAGGTTCCCTCCTGATCCTCCGAGGCCTACGTACAGATTGTTCTCTATCAGACACGTGTCCCGACGGTTCTTTAGACACATGGTCTGGTCCCATCCAGGCATCATCCATGTCAGCACTCGGAATATGTGGTGAAACCCATCTCTTGACCGAAGAGACATGTCTCATGCACTTCACACCATTTTTTTCCAGAATGACAGATGGTCCTTTCCTCTCCACAACATGGTACAGGTCAGGCTCGAATGCTGTAGTCAACTTGTTCTGTTTTGGTTGTTTGAGCAGAACACAATCACCTGCTTGGATCATGCTGTCCACTGCTGCTCGTCTTTTGTCAGCCGCCTAGCTACCCTTTTCCTTTTGAACAAAATCTGTCTGTCTCACTGCAGAGGAGCCGACACTGCTCACCTCTGGCAACTTAGTACAGAGTTGCCGACTGAACAATAACTCAGCAGGACTGCAACCAGTAACAGAGTGTGGAGTGGAGCAATAGGCCAGTAAGAATGTGTACATTTCCTTACGCCAGTCTTTACCTTCAGAATGAGCTGCTCGTATGGCTTGGCACAGTGTCCTGTTCTGTCTCTCGATCTCGCCATTTGCTTGAGGCCAGTATGGTGTGATGCGTCTGTGCTGAATTGCATTGAGTGCCAAGAATTCTTTGAATTCAGTCCCTGTAAACTGCGTGGCATTGTCGGAAACAATTGTTTCTGGCAATCCATGAGTGGCAAATATTCGAGTCAAACACTTGACAATGTTGCTAGTAGTGATGCGGTGAAGCACACTCACCTCCACCCATCTTGAGTAATAGTCGGTTATGACCAGCAAATGCTCGCCTGAAGGGAACGGCCCACATGCATCAATGGCAACAATTTGACACGCAGCGCAGGATCTAACAAGTTGCTCTGCATCTTTATCAATTCCTGGCCACCATACTTTTGTACGGAGGCGCTGTTTGGTTTTGACAATACCCTGATGCCCCTCGTGGGCCAACAGGTTGCTTGAGCAATAACAAGGCGGCTGCCCCTCAGAATCAAGTGGCCAATACATGACAGTTCATCTTTGATGCGAGTGTAATCAGGGGAACACACGCTCCAACAACTCTGCTGGATACACTTCCTCAAACCGCATTGAGTTTCATCCGCTGCTGCTATTTCCTCTAATTCACGAGGTGTAAAAACTTTCGGGACAGCATGCTTTGCAACAAAGTAAATGTGCTCGTCGTCACTTGCTGCATCTGGTGGTGGGTTCACAGTGAGACGAGAAAGTGAGTCGGCCGCATTCTGTGGGTCAGGTTTGTAAATCACTTTGAATTTGTAAGGCTGCAGCCTTAAAGCCCAACGCTCAATCCTGGCAGGCGGTTTTGATTTTGGTGAATAAATCACCTCCAAGGGTTTGTGGTCAGTTATCATTGAAAATTCTCTACCGTACAAGAACACATGGAACTTCTCACAGGCCCACACTATGGCCAGCGCTTCTCTTTCGATTTGAGGCGGTATTCTCAAATCGTAAGAGAAGCGCTGGCCATTCTTTCCACATCCGTCAGAGCACGGCTGGCATAGTAGACTGGCTTGTACGCACCATCAGCTTGTGCTTGCGTCAAGATCGCTCCGAGCCCCACTGGACTGGCATCTACGATCACCTGTGTGTCGGCCTCCTGGCTATAATAAGCCATCGTTTGTGAACTTGCCAGTGCCATCTTCAATGCCTTGAATGCAGCCTCTTGTTCCTTCCCCCATGACCATGTGCACGTTGACCTAGTGAGACCTTTAGTGTCAGCTGTTTCTCTTGCAAGCATTTCAGCACTTGATGCAAGCGTGTGTCATGCTCTTGCAAATACCACAATGTCATCCGAGATGTTGTGGACTCCATCAATGCCCTGCAAAACTTGGCGAATTACATGTTGGTACATTTCAGGAGCGGAAGAGATGCCAAACATGAGTCTTTTATGTCTCCATAGGCCAGTGTGTGTGACAAATGTAGTCAATGCAGTTTATCTGGTCACTACCCTACAGTTACAAGGCCAAAATTACCTTCAATTACATAGTATTAAAGGGGTGGTTTACTGCCTTTTTTCTTTGCTTGATTGTGTTTATGGGGTGCAATATAACGTCTTCATGTTTCGTTTGTTAAAAAACGCCTCATTTTTCATAAATTTCACCTTTATTGTAAGCCGCTTTCTCCTCTGTCATTTGAACGACCGGTTGACTTCCTGATTCTATGAAACCACTCCCTCAGAAACAGGCAATGGGCTCTGATTGGTTAGTTGGGCCGGTGTGTTGTGATTGGCTAAACTGTGTTCTGCACATTGTCCGAAAACTTCACGCCCATTACCATTACGGGCGACAGTTGCATGTGCTCCGGTCAAATGTAAATAATGGTGTCAATATTGCCGTATCAGTTTGAGCCAGAATCAGACCCAGAAAGCGGTAATGAAGAGAGGCAAGCAGAACCTCCGCAAACACGGCTCTTACAAAACGTTTCTGAATGGTACATTTTGTAAAAATTATTATTCTCTCAAAGAATTTCGATACGCTGTTACTTGAAAATGCTACTGCTCTTTGTTAGCTTTTGAGACACGGTTTTCTCCTGATTAAACATTTAATATAACTGAATACATGACTGAGTAATTACATGAAAAATTACGTCATAAAGTATACATGGAAAATACATTTACAAAATTAGTACATAATTGCAAATTCGGGTCCAAAATGTTTGAACGCGTTTGTCATAGACACACGAAATAGCATAACTAACTGGCTACTAAAGCATTTGGTTACGTCCTTGATAAAACTAAAATATATAGTCTGAAATTATACATGCAAATACATTTAAAATGATTAAATCTTACTGACAGGTTGTGGCAAACAAATGCTGCCTCTGGTTTTAAAGTTGGAAATGCTCCATGTTTTAGTGATAGTTTCTGGTTGAATCATTGAACTCGTGCCGATTCTGGAAGCTGTCTTCCGTAAAATGCGCAGCACAGAGAGCTAAGTTACGATTGTAATTGTCAGGAACATAATCAAACATAAATTTTAACCATTGCTGACGAACTACAGCATCCGTAGGAAGCCCGAACACAGAAGACCTGACAGCTGGGTGAAAATAACACACTTTCGACGGCATGGCTACAGCTCTCCACTATAACTCTTCCTCTTCCACAAAGCCGCAGAACATGGCCTTGCCCCCTTTTTTGCATGTTCCGGAGGGAGGGTTGATGTAAATTTATGGGTTTGTTACATATGAAACCCGGGAAGTATCTCGTTGTAGTCCCATTTGAGTCGTTTTTGTAGGCATTAAACGTCCTGATTTTTAAAAGACTTACGTTGAACATTCAGCGTTTGCAATGTATTGATTTGAACCAATGTAATGAACATAGTCAGGTAGGTTACCATTAGATATGATCCAAATCAGGGCACGGCCCCTTTTAGGTGTTTTGTAAGTTTTTTTTTTTAGTTTTTTTAGGTGTTTTTTAATGTGAGACACTATTACCATTACCTTTCTCCACAAAAGCTGGCATGGCAGTTCCACATCTGACGCTGGAAATGTTCAAGTGCCTACACATTACAGACAAAAATGTATGCAGGGCAAATTTTGTAAAATAGGAATTGATAATTGACAATGTTCAGTTTAGCTTTTGCTTGTGTACCTCCTGAGGGTGATGGCAACATTGGATGATGTTGAATGAGGTCTAAGGTTTTGCCTTGAAGATGTTGCCTCCTCTATCAACACCGAATCTTCTTCCTGCAAACAGAAAAGAAAAATGTGATGTTGTACTGATAGTATTCTAGGCTGTTGGGAGTAGTCACAAATAAAAACAACCCTTACAAGTCAGGGGCATATTGAAATGTGGAAGTTAGTTAATTAAAAGGTCTTCAAAGCAAAGTCCCTGCAAGGCTACAGTGGTACTGGCTGACAAGTCCTGATTATCAGTCGTTACTATTGAAGTATTTGCAATTGTTAGTACACACATGGGCATGTTTAGTGTTTTGGGGGCCCTCAGCAAGTGTTCCCGGAGGGGCCCCCCTCGGTGGATTTTGTGATTGATTCTGGGGTAGGTATGGGTATTGTTTACATTTTATCGATACTGAGTCGATACTTATCAATACAGTTCTCCATACTACTTGTTGCAAAAATAAATGATGCAAAAAGATGTTGAAAATTTCAAGTTATTTTATTACTGCAGTTTACAAATGCCTCCAAGCAAACAGAAAAAGGCACATAAAGCACATTTTTTAAATAAAAAGGCCCTTCAAAGAGAGAGAGAGAGAGAGAGATTTCCTCAGCATACCATAGCACAACATATTTGAACATCATGTACATAGGAGCACAACAGAATGTAAGAGAGAATTCTGGCGTCATAGCTAAAGAAAATGAAAATATTGACTTTCTCAGGGAGCGGGCGTGATTTCTCCTAACAGAGAGTGTTCCTATGTTTTAGAGGGACTTTTTTATCTCTGTTTTTATCTACATGATAAAAAAGGCTTCTTTTTAACATGTAGACTTAGTTATAGTGATTCTCCAATCAGGACATTCATTCAGGTCCTGAGTTTCATTTTTGAAAATGGGGTGAATTCCCCTCTTAGATGACTCTTGTGGGAGGGAGAATTTTTTATTTTTTTTTAGTGGTGGAGGGGGGAATTTTTAGACTTTTTTTCCCCCAAAAAATATGTAATTAAATGTTTGATCATGCTATGTATTTTTGTTTTTACAATGGGGTAATTGTTGAGAGTGCACACTGGAGAGCGCACGAGTGCTGAATAGTTGAAATACTGGCAAACTTAAAAAAGAAATGCAAATTATAGTGATACACTTTAGTGATGATGCATGTAAACTGTGACAATTCCTGTGTCAATCGTGCAGTGTGCAACTCGTTTATAGTGCAGAGGCGATGTGGTGATATGAAGCTTTTTTAATGGTTTTGTTTTGAAAGAGAAAAAAAAAAAAGCATATATAGCCGGACTCGGTCGAGACCAACTAGAATATTTGGTATTGTAACTCGGACCAAGTCCGAGACGAGTCAGAGTCCAAATACCAACGAGTCCAAGACAAGTCCGAGACGACAGAAAAACGTCTCGAGTCCGAGACTGGACTCCAGTACTACAGCCCTACCTGAAAGCATTGCCCAGATATATCATAACTAGTTACCTACTGTAGCTGGGGACTACTTTCAGGCGCTGCGTAATATCATTGCGCCTGCTGCATTCATGGTACGGCAGCAAAGTTCCTTGATTATTACGCCGGAATGAGAGTATAGTTCCTAGCCATATCGGCCTAGAAAATCGCAACTTTTTAGGGTATTTCAAAGTCAATGGAGAGCGTTGCATTGCCCCCCCCTCCCCCGGTGTGGGCGTGGTCTAAATGTGCTCTGCCTCTAAAAGGGTGTGACGTTACGTGAAAAGTATCAATAGTAAAACTCTCACTATGTACTTATGCACTGTGCACTCAACCATGTAGTGCATCAATTTTGTAAGTTTATTTTGTCATGAATAATCAGAATCTGATTGCCCCTTCCCCTTCACGACGCAATTAAAGCTGTGACAGTTGAGTGCATGAAGTGTTCAACATTCCACACTTCGGTTATTTAAGTGCATCATTGGTGTTATTAAAGTGCTTATACTAATGGTAATCAATCCGAATGACTTTTCGCAATGCACACATGAGCGCCGAGATGTACAAAACAGACCCTCGCACCTCTGTAATAAACACAGAGATGTTTGTCCCGTCCGAATTGGTAGGCTACATGAAAATCGCAGCCATCAAGTGATAAGAATCGAAACTCAAAGCAGTTTAGAAAACTAGTCCAGTCCGAATAGGGCTTACAGATTTTCTGTTCTCGTCATCAGGTTGAAACTTCTGCTGCTGTTATGGGTTTTCAATTACAGTGGTGAGTATACAGTCATTTTTGTTTATAATTTGTAACAAATTTTGATTTTCATTTGCAGGTATGGTTATTCTAATCTAGTTGATTGTTATGTTGAACCACAGACAGGTGGATTTAGTTGACATTCTTAGGGGAGGGTGTAGTATGGAAGCCCGTTTCCGCCACTGAATAATACATTAAAAAGGTAATTGCAACTTTTATCTCACAATTCTGAAATTGTTCTCATAATTGCATGATACAAACTCGCAATTCTGAATTCAATTGCGTGATATAAACTTGCAATTGCGAGTTAAATAGTCATAATTGTGAGATATAAACACGCAAATTCTGAGAAATAAAGTCAGAACTGCGAGATATCTGACTTTTTTCCCTCAGAATTGTGCGATATAAACTCGCAATTCTGACAACATATCAGTCTTTTTTGCCCCCTCAAAACTGGACTTTAACTTTTTTTATATCATGAGTTTATATCATGCAATTGTGTCTTTATAACGTGCAATTGCGAATTTATATCATGCAATTCTGAGAAAAGTCAGAATTGCGAGATAAAAACTCAGAATTGCTGTTTTTATCTTGCAATTGTGACTTTATAAATCGTAATTCTGACTTTATAACTCACAATTGCGAGTTTATATCATGCAATTCTGAGAAAAAAGTCAGAATTGTGAGATAAAATGTGCAAATAACCTTTTATTTTATTTTTTTTTATTCAGTGGTGGAAACGGGCTTCCATAGTGTAGGCTGCATTCACGCCATGTTGTAATTCCAAGATGACAACACGTGACATTTTACTCTATCAAAATGATGTGTTTCTATGACACCAAAGCCCTCACGTGCTCCTGAACTGGTATTACAGCTTGTAAACTTGGAATGTTGTGAGAGTTTTGCTGCCTTCAGGCCATATGTAACTGCCGTAGCTTTCAGAAAGCTTCCAGTTCACAAATTGAAATTATGAGCTCTATGAGGATGTGAACGCTTTTTATAAGTTAGTATCTCCTAATACATATTGGTAATTACGATATGGCGTGACCGCACCTTTAGGCTATGACCAGTGCTCGAATTGAATCAAGTCTTATGGGGGGTCCCCACCATCAGACTTTTTTTTTTTTTTTGGTGGGGGTGGGGGTTAGTCTCGCAATATACAATTTATACAAAATAAACAATATATTTGATCATAATATGCATAACTATATACTATTTAATGTTGCATAACAAAGAGAGATAAGCTACTATTCTTCTTTTAAATGGCTTACTCCAAGTAAAAATGTCTGAGGGACCCCCCTAAGTCTATTTTTTACTTCTTATGGGGGGTCCCTAATGCCTTATGGGGGATCCCGGATCCCCCCAGCCCCTCTTCAATTCGAGCAGTGGCTATGACTTAGGACAACACGGAAAGCCATGAGTAAAATGTCACGTGTTGTCATCTCAGAATTACGGTAATTATGACAAAAGAACCTTATGAATTTCATACATTACGTGCTTGATAGTGTATAAGTGCATAGCTGAGTGAGTTTATTTGACACAAAAAGTAACAATACACTGTTACAACTTTCTTGTCAAGGATAAGTTGCAGTAACTTATTTCCTTTGTGGTCCTTGCTTTAAAAGAGAGAAGAAGAACATCCTAGTCAAAAATCTGCTTACTCCTATAAAATAACAAAAGCTGCTTCTCACACAGAGCGTGAGCACTGAAATGAGTTATTTTTGGCACCTTAATGTGCTTAAATGGTCAAATACACAATTAAAAAAACTGTCTTTATTTGCAGAAACCATCTCTACGCATGTGATGGGGAAAAAGGGAGGCAGCATCATCCTGCCCTGTGAATTTAAGGCCATAGAGATTTTTCATATTCGTTTAAATAGACAGTCAAAACACATCCTTGTTTATGAAAATAAATACTGCAGTAAACGAGTATGTAGAAAAGGAGCATGTGATGTCATCATCAAGGATCTGAGACTGAGAGATGCTGGGAAATACTTTTTGGAAATCTATTACATTAATGCAAAGTCAGTGTTGGAGCCACAAATCAGGACGTACCAACTTCATATTTACGGTAAAGTCAAAACTGATCAAATTATCTGCATGTGTTTCTGGTTTTCCTTTAGTAATTGTGTGATATTGCATTCAACCAGCAGAGACTCTGAATGGGACAAGCTTAATATTCAGATCTTTAAATATGAATTTTCCAGTGACTTTTCAAAATGATTATAACAACGATTAATATCTTTCTGTTTCTCCTCAGATGATATTTCTGTGAAAACAGGCGAAAGGTTAAAGTTGGATATTCTGTTGCCAGATGCTCATCAAGTTATGCATCAAAACAAAAGCAGCACAGAATGGAAGAAGGTCTGGAAGAGAGACAGCAAGAGAAGGGTTTATGTAGCACACGATCGACTGAAGGACTGTGACGGGACCCTGATTATTAAAGAGTTTACTGCTGATGACGCAGGAACATACAGAGTTCTGGACTATGAAGGAGAAATATTGAACACAGTGACAGTCACAGATGAGAAAAGTTCAGTAGATGCTTAGAAATACTATACTTAGTTTTATTCATCATGATTTGAAGTGACTAACCGCTCAATATCCTCTACAGACCCAAAGTGAAAACTAAACTACAAGGATGATGAGAAAAAACGTAGTAAATAAAACAGGTAGCATTGAGATCTTACAAAATTTTAAGCATAAAAAAATAATAATAATAATAAAATACATAAATGTTCTTTCGTCCGTCCTTCCTGCTGTAGATCGCTGGGGTTTGTTTGGGCCGGTGGGACTGTTTGTGTCGGCTGTGTTTGCTCTGCTGGTTCTGATTCTGATCGCTGCTATCATCAAAAAGATGCAGTGATGCCTGAAACATCTGGACAGAGGTTCCTGATCATCTGTCTTCAGAGCCAAACGATCTGCAGATGATTCTGTCACTGTATTTCTGATATGAATATGTTTTATTTAAAGCATTTACTACCCTAATTCCTAAAAAAGTTGGGATGCTGTGTAAAATGTAAAAAAAAACAAAAAACAGAATGCAATGATTTGTAAATATCATAAACCCATATTTTATTCACACATGAAACCTATCAAAAATGTACAATTTTAAGAAAACATTAACATAATTTTGAATTTGATGGCTACAACACATTTTTTTTGTTACTGAATGATTAAATCACAAATGATTGGCATCGCTGTTTCAGTCGAGACAGAAATACTGGATATAATAACTGCTGAAATATTTGCAGGGAAATGTGACCGAGTGTACAATGAGAACAATGTTCTTAACATAAAATTGCTAAGACTTTGAATATATCATCATCTAAGTACATAATATTATCAAAAGATTCACAGAGTCTCCATGCGTGAGGGACAAGGGCAAAAATCAGCATTGGTGTGATTCTGTAATGGATTCACTGCCTGGGCTCAGAAACACTTCCAGAAATCACTGTCTGTGCCGTGCTCAGTGGAATTGGGCTGTTTTACACTCTTGCCATGGGTTGATCGAGGGTGACCCCTCCTGCAATGTTGTTTCGATGGAGGGGAAATAATTGCAATTAGGCTAGTTTTGAATTGCAGTTGGGCTGGATTTGTTGTGCAGACCTGGCAACCCTGTAGCTTATTCAGGATAGTACTAAATAAATAATAAAAAACATGCATTTTTATGATCCTCTTGTTTTGTTACAATGTATTCCATTACTCCCTAACTGTATTTTTAATTACACATTGCATTGTGTTCAGGGTTAAAGGAAATGCCCATAAACTTAATGGAAATGGTTATCTTCTTAGCTGTCTTTATGACTTTCTATCATTAGTTTAGCATGAATTATTACTGCTGTGAGAACATTAGTTAATTTCTAAAACCTAAAATTTGTGTCTATTGAGGCGTTCAATTTGATGAATTAATCTATTCATACATTTGACCATTTCTGTCTCTGCAGTCTGTACAGCTTTCTGGCTACAGAATCACAAATGACAATAATGCCACTTCACTTATATACCCAGACCAGAAAACAAAGAAATCTTCAAATCAGTTATAAAAACATAAAATACCTTTTGGTTTGTTAGGTTGTCGTGCTCCAGGGTCGCACCTGGCTGGAGATGGATATTCTCCCCAAAGGCGGACCCCCCCCCTCCTCCTCCTCAGCAGAACACAATTCTCATAATATAAGTGACTACTGTGAAATTGAGACCAATTTACCAATTGCACAGAGACCTTTAGAACAATTCTAAACATGAAGGGGAACAACAATATATTCACAAGATATAACACATGGAGCATATGGCTATTCTTGCTTTTGAGGGAGAAGAGTGAGGGGGAGAGGAGAGGGAGGAAGGGGGACATAAATAAGCAAACGGGAGTGGTGGGGTTTGCTCTCTTTGGAGATCTCTTCTCCAGATTAGTTTTATGGTTTTGCTGCATGGCATCTGTTTTGTGTGAGTTCCTGACGTTTTGGATTCTTGAGGAAATAATTTCACTCCTTGCACCTTTTTATTTATACAACCTTTAATTTAGCATATTTTTACTTGTACAGTACAAAAGTTTGGGGACATTACTATTTTTAATGTTTTTGAAAAAAGTCTCATCAAGCCTGGATTTATTTGATGAGAAAAGAAAAGACAAAAGAATTATATAATAAATAATATTGTGAAATATTATTACAATTTAAAATAATTGTTTTCTATATATTTCTGATGCAAAACTGAATTTTCATCAGCCATTTCTCCAGTGTTCAGTGTCACATATCCTACAGGAATCAGTCTAATATGCTGATTTATTATCAATGTCAAAAACAGTGCTTAATGTTTATTTTATAACCTGTGATACTTTTTTCAGGATTATTTGATTATTAAAAAGTTGCTTAAAAATAAAAAATATAAATATTTTATAGCAATATAAGTCTTTGCTATCACTTTTTAAATCTATTTAACATATTCTTGCTGAATATTACTGTTGTGTTCTATATTTTTGATCAAATGGATGCAGGCTTGATGAGCATAAGACATTTCTTTCAAAACATTTTAAACATTTAAAAATGTATTCACAGTAATATCACTTCAGAAGATGAACATAAGTGCTTTTAACCTTCAAAGCTGGGTATGGGCAGGATTTCCCCCTCCCATTTGATCAATATTGACCACAGATATTGTCATATTATTAATATCAATAATATGATAATGTATTGCATTGTTACCTTAAATATGATATATATAAACAAATCCATTTTACGTTGAAGTACATCAAAATTGTACGTTTCAGCATAAATTAAAATTTACAAAAATGTTCGTTTTGTGCTTGTAAATGTTACTTATTAATAATACTACATATAGACAGTGAGACCAGGCTGATCAGCCAAGAAGCTGACTGAGCGAAGCCAGAGAAGAACAGAAGCAGGAGACGAAGTGATGATAAAAAAAGAAGTGGACTTTATTGAATAATCGGTTTCAATGCTCAGACTTCATCTGATGAACACAAATGCAACATGTATTATTATACCACAAAACAACAGCAATGGAAAATTACTGCTTCACAACAACCTCTGAAATGGAGACATTCTCTGATCTCTCGTGAAGACAAACCGCTCTCGAAACCACAGTCATAAAACTAAACAACAATGGAAAAATAATATAATATACAGGACAAATCAATGAAATAAGTGTACAAGTGGTTTAAATGATTATTGGAATAATGAGATGATTACATGATAAATGATTATAAATGAAGAAATGAAGAATAAATGAATATAAAAGAAAGTAAACAACACAAATGTATAGTTGCTCTCTTGAAATAATACACAGGTTGCTATGAAGAATCCTTCAAAACAAAAAAAAGGTTTTACAATATCACCAATGAAAAACAGTGGCAGTGTTGCTGGTGCAAATTTGCAATCAATTAAGCAGCAAAATTTAATATTTATTCAAAATGTAGTATTTTTACATCTTTTCATTTTAAATACATATTTCTATATTTAAAAATATTTTTAAAAAATCATTTTGGCAAATATCAGGAAAAAGTATATGATAAAGGAAAAATAAATATAATTTATTGTTTCAGACATGAATGCTGTTTTTTTTTATCAAACAGCATTCATGTCAAACAATAAATATTTGTATCATAATGCAGTCATGCAGATTGTATCTAGAATCTGATGTTTCCATCTGGATATGTTTGAATGTGTTTATGAATAAATGATGCACAAGATGCGTGTTTGACTGACATGCAACATTAGTATAAAATATTAGCGATCCACAGTGGACAAAAAACTCAAAAAGTTGATGATTCAAGTAACATACTTTGGTTAAAAATTCTCAATGTAGTGTAAAACAACACCCTTTTTACCCTGTCAAAAACAGCTCTGTTCACAGCAAGCCGTTTCAGTGCATGTCCCTTTATATGCTAATGAGCTCTGCTGACCCCGCCCCTTCTTCTGTGGGGTGGCGAGCCGTTCTCATGAGACTGTAAACTTTAGCCAAATTCATTATTGAACTTGCTAACTAGCACATTATTAGGAAAGGTGATTTGCAAAGATTCATAAAAAAACCCTTATACTCCCTTCTTCTGGAGGTGAAGCTGGATCACAAATTATTTGCGCGAACATAGACGCAATTTAGGAAGATCAGGGGGTGCATTTCCTTCAAAACCAAAAGTAATCCACTGTGTCTTCAGCGGCTCAGATGTCAGGAGTAAATGACAACTGCTATGTTCATTATTACATCCAACAACAAAACACCTCAATCGCTTAAGGAAAGGAAAGCGGTGTGTGGCCAAGGATGGTGACCCATACTCAGAATTTGTGCTCTGCATGTAACCCATCCAAGTGTACACATAGTAGTGAACATACACCCGGAGCAGTGGGCAGCCAATGATGTGGCGCCTGGGGAGCAGTTGGGGGTTCAGTGCCTTGCTCAAGGGTCTCACCTCAGTCGTGGTATATGAAATCTGATGTACTATAATGTGACTACCACAGCAAGACGAACCATGTCGATTTAGAGGCTTCATATGCATTATCCAGTATCCATGTCTTTCTGAATTCAGAATTAGGCTTTGGGCATCCCTACTGAGAACCTACAGCAGTGCAGTTCTTAATAATTATGAAAATATCTGCATATATTTCAGGATTGCAGAGAAAATGTTTTTAAGTCTTCAAAATGTGTGCATTTGTCATCATTCTTGCCAATTTAATCGATTTTACAAGCAGAATTGTGGGACAAATAAACAATGTATGAAAAACAAACAAGGTTTGTTTGCTCTTGTAGGTTTGATTTATGATTGACTGGCCTATGTGTAAAGGTGTAGAAAAATTCAATATGTGACACGTTTAAATCAAAAAGAGAGAACTGAACCATCCAGAGAAACTGTGTAAATTCTAAATTTTAACTCCCTCACCCAATCACCAGTAGTGTATTTCTAATGGTCCGCTCAGGGGTCAGTAACCTCAACACTGATTGGTGTATGTGTGCATGAGGGCGAGGCTTGTACTGTAACGTCTCAGTTGATTCGCTGGTAGCCCGATGATCTCCTACAAACACACTCTTGAACGATGAAAAAGAACACCAGTATAAGAATTCCAGTGGGTATGAAGGCAATGCGTAACATGTAGAATGAATTGCCCAGAGGTTCGCTCAAGCCCATTAAAACAGTCCTGTGGAGTAAACAACAGTTCAGAGTTCAGACAACATTTTATTTTTAGAACTGATCCGATCCTGTTACTAAAAATTAATGGCCAATACCAGGGCAGTTTCCCGGGCGACAACCAATCGCTGTGAAAATTAGGCAAGGCAAGATATTGACATATGTTTCCGAGTGTTTGCTGAACTGTTGGATTATTGAGCTGAAATCACTTGTCGTTAAAAAAATTATGTGTAAAAGTAAATGCTCTTTGGATGCTTTCATTTTAACTGCCGTAAAAAGAAGATGAAACTCAAACAGGGTGTAAACATTGTTTTCAAAAGGCGTCCTCTGCCCTAAATTTGACACGCCCCAAAGCATTGCCGACCGCACTGAGCGCAGATTTGACACTATAGTGGAAACCATAATAGAAACCGTGACACTAACTAACTGCCTAGACACTATCAGTACTCTTTTCTTCAGACCAGCACATGCTACTCCTTTCGAAAAATCCAGCATATGCTGGTTAGGTATGTTTTGAAGCATGGCTGCTGGTTTGAGCTGGTCACGTGCTGGAGCTAGTTGCTTAGGACCAGAACATGACCAGTTAAGAACTAGCTTAAACCGGCTCAAACCAGCATATGCTGGATTTTTCAACAGGGACTCCCTCCAACCCCTGTTTATCCAATGTTCTCCGTGAGCACCAGACTAAACTCAGGGCAGCAGAGAGAAAAAGGTGCACACCAAAAGATTTAGCTGATCTCAGCAGGTATCAGTCACTTCTATCCTCATTTTCCACTGAGGCAAAACGGCCTTCTTCCATAACAAGATCACCAGGAAACCAAACTCTTCAAAACATTCAACACTCCCCTTTGTCCCCCTCTGCCACCTCCCACCACCTCTTTAACTGCTGACAATTCTGCTAATTACTTCACTAACAAAACCACATCCATCAGCAGTCAGTTCTCATCTCCACTCACCCAGGAACTCACAGCAAACACTCTCACAGCTGACCATCTTCTCTCCTCCTCTCTTCTTACAGAAGTGTCTAAACTTATCCTCTCCAGCCACGCTACCTCCCCTCTAGACCAGTCCCCTCACATCTCCTGCAAGCTATTTCCCCTGCACTTCTGCCTTCACTTACACACATCAATACATCTCTTCTCACAGGCATTTTCCCCACTGCATTCAAGCAGGCTCAAAATCAGGAAGATCAGACTCTTACTAACAGAGCATGCTGCACAACTTCTTGTCCAGGCCCTTGTCATTTCTAGGCTGGACTACTGCAATGCTCTTCTGGCTGGACTGCAATCAGACGTCTGCAAATGATTCAATATGCAGCAGCGCATTTTGTTTCAATGAATATCAAACTTACCAGCTGATGTATTCGGTGGCTTTGTAAAAAATTGGGTCTCCAGCCGTACCGAAGCTGATGTTCAGGCCATATGTCTGAGGATCCTTTATGAAATACGCCTTAACCAGATCGGACTGAGGGATCTGGTCCATGAACACAAGCTCTGAGTGTTTACAGGGTGTGGCATCCTCAGGTGCCGGCTGGGCTTTACGATACGCCACGGGTTTCCACTGATTGTAACCCCACACATTGTCACCGTTCACCGGAAACGACACCCATTGAGACATCTAAGAGAAGAGACAGGACAAATGCTCACTTTAAACAGGAAAACATCAACACACATTCATATTAACACTGTACAGCTTGGCATATGAATTAACAGTAAGGAAAATCAGATTTTCTGGATAAAATAAAATAAAAAAACACTAGAAAAAAATCTGGATTTTATAGCTAATATATTGTGATCAGTTTAGAACATGGAGAAAAAACAGCTCCATTTTCTCAGAGACAGCAAAAAATATGCAATTTGGTGCAACTGCTTATATTTGATGAATTAATTCTGATGCCTGTAATGTAAATCAGTGAGATCTTTATAACAATATAGCAGATACTGACATAAAATTATATAAATATCAGTGGTCGCTCTATATCTCCAATAATATGTCTTAGTAAGATGAGATTGAAATGATCCAAACATATAATGCAATGCTGATTGAGAGATCCTGATGATCAGATTTGAGACGCACTGATTTTTCTAGAAAAACAATTGATGGAGAATCAAGTAAAGCTGAGCTGCTTCAGTCCAATAAGTGTTCATCTGGAAATATGACTGCAGTTATTCTGATAAAAATCAGTCAAGATTTGACAGCAGAAAGACACTGAAGCAGCAGCTTAAGCTGGACATTTGTACAATTATTCAAAAAAGCCTTTTACTTGGTTTAACTGCAGAGTTTTGATCACGTTGATCATTTAGAGACTTGTGTGTATCAAATATGATTCAGCCAACAATCTGAGACAGTGTCCAGGTTTGCTGAAGTGTTTACCTGAAAGAAAAAGGGTTTGTACTCATCGTCTATAAAGCTGTCGACATAGACTCTTTCCCTGAATCCAGAGTCTACAACGGACTGAAACTCCAGAGCAAATCTGGAGTTGTCTCCTCGTGGCGTCACACCATCTAGCCACACACGCAGCTGCGAGGAGTTTGCGTTATGACGGAGATTTGGCATAACTTGATCACGACCCACCGACTCAAACACTGAGAACTGGAGATGGAATCAGACACACATGAGAGAGAAATCAGACACACATGAGTTACTGTACATCTACACAGAACCTGCTGTTTGTTGCTGTAGTTCTGCTCACCTGCAGACAGATGGAGCCGTTGAGGAAACTCTCTGTTTTTTCTCTGCCACACAGTGTTACTATGTGATCCGACTGGTTAACAGTGATCTTCGGTTCGGACCAGTTGAAGTTCTGCAGCTCGTATGGAGGGTAAAAGCTGGACTTTGCTGTCTGCTGAGGGTCAGCTGCGTTATTGACATCATCGTACTCCCACACCTGACAAACAATCACATCAGTTTTCATGTTTTAATTTCTAACCTTCATTTCTCATTTTATTTATGCTCTTTTATTCTCTCCATCCATCCATTCATTTATCCATTCATCTATTTATCCATATATCCATCCGCATTTGAAGGCATCAGTATCCCAAAGACTCAATGGCAAGGTTAGATTAGGCAATTTAGTGCCTTTCTAGAAATAAATAAATAACAACAACAATAATAAGTATAAGTAATAATATTAATAGTTCTTATAAGACTGCATATGTGTACATCAAATCTCAACTACTTATTTATTCATGTAATATTGAGTGTATTTACTCTGGTGAACACTAGAGCGCTGCTGTACCGCACACTGGTCTCCGGATCCACCCTCAGGCTGCCGGATAAACTGTGGTTGATAAACGCAGGCCAGTCCACATGTACTGTAGACTGAGTGCTGTAAGTGTGGACCATCAGCAGCGCTGGAGCTCCAGAGTTACACAGCAATAAGTGAAGTGTGCCACTGTGCCCCAGCCCTCGCACATGAACCAGACCCACTCCAGGAGGAAGAACCGACGGAGGAGTCAGACCGGGATTCAGCTCCACAGACACCTGACAAATCAAGAGAAATTAAGAGATGTTATGTTAGATTAATCACAAATTAACCTTTATAAAATAATCTGAATTGTAGATATTTGAAAGGTAGTAAGGGCAGTATTAAAATATTTCTTGTGACATCAGTAGTTCAACCATAACATAATACCGTAATTTTATGAAGCTACGAGAATATTTTTGTGCTCCTGCATACAAAAATATCTTAATTAGTGTTCTGAAGATGAAAAAAGTTCTTACGGAACGCCTTGGACACATTGTAATTTTTTACTAACAATTCTTAGTACTTTGTATATATACATATTTATATTGCTTAAATGATTATTTAATGATTTTTATTTTTTTTGGTATTTCTGAATGTGATTTTGTGTTTTTGTTTTTTAAATATTTGTTATAGTTGGGTGTTATAATATAGTAGATGTGTTGTGTTGTTTTTGTGTATAAGCTACTGGATATCTTGAAATTCATTCTGGATTAATAAAGTATCAATCAATCAATCAATCAATCAATCAATCACAATGGGAAAAGTCATGGATGATATTTTCACAGATGATGCATCTATTACAGCAAGAACATGAAAAGTTAAAGAGATTTGGTTTTAGGAACCGATTTTATAGTTCATTGAAAAAGGGTAATTGGAGAGGAGTGGCAGTTCCCAACATTATCCTAAACTCTGCCTGTTTTGAATACTGTTATGAAATAAATGACAAAGGAGGAAGATATATTAAAGTGCAAATTTGAAAATAAAATGGCCACATTGGCCAATGAATACGCCTCCCCGAAACACATTGTCGAGGCTTATGTACAAAACAACAAAGAAAAGGCAGTGACAGCTTACCCTATTAAACGTACAAGATGTTTAAGGAAGAATTGAAACCAATCCTATTATGATCTTTTATTTGGACACTCAAAGAAGGTAGACTCCCCCATCATGGAGCGAGGCTATCATTACCAAGAATTTAGCAATTTGTATAGACCAATCTCTATTTTGACGGGGGACTATAAATTATTCACCTGAATTATTTATAAAAGGTTTGTAACATTTTTATCTGATCTAACTGATTAGGAGCAAACTGGGCTGCTGTTTGAGCCCTTTTCTACGGTGGCCGAGAGAGCTCAACGCGCTGCAAATAGAAAAAACATCTGCAAATTAAGAAAACAACTTCCTCAATTTTACAACGCACACACTGCAAATGGTCACAACACAACCAAAAAAGAAACGCACTGCAAATAGAAAAACACCTGCAAATTAAGAAAACAACTTTCGTCAATTTGACAACACACGCTGCAAATGCTCACAACACAACCAAACAAAGAAACGCACTGCAAATAAAATTGATTTGGTTGTATTGTGAGCATTTGCAGTGTGTTTCTTTATTTGTTTGTGTTGTGAGCATTTGCACCACCTGCTGTCAAACTGATGAAGATGGTTTCTTGATTTGCTGTTGCTTTTTCTATTTGCATGTGTTTTCTGAAGTTGCAGTGCGTTGAGCTCTCTCGGCCACCGTACTTTTCTTTTGGTTCTTTATATTGCATCTTTGGCCCAAGCACAAAATAAAGACCTGAGCAGGAAAAGTATTGGACAAGAGAATATAATTGGGTTGTTTGCTGATGATGTCATTATTTATCTTAAGGGACCTAAATCGCTTTCTCACTACTTATGAATCCATTGGAAGAATATGGGAAACTGGATAAAAGTTAAATGTGTTGAAAACCCAAGATGGTGAACTCTACCAATGCAATTCAGCTCTAGAATAGAGGGCATACAAATAAATGCTGTCCCGAGATTATTGATCTTTTTCAAGGTTTGCTAGAAATTATTCCTAAAATTCAATTTAGGGCTTGGGATGGGATGATTTTTAGATTTATTTGGGAGGAGAAAAAAACGTCAAATAAGATATACAACATTACAGCTGGCAAAGAACAAAGGAGGATTAGCCCTACCAAATCCAGAGGATTATTTTACGCTGCACAAATAAGATCTTGCGTATGCTGGTGTAACCCCTGGATACACATCTACATGGAAATATATAGAGCTCACAAGCCAGGGTTTACCTAAACAATGTCTTCAAGTTGAGCTAAAAATGACTGCAGTTGCAAGGAAAATGGAAAGGTTTTGCAAAAATAAAATATAATTTGGAAACTAAGGACTTTTATTGGTATTTACAAATACAGGACTATTTTGAAAGGGAGTTTAAAAAAAAATGCTATGGAATTGAAGAAACTGATAGAGCTGATAATTAATTCACATATAAGGAATATTCCCAGAATAATCTCTCTTTACCAGGTTATGATGGACAACACTGCAAGCTGGAAATGGGAAAGAGAACGTCTCTGTTACGTATATAACCCACGTTCCCTGAATAAGGGAACGGAGACGTCACATTGGAATGTACCGACGAACTGGGATCTTGCCTGAGAGCCCTATCATCTTCGAATGTAAACTAAATGAGCCAATGCATATTGGCGTGCGAGATATAGGACAGGGCTTGCATGGAGAGTCTATTACTGTTGTTCCTCTTAATCCACACAGTAAGACTATTGGATAACACTGGGAAAGCGTGCCGTTTCCAGGGACGCTGCGGAATCCATATCCTGCACGTAGCGAGGTATCGTAGAGATTACACTGGGCGTTAAGTCAGAACAACATATACAATGTCTCTAAGGTGGCTCCGGCCCAGTTAGGAGGGAGTCAACACCGGCAGGGACAGCAGAGCGGAGTCTGCCAAGGGAAAGACACAGGCTCACCAACAAAGGAAGCATACCATGGAAGAATACACACATGGGATCACTGTGGGGATCACAACATATGGGCACCTATAGCACAAGGGGTCAACCAACAGGTGTACTTATGGGTGTTAGGCCTGGTGCCGGACGTTCCACCACATGCGGCTGCCCGGGGTGATGGAGGAACTCAACAGGATTTGCCTTGTGGGGAACTGAAGTGTAGAGAAGAATAAGCACACATGTCCGGTCTATAGAGGGGAAGGCGCAGCAAGCGAGACACCGAGCAGTCTCTCTGTGTTTACTGGCTAATCGAGACGAGTACACAAGAGCATACTGGCTCTACACGAAGGCTATAAAACCTAGCAAATGTGTTTGATGTCACCCAGCCCGCAGCTCTACAGATATCTGTCAGCGAGGCGCCATGTGCCAACGCCCAAGAAGCAGCAACACTCCTCGTCGAGTGTACAAGGGGGCACGGCACGCCTTGGGTTTGATACGCTATCCAATGGGCCAACCTCTGGTTGGAGACAGCCTTTCACTTCTCTTTTCCCAGTTGACCTGAAGTCCCAACTGGCTGAGATGACCCTGTGTCCCTGTGCCCGCACAACTGATCCTGTGACTGAGCTCAAATTGGTTCAGACAACTGTAATGTCGCGTTCTCTTCTAAAATGTATTATTTTAAAAAATCTGATTTCAGGTATTTATGTATCTAAATTATGCATGAATATTCCCAAACACTAGGACAGTGTGATTTCTGTGTGAGATATGTGACTGTTGTCATATTTCTATAAAAATTTAAAATACATGTCTGTATTAAAATAAAAATAGATGATAAATACGCCTTTCGTATGGAATTAAATAGCAAGCACTTTGGATGTCTTGTTCATTATATTTATTTTCATATAAAGCAACAGAACTGAAATTATATCATGTTTATCAGCAGCACAGCATATGAGTGAGAATAATGCGATATCCTCCTTTGATCTCGTAGGTATCTGTTCACTTGGAGAGGTCAGAACTGTCCGTCTTGACTGCGCTTATTTCACTCTTCACCTCACTGCAGCTACATGCTCTCGCCTACATTTCAGGTGATGTGCATCTCAAACAAGCCTGATGTTCACTAAACTGCTTGTACAGTTCAGAAACGTCACGCACCCCAGCTAAGAATGTGCTCCGGTTGCATTGTAAACAATGGCTATGCAAACAAGGAAATGTACCTTTGGTAACTACACTTTACATAAAAATACATATGAATACCCATGAGTTGGTCTTCTTAAATCTGAAAGGCATCTTTATCATCCAGATCCTGTGAAGAAAAAAGATTGTCAGTTCATTGATTTCATTTCATTGCAATTATTGCTTTATTTTTTGTGAACATGACATTTAATAGGATTAGAAAACCTTTGCCTTTATAAAGTTGAAAGCTGCATCTGAAAATGTGTAAAATATATTGTCCCTTAATGGAAAAGGTGTGACTGCAGTAAAAGCAAAAATGCCTCAAGGGCTACGCCATTGTAAAAAGTTTGAGAATCACCGCTATGCTATACATTATGTGCAAAAAAGGTTCAATTATAATCATTATATTCTAAAACAACTGCTTGTCCACTGAAATAAAGAATAAACAAACAAAAAACAAAGACTACAGGTAAAAGGTAGTAAACATAATAATTATATTTAATGTATTGCTCATTACAATAGTGCCTTTGAAGATTTTAGTCCTGTCTCTTTTTCAAAGGACATCAGTGTAGTGCTCCACTCATAAATGAGAGCTCAATTCTCACATCCTTAAAGCAAAAACAGCAGCTTTTACTGCATGACCTGTTCCTCAAAAGGGTGTCTCTAAACCCAACTCATTTATGTAAAAGCTTCAGGCTAAACATATGAACCAGCTAATAAAACAAACATGTTGCTTTATCATTGCATAATTGGCGACGTTTAAAGCATTCAGTCATTAATCTGCTCAAATGTAATTTGATTCTTACCTTTTCAGTGTCTTTGGGCTGTCAGTGATGCAGAAAAACAATCAGTCGTCCTCGAATGAACCCAAAAGTCAGTATGGCGTCAGAACAATTGTATACAACAGCTGAACTGTTTAGTCTTGGAAGTAAATTTTATCTAAATATTTTCTCGAAAAGGCACACATCTAGAAAGCCTCGTCAAGATTACTCGAACATGTTTGCAACAAACTGATATTAAGTTACTCAAAATATCAAACAGATTTTTGTTGATTTTTTTTTTTTATAATTACAACTCCACTGAGTTATTTTTCTCAGTGTAAATAGAAAAGGCATTTTCTAAACTGAGTCTATTCTTTACGTATTTGCAGCTTTTCAAAGGTTATTAGTTGTTACTCTGGTATGAAGTATTTATTGCTGTATTATTCTTACCTTCCGTTGAAACATATCTCCACGTGTCAGAATATAAATTATACAACCAATCACACACCAAACCACAGTGGTTATAATTTTTCCTGTAAACCAGCACATGGTTTAGCCTCTGAACACAAACATGGAAGAACTTTTCTTTTTTGTTGTTTTCCTTTTTCTTTTCTTCTTCTTCTTCTTCTTAAAGGCAGGGAACTAACATTTAAGGTGCATTTACACCACCTTCTGTACTGGAGTATGGGCCAGAGATTTGGATTTTCATTCCTTTTTCTTATTTTTTTGTTATGGACTGGTTTGGATTTATGTGAATGCTCATCCACTACAGGGCTCTCCAGTAAGAAGTGACAACTCTTTATCTGAAGTCTTTGAATGTTCACAGCAAATGTTGGCACAACATCAGTCCAATTTGATTGGATATTGTACAGCTGTATGGTTATGAGGCGTTAAAAGTGGTTTTTCGGAAATAGAATAAAATACACATGAGTACATCTGGCAAATGTATGTAACAGCCATGTAAATAACAAATAGACATAAAGGAAAGCACAAATGTAAACATCTTTCATGCAAAATATCTTACCCAGGGCAGTACCAAAAAAATAAATAAAAAAATACAATTTATTTTTTTTGATCCCTCTTATTTTGGTAAAATAATTAACATCTTGTAAATTCTGCAAGGGGTATGTAAACTTTTGATCACAACTGTATATTTTTATAGAACTATATAATTCGGAATAAACCCAGTAGTGGGGTCAAAGGGGCCTTTTTGTGCTATGATGACAGCTAGCAAATGTTTATATTTATTTATCTTTTTTCCAGTGAATAACCTTTATAAATGTTACACTCCAAAATAAAATAAAAAATCTTAATAAATGAAATATGAATAAAAAAAATTCTAATAATTTGTAATTTTTTCCTCATGGTCTTCAGTTCAGTTGCAGTGATCTTGTTTTTATTATATATTTAACGACACTGTTTTGACCCCGAAGTGGACTGGGGTTACTGGGGTCTAACATTTAAAATTGACATTAAAGTCCGCGTGAAATCAAAATTGACTATTATTTTGTTAGTGCACACTGCTATTTTTGTGGTGAACAATTCATCCATGCAAGTCAATTCACAAAAAAAACAAAATAATTGTTTGCCTTCATAATCTTTAATGCAAATCTAAAAATGCTCCTCCCCTCTAAAATGATGGGCCTTCTCTGATGACATCAGTTTGAAGGTTTGGGCATGAGCTTGACATCCTTAACCACGCCCCTCCAACGGTCAGTGTTCATTTCTGAATGAAACGCCTACTTTACAACATCCAATCAATTTGCAGTAGAAAAAACAATGTCCTCTGTTTTCCTCATTCAATATTCTGTTTCTCTCGGAAGTACGTCACAATACGGAAGTAAAAACGGTCGTAAACTTCTGATTCACATGGACTTTAAAGGGATAAATCACCCAAAAATGAAAATTCTGTTGTTAATTACTCACCCTCATGTCGTTCCAAACCCGTAAGACCTCATTCATCTTTGGAACACGAATTAAGAGAGTTTTGATTAATTCTGAGAGATATTGACTTTCTTGAACATTGCAAGACTGGGGTGAAGGTCTGCAGTTATGAGTTATGGAAAAACAATAAGTTTCATTGAGACTGATTATCCTATCCCTGTCAGTAACAGTAACAATACTAACTAATGCTCATGTGCCACTGAATTATATAGGCATTAGCTCAAAATTACACCCAGGGTGACCATTAAACTTGTTTGCATTTTACACAGACAATCTGTTACCCACATGTCAAAACCTGTTACTCTGAAAAGTAACAGGGAGGACAGTGACAGGTTTGACGATTTCAAACTAATTTGCTAATTTCTAGCTAATAGTCAAGTTCACAAAATCATATGTTGTACACTTTGAAAGTATTTTACTTGTAGATATTGATTATATTAAATGTAATAAATAAAAAAATGGTAACAGTATTGACCCTGCATGATGCCCCCCCCCCCCCCCCCCCCCCCCCCCCCCTCAGCCAAGCCTCATAAATCATCAAAAATAGAGAGGAGTGAGAGAGAAACATGATTGTGTGTTCAGTGTAGGAATTCTGGTTGAGAGATTATTTTACAAGGGTTCAGGGTGACAAGAAATCAGGGGACATCAATAAAATGATTTAAATTTGATAGAAAAAATGCATACTTATGCCAAAAACATTGCTTATCAATGAGACTATATTTAAAACCATATGCAAATGTGATTGTTATATCATTTTGCCTTCATTTTGCAAATTAAAATTCCTGCTGAAAAAGAAAAATCATAGTGATATTAAATCCATGTTAGATTATATAGGGATGCAAAGGGCACCGATTTTGAATGACCCTGCTTTTACTATTTTTAACGATGACAAACCTTGTTTAACACCAGAACACTTCAATAGTCGCTCTGGATGAAAAAGTCCATCAAATGAATAGGCTACAAGTAAGTGTAAATGTTCAGGAATGCTTTAATAATGCTTTATTGATATTGATATATTATGAAGAGGCTGTTACATCTGCTGCATTTCTACAGTAAGCTTCATCAGATTCAGACACAATCAGAACTGCAGTATTTTTTCTCATATATTGTTAATTTCAGCCTGAAATCATCAGAGATCTTTTACAATAAACTTCAGCTGCTCTACACATCATATACAGCTGTATCTGGAACAAACAGACAGAAGCTGCACAATGTTTGGTGGACTTTCAGCTCTTATTAATAGACTGTATCTGGACAGTAGTGTCTATGACAGCTAACAGACCGACATCTTCTGATCTTTCAGCTCATTTGACAGAATAACCATTAGAGGGCAATAATGACTCAGACTCTGGAAACTCTCTGGTTCAGGAGTTTTTACTTTCGGTTTGGTTTTTATGTAGATCTCGCTGAAAGTGCAGTGGTTTATGAAGTTTAGACAGAATGTAAGATTCATGCAGAACTTTTACAATGTGAGTTTTTAACTTTTTAAATATAAAGCTTGTAGCCTATGTTTTTGTGTTATTATAGCAATAGTTTTGTTTGTGATAAGGGTTGCCTGCTAACCTGCTAATGATGCTAATGAAACAAGCCAACATGTTTATCATCATGAGGATGGTTTTTATTAGTGACGTTATTAATGTTATTAATTATTATTAAATCGTCTTGCATTAATTATTCATTGCAATGAAATGATTTCTTCATTGATGAGAGGATTGTTTTGTAGCAGGTTACTGGATTTCTATAACTTTGTGTTTGTGTCAGCTGGGCATTTGTGCCATTTTAAGCATCATGTGTCAGATTATTACAATGAAATTTATAAAATCAAAGACTCAGATTATAGTTTGATCTTTCTTATTGAACATTTTTACCATGTAATGTCCACATATGTTAAATCTTTAAATAAAATTGAGACTGGATGTTTAGAGTCGTTTGTGGTCAGTTATATAGTATTTTATCACTCAGGAAAGTATTTTATCGTTGCATTAATATCTGTGTGATGTGTGTCTGTATCTGTCACATAACAGCTGTCTGTTTTCTCATCAGGTTCAAATGCTTAAATCTGCTGCTGTTTTGCCTCATCAATCAAAGCGGTCAGTATTATTATTATTATTTTTGTTAACTATTTTTTGATTTTCAGTTACAGCTAGAGTTGTCTAATTACGTGTTTTTCTATTGCACCACTAAGGTAAGTTATTTTGTTGACATGTATGTAGTTTTTGGTGAACATTTCTTAGCATCATCACACAATAACATCACTGACTTATCTTTATAGTTCATTCTAGTTAATTTATTATTAAACATTGTCTATTATTATTCAACATTGGGGAAGTCGTGGCCTAATGGTTAGAGAGTCAGGCTTGTAATCCAAAGGTTGTGGGTTCGAGTCTCGGGCCGGCAGGGATTGTAGGTGGGGGGAGTGAATGTCCAGCGCTCTCTCCACCCTCAATACCACGACTGAGGTGCCCTTGAGCAAGACACCGAACCCCCAACTGCTCCCCGGCATAAATGGCTGCCCACTCCGGGTGTGTATGTGTGTTCACTGCTGTGTGTGTGTGTGTGTTCACTGCTGTGTGTGTGTTCACGGTGTGTGTGTGTGTGTTCACGGTGTGTGTGTGTGTGTTCACTGCTGTGTGTGTGCACTTTGGATGGGATAAATGCAGAGCATGAATTCCGAGTATGGGTCACCATATTTGGCTGTATGTCACGTCACTTTCACTTTCACTAGAAACTCACTACATCTGCTCTAGCTTTGTATTACTGTCACGAATGAGGCTTGTTTGTGAGCTCAGAAAGACCAACATGACATATAATAAGACAAATCTCTATTTTATTATGCCATTGATTACAGAAAATAAACAGAGATGCCACATTTATTTTTCAGTATTGATAGGTTGTATTAAATGCATCTGTATTTGCAGGAACCCCCCCTGTAGGAACTCCCCTTATATCTTTGTCAGGAAAAAAGGGAGACTGCCATGTGAATTTGAGTCTAAAAAGATTTCTGACATTAGTTTAAACAGTCTGTCAGAAAACATCCCTGTTTGTCAGAAGAAAAACTGTAGTTGCCGAGTCTGTAAGAAAGGAGTGTGTGACGTCGTCTTCAAGGATCTGAGCTTCACTGATGCTGGGACGTACTTTTTGCATGTCTATTACCATAATGATCAGACAGAGCTGGAGCGACAGATCAGGACATACCAACTTCATATTCATGGTAAACTCAAAACTGATTGAAACATCAACATCATTTTGGGTTTTCCTTTAGTAATTGTGTTGATATTGCATGCAACCAGCAGAAACTCTGAATGGGACAAGCTTAATATTCAGATTAGTCATCCCCAATATGGGTTTTCCAATGGCTGATTTAAAATGATTACATTTTTTCCCAATCCTAAATATGTGCTTATGTCTTTGATTGATTGACACTGTAATAATAATGATCAATGTCTTTCTGTTTCTCCTCAGATGAGATCTCTGTGAAAACAGGTGAGAAGCGAAAGTTAGATGTTCTTTCCAATGCTAATCAAGTAGTGCACTGGACCAAAACCAAAACAAAGTGCAGGGAGGTTTGGAGCAGAAGCAACGGAGCTCAGAGTGATCAACTGACCGACACTGATGGGACTCTGACCATTAAAGAGTTTACAGTCAATGATGCAGGAACATACAGAGCTCTGGACTCTGAAGGAGAAATCTTGATTACAGTGACAGTCACAGGTGAGAGAAGATCAGTGGATGTTTAGAAATATTGTTTATAAAGTGTACAGCTGAGGTTTATTCATCCTGAGTTGAACAGATATTTGATGCTAAACTGTGAGACTGATCTTTCAATATCCTCTACAGAATGTAGTACAGAATCAAAAGATGAACTGGACGACAAAGATAAACACAAAACTGATGACACTGAACAACGTAGTAAGTAAAACTAAAAGCATTGAGAACTTAACAAGATCTTTAATCAGTGAGTTAAAAAAAAAAGCATTAAAATGTGTTCTTCCCACCCTCCCCAGCTGTTTGGGTTTGGATTTTGATCGTTGGACTGACTGTGTTTGTGGTTCTGGCTCTGATTATACACAAATGTCTGAATAGAAGAGTTTTGTACTAAGGGACACAAACTGTACAAGGGTCCAGAACACCTAAGGATGCTGCTTGCCGGGCCAACATATCTACAGAGATTCTATCAACATATTTCTTCTACACATATGTAATTTAGAAAACAAACAGTATGAACATTTGGGCTGCTCCTCACATCAAGATTCAATTTGTTATCAGTATCGGCATTCAGTTAACGGGGCCTGGACTGGAAGGTATTATTTTTACTATTTTTACTAAACAGTTAGGAAAGTATTCATAGTATGAAACGCGAGCATGCACAACTGTGCCAAACTGTGAAATTACTGTATGCAAATATGTGTATTTTATATGTATACTCATGCAAATAAGCATATATGTGTACACTTTTATATATTTAGTTTTAAATATGTATGTTTAACCCTCAGGTTGTTCAAATCCCTTTAACACTTCCCATTTTTGACCCTGAACATCACAAGTGTAACAAGGTTGAACAACATCAAAAAAAATGTTTAACAATAATTATAATTTTTTGTGGTGGAAGTATTTATGCCCTGTGTGAAGTCAGTAAATCTTAGTCCAATGCGATAACATAAAGTAACATTTTTGGGAGAAAGAAAATTGACTTTTGAAAATTCATAATGACCCGAACACAACCTGAGGGTTAAACTGAACTGAGCTGGATGATGACCACTGAATTCAATGATGAACTGCCTTTATTTTGAATTTGATTTGAATTACTTTACATTGAGTGATTACTATTGTCCTTCTGCATTATTAACAAGCTATTTTCCTATTGAAAACTGTACAGGGTAAAGCTGTTTTGACACAATTTGTTTTGTTAAAAGCGCTCTCTCTCTCTCTCTATACATATACAATATATATACAGTGTAGTGCAAGTTACTTCCAAACTGTAATACATTACAGATTACTTGTTACTGTTATTTAAAAGTAATGCCTTACCGTACAATATTACTGTCTCAGAATTGTAATGCGTTACATAACTCCTGTTTTACTTTTGAGTTACTTTCACCAAAATATCTACAGAAGTAGAACTTAAGATTCTAAAATGACAAAATGTACTAGAGCCCTGCCCTAATGACAAAGTGTTTATATTTCATTCCGGCTTTTTATCAAGTTCATTTAGAAAAAACGTTTGGAGCATTTTTTGTTCATTAAATACGTTTTTTCTTTCTTAAAGCAACGAACAAGCGGCCAGCGGCAGACCGGCAGGATGATCATAGTCATGTTTGATCAATTTAGCCTTCTCAAATCATCATGACTTGCCTAAAATAAAATCTATAGATATACTAAAACAGTTCAAGCATATAACAATGTTTAAACGTTAAAGATAAATGTGCGCTGCATCAGTAGTTTGTGTGGAAAGTGGAAGCTAAAGTGCAGGACATGGAGGCACCAGCGCAATCAATTGCAATTTTTTTTCAATGGATACAACTTACGCCGTAATTTTTGCTCATAAAGGTAAGAGTAATACATCATTCGTAAAGGGTCTACTTTTATTTGTACAGTGCTTTTATCTTGAACAGGAGCGCTTCACAAAAATTAACCGAAAGACAGCGAATATATGCCTCACAGACATGATAAATACAGCTATGGACAGCTTTAAATTACTACTTAACGAAATAAATAAAAACAAAAACGATTTAATACAATCGTTATCCGTGAAGATGCACTTCTCTGCATGTAGGGGTATCTCTCCACCTTCAATACCATGACTGAGGTGAGACCCTTGAGCAAGAACCGAACCCCCAACTGCTCCCCGGGCACCGCAACAAAAATGACTGCCCACTGCTCCAGGTGTGTGTTCAAGGTGTGTGCACTCGGATGGGTTAAAAGCAGGGGTGCAACTGCACATTTTCTGAAGGGTATGCAAGATCATTGTTGGCGCCCCCATTTATTCTAGCCCCAACTCCTGCAGAAACTACTGCAAGTCAATGACCAAAAGTCAGTTAACTAGCTTGTGCATGGAAGGTTTACAAACTCATCAGGGGTGAAAAATGTGACATTGGTTTGATCCCATAAGCCTTTTCAATACCATAAGTGGAAAAAAGTGTATAATAAATTAATGTTTGAACTCATTAAAAATGTTATTCATATTATTTGTGATTATTCATAAAGTTTATTAAAGAAGATTTTCACAGAATGATTTTGGCAAATGGCGCCCCATGCACTGCATATAGCCTACTACATATTCTGTTTTTGTGCCACTGGTTAAAAGCAGAGCACAGTCACTTCACTTCACTCACTTAAATAAAGGTGACTTGACTTGGAATCAGATCATGAAGTGCCTGAAAATTCAGAGAAAGTGAATCTAACTTGAACAACAGCATGGATGCCTGTAATGATCAACCTCTTTAAACAACAGAATTTTTATTGAGCTGTTCAGAGATCCGTGTGGTCACTTCTTATACTCACAGGTAAGTTACAGAAATATAAGAGAGATTGTCCTGAAGAGGTTTTTAATGGAAACTAGATTGTATCTAGTTTATGTCAAACTGGAATAATTTGAACAGAACCAGGCTTAATCAAGTCAAACACTGCACTACTTTAGTTGTTTACTGCATTGAAATGGTATCAGAATTGTATTTAAAGTATGTCATTTGATTAGTATTACAGCAAAGTTTGGTGTTACTATCATTTTGTCACGTGACATTAAGATTCAAGAAACAGGAAGTTAATGAGCTGCAGGCAGAATGAACACAAACCTGCTACACCGCAGTTTAAAATCATGTTTATAATAAACAATATGAAAATGACTCTTGACCATATAATACATCTAATATGTGGAAAGATATCTATTTGTTGGAAGATAGCAGATAGCTATAAAACTTTACATGAGATTTAAACAATTTAAATAATTAAATGATTATGATCCAAATCAGTTTTAATTTTGAAAAACAGAAAATAACTTATTTAATAACTTGAATGTCACTTTCTTTCAGAGGGTGAGAAGAGTGAATAGTTGTTTACAAGAATGAAAGGACCGTATGCTCTTTGAAAATATCTAATGGAAAATAATAATCATATTAAGAATAAGTAACCCAAACTCAGACCTGTGAGGATTTCAGTCAAACCACAGTGATCAGATATACATTCAAACATATAGCAAATGGGTTGTTTCTTATCAGTCCATTGGTCATTATCTTATATTGTGAAATACAATGTTTGTTTTTGTTTTTTAAAGAGGGGAAAATAATGGCGGAATCTGCACCAACATCCAAAAAACGAAGAAAAACCAGGAGGCAGAGTATAGAAGAAGACCCTCCATGTACGTCAATAACACAAATAATAACTTACTGGATGAATGACTTACACTCTTCTTATATAGTAATATTGAAAATACCAGCTTCAGTATGTGCATTATGGGATTCTTTATAAACACTTGCTGATAATTTTCCTTCTCTGTCTCGATTGAAAATAGTAATCATGATTATTTCAATAATTCATACAAATACCTTTCAATCAAAAAGACTTTAAGATGATTACAAACTTGAATTGTGTGTCTGAAGTAGTAATCTGTGTGATTTATCATTGTCATTTACTTTCTTCCCAATAATGACATCCTCCAGTGGTCCACTGACTGAGGGGCTTCAGTGCTCTTTATGTCTAGATGTGTTCACTGGTCCAGTCTCGACTCCATGTGGACACAACTTCTGCAAGACGTGTCTGAATAAGTGCTGGGACAACAGCCAGACCTGCAGCTGTCCATACTGTAAAGAAAGATTCAAGCAAAGACCTGACCTCAAGATTAACACCACACACAGAGAGCTCGTAGATCACTATAAAAAGAAAACTCCTGCGAAAACAACTGAAGTTCTGGGTGACATCTGTGAGGAAAGAAAGCTGAAAGCCCTGAAATTGTGTCTGGTCTGTCAGAGCTCTTACTGTAAAACTCACCTGGAGCCTCATTTGAGAGTGGCACGTTTGAAGAAACACAAACTGATGGATCCTGTGAGTAATCTGGAGGACTATATATGTCAGAAACATGAGAGACCTCTGGAGCTGTTCTGTAGAGATGATCAGACCATCGTCTGTGTGTCCTGCACTGATGGAGATCACAAGAACCACAACACTGTGTCTCTAGAAGAGGTGAGAACTAAAGACTGTCCATAATAAAACATTTCACTTATGAATTAAAACTGTCATTATTTACTCACACTCATGTCATTCTATAAATTACATTTTCTCTGTTTATAGACTGAGTTGATGATCCAAGACACGCAGCAGATGATCCAGGACAGAATCAAGAAGATTCAAGACATCAAACATTCAGCAGAAGTCAGAAAAGTGAGTGCTTGTTAGTGGTTGCTTACTGGCACATTCATTTAGATATAATGTCCATAACCTGAACTGTGCAGGATGTAAACAACACCACTAATATTTTGTTGATTGACCTGATTGAGCAGAAAAACACAGAAGGAGAAAGCAGCCCTTATTGAGCTGTTCACTGATCTCATCCGCTCCATTGAGAGATGTCAGACTGAACTGCTGGAGGAACAGCAGAAAGCAGCAGAGAAACAGGAGCAATACCTGATTGAAGAGCTGGAGCAGGAGATCTCTGAGCTAAAGATGAGAAACTCTGAGCTGGAGCAGCTTTCACGGACTGAAGATGTCTTACAGGTCAGTGAACATCTCTCTGATCAATGATAATGCAGTATATAACACTCCCCATGCTGAAGTATTTCTCCTCTCTCCTGCTGTAGATTTACTCATCCCTGTGCAGCTCTACAAACACCAGGAACTGGCCTGAGATCAGTTTGAAGACTTGTGAGAATCTGGAGAGTCTGAAGACAGCTCTGAATCAACTGCAGCAAACTCTAGATGAGAAACTTCATCAAACAAGTACATCTATTCATACAGTACACTGATCAAATATAAACATGTTGTACACATACATAAGAATTGTACACAATTATTTTAATATAGCTTTAATGCTTGTCTGTAATTCCACTCATGAAATATCTCAAAGATCTGCTGATGTTTTATTGTCATGTGTCTCTGCAGAGCTGAAGTGGATGCAGCAGTGTGCAGGTACAGCACTAGATTACATTTATATACAGCTTCATTATTCATCACAATCTGATTAAGTGAAGTTATTAACATAATTTCGTGAGGAGTACACCCATCTAATCTTTCAATTAATATCCAAGTATAAAAGACAGCCTCTTACCACTTCCGTCGTTAGTTCTTCAGCATCCCTCCTCCTCTCCATCTCCTCCTTTTATGCATATTTAATTACTTATTTATTTATCTTTCTGTCTATAGGGGGCTATCAGAGATGGAGTAGAATAGTTTCTCTGAGCCCTCCATTGCAGACATCAAGCCACATCTGTTTACCACTAATGCTAAGATTAGGGCACACAAACTCGTGAAATCATTTTGAAACTACATTTCACTGCTGGTTATACTCTGTATAATTGTGTATGTGACAAATAAAAATCTTGAATCTTGAAAATCTTGAAATCTGGATTAAATATTATAAATATCAATATCACAAAATATCTACATTGTTCAGTTATGATTCATATTTTAAGTTTTTTTGTTTTTTCTCAGTGGATGTGACTCTGGATGCTGATACAGCTCATCCAAACCTCATCCTGTCTGATGATGGAAAACAAGTGAGACATTCGACAGAATCTCCCAGACAACCCGAAAAGATTTGATTGCCTTGTGAGTGTCCTGGGAAAGGAGGGATTCTCCTCTACCCTATCCTACAGAAAAGCATTAAAAACTGCTAGATCTGATTACTTTTCATCTCTTTTAGAAGAAAACAAACATAACCCCCGGTATTTATTCAATACAGTCACTAAATTAACGAAAAATAGCTATTTTCAGGTGTTGGCATTCCCCAAGAGCACAGCAGTAAAGACTTTATGAACTACTTTACTTCCAAGATCGATACTATCAGAGATAAAATTGTAACCATGCAACCGTCAGCTACAGTATCACATCAGATGTACTATAGATCCCCTGAGGAACAATTCCACTCATTCTCTACTATAGGAGAGGAAGAATTGTATAAATCTGTTAAATCATCTAAACCAACAACATGTATGTTAGACCCTATTCCATCTAAACTACTAAAAGAGATGCTTCCAGAAGTCATAGATCCTCTTTTGGATATTATTAACTCATCACTGTCATTAGGATATGTCCCCAAAACCTTCAAATTGGCTGTTATTAAGCCTCTCATTAAAAAAACACAACTTGCACAAATTATTTTTGTCGAAACAAAAACCATCAACAAACACTATCTCTCCCATCTATTCACCCTCACTTCTTAAAGGAAAACAAACATGCATGTGTGTGTTGGTGATATGTGAATTTATCCACACACAAATCACACTCCTCCTTCGTAGGAGGCACCAAATATTCCATGTTGGAAACTCTTGCTCACCTGTGTGTTACTTTCACTTTTATTTTCATTCAAATCCAAAAAAAGCTAAATGTGCTGTGATTTGCAAAGTTTTGACGCCCAGAACACAAGACTCAAGCAGAACTTTCACAATGTAAGTTTTCATGCTTTTAAATTCAGCTTGTGTGTTTTTGTGTTATCAAGTAGTTGTGTTGCTGTTTATGGAAAACTAAACCTGCTAGTTTTGTGATTATGATTATGGTTTTTATTAACAAAGTCATTGATAGATAATAATTAAATATATATAATCTCATATAATTATATTTTTTAACTGAATTTCGAAATGCTTGAGTTCAATCATACCATATTCATATTCAGTATTACACATGAATCCTTTATTTTATTGTCATTTATTTAAACATGCAAAAAATCTCTTTTAAAGAAGTGGTCTGGCTAAGATGCAGCAATAAATTTTCAGAAAAAACTAAAACATATATACAATTAAAAACATTTACAAATTGATTCTTCCTTTTACCGCATATTGATACATTTTTTAAAAGTGTTTGTTGACACCAAGGTCTGCAACTTGAAGATATGTTTTAAAGAGTTCCATTCATGAGTTCCAAGTTCAGTTCGTGCAGGAACCGAAAGAGTGTAAAAGTCCTGTGTGCACAGAGAATAAGCTCCAGGAGCTTTGAGTTGGGTGAGAGAACAGAGATATGAAGACAGTAGACTCAAAATGGATTTATAGATAAACATGTAATGCTTACATCTGCGTGTTGATAATGATGACTAACCAACTCAATTATACAAAGCACAATGATGGTTCTAACATCACATTTTAATATAAACCTAAGCGCACCATGATACAAAGTGTCCAAAGAACATAGAAGTTTGGTAGACACTGATTTAGACAGCGTCTCCATAATCTAGGACTGCCATAAATAGTTTTGTCCTTGATTGATAAACATGGGATTTAAAAGATGAGCCATCAAGCATAAAACCGAGATATTTATATCCTGTCACTACTTCAATTATAGTACCCTGTGAGGTTTTGAGTGATTTGCGACTTGCATCTTCGATCTTGAAAATAACACAGCTTTAGTTTTGGTCACGTTCAAAGTCAGGTTTAGGCCTTTGTTGCACATCAAAAGCACTCTGTAGTGAGGACACAGCTTGGTGTAATATTGTTGCACTACAATAAATCTGCTCACTATTGATAGATTCAATAATCTTAGACAAAATACAAAGTTCAGAAATCGGCCTAGTTATTCAGAAATATCTCCTCCTTTTAACAATGAGATAACAAAGGCAGATTTACATATCTTTGGAAATTAATTTAACCTGTTAACCTTCGCCCCCATTGTGGGCCTCACAGGTGAAAATAACCTAAATTAAAATGATAACAGTTCGTGACAAAGTGTGCTACACAAACAAATTAGGTATCTTTGGAAAGAAGACACTCTAGGCTTTACTATCCATCATCCAGAGTTGATAATGTTCAAAAAGATAAAAAGTTATAGACACTGACGTGCCTTGAAAAATGTTTTTCCACACTGAATGTTTTTTTATTTCATATACAAATACATGAAATAAGTCCAAATAAGGGCAAAACAGGAAACTCAACAGGAACACATATGTGACACACAGTACATCTATTACGTAATTGTCTAAAACAAAGCCAATCAGATAGAAGATCGGAATGCATTGCTCTAGCCCAAGCAACATCACTCATGACTCAAATCTGATCATGCAGGAAAGAACCAAGGGCTATCTTGAACCTTTACACAATACATTTTAAAATGTTTATTAATGATAAAGAGCCCTTCATAAAAATAATTTCAGGCAAACAAGTTCTTCTCCCAATCAAGTTGAGCAAGGTCCTGAACAAAACCTTGTTCACTAAACTGAGCCTTATAATTAACCGAGCTTTGGTCTTGGATATCCCAAAAAAAAGAAGTGATTTCTAACTATTGCAACAGCAGTAATCACTAACATTAAGCACATAAACGGATGTTGTTGAATATTTATAAGGTGCATTAGTTCAAATTAAAGTGATGATTTATCAGATTTTAATCATGATTTATTACAGAAAACATTCAGATTATAGTTTCATGTTTTCTTATTGGACATTTTTATCATGCAAGATCCACATTTTTCAAATTTTCAGACAGAATTGTTTATCAACCAGGAAAGCATTTTATCTCTGCATATGTGTTTGTGATGCGTGTCTGTCACATAAATCAGCTCTTCTACATTCTTGTCAGGTTTTCCAATCTTCTGCTTCTGCTGTTATGCTTTATCAGTTACAGCGGTCAGTATCTTTTTATTTTTATTTTTTATAAATTGTAACAAATTGGAAAACGTGGAACAGCTGTTATTTTTGGCTCCTTATTGCCTTGATTTATACGTATACTTTGTCACAGAGAATAGAAAAAGCATTTTTGTTTTGCAGTATTGATATTTTGTATCTACATTTGCAGGAACCACCCTTATACCTGTGATAGGGAAAAAGGGAGGAAACACCATCCTATCATGTAAATTTGACCACACAGATTTCTGATATTGTTTTAAGCAGCCTATCAAGAAACATCCCTATTTGTGAGAACGAAGACAGAGAATGGCAGAGTATTTAAAACAAGAAACTGTGACATTATTCTAATGGATTTGAAACTGAGTGAAATACATTTTAAGAATCTATTACAAAACTGCTCAGTCCAAGCGACAAATCAGGACGCACCAACTTCAAATTCATGGTAAAATCAAAACTGATCAAACCATCAGCATGTGCTTTCTGGATTTTCTAATAATGTTAACAATATAATAATGTTGGCATTTCATGCAAGGCTGTAAACAGAGGCAATAATCAGGTTACTGGATTCCTATAAAGGCTTTTCAGTGGCTGATTTTTTTCTTAAAAACATCACATTTGGTGCCCAATGCTAAATATACGCCTTTATGGCCTTGATTGATAATGATGATTATAATGCTTTGTGTTTCTCCTCAGATGAGATTTCTGTGAAAATCGGTGAGGAGCTGAAGTTAGATGTTCTCTTACCCAATGCTGATAAAGTGCAGCATCAACCCAAAAGCAGCACAGCATGGACAAATGTTTGGAAGAGAAGCAGCGGGGTTCATAGTAATCTAATGTCTAACACTGATGGAAACCTCATCATTAAAGAGTTTACAGCCAGTGATGCAGGATCATACAGAGTTCTGGACTTTGAAAGAAACATCTTGATCACAGTAACAGTCACAGGTGAATCTCAGTGCTTATGCAAAAATATATTATTTTTAATAGCAGACAGCTGAGGTTTATTCATCATGATTTGCAAATTGATGCTAAACTGTGTGACTCAATATCAATTTCAATATCCTCTCCAGAATCTAGTACAGAATCAAAGGGAAAACTGAACTATGTAGATGATGACAAACCTAATGGTAAGTAAAATAAGGAGGCAATTAACTGCCTTACAAAGAAAGTTAATCCTTGAGTTTAAAAAGGAAATTACTTTTTTAAAAATTGTATTCTTTTCCTATCTTCCCTTTCTAGTTGTTTGGTTTTGGACTTCAACTGTTGTATTGCCTGCATGTATATGTTTTTGGTTCTGGTGGTTCTTGAACTGTTTTCGGTTCCTGACATCAAGAAATGTCTGCTTCTGAAAGCGGAACATGATTCATACCAAGAGGTCCCGATGCAATAAACAGTCAAGTCACCTTTATTTATACAGCGCTTTTAACAATACAGATTGTGTCAAAGCACTTAACAGTATCAGATTAGAGGATAGAGTGTCAGTAATGTATTAAACACTCAATTTTCAGTTAAAGGCATTTCATTATTGAGTTCAGTGATGTCATTGTCTAGCTCAGCTTAGTTTAAATAGTATCTGTGAAATCAAATTGACGATAATCACTAGAAATGAAGTGTTAACAGAACATCTAACAACGTCACTGGTTAGTTAAAATTTGCTTTCAGAGCCAAAAGACCTGCAGAGAATTCTTTGAAAATGTTTGCAATATTTATTTAAATTTACAATACATTTGAACTGCATCACAGAGTCTTGTAAGAATGGCTTTCCTGCTAAGACAGGACTCAAGATGAGATAAAACAACAAAACTGCAGAGAAGATCACATACACTGGCTGAGAAAACTTAAAAGATGAGCTGGAAACAATAACTATATGAGCTAGAATTAATACATTAATTCCATATATATATATATATATATAATAAATGTATTATTTGTAATAACAAGATTTATAGATGGTAGCAAATGTTAAATGTGAAACTTGACCATTTGCTGTCTTTGCCTGAACCTATAGATCATATAGTAAGCATTATGGGAAAATATGTAGCTGTGGCCAGGAAATATTTTTTAAGGTTTTAAAAGATGTGGTGCAAACATTGAGTATTGCCCAACAATCAAGAGAGAAACATCTAAAAAAAACCCAGAAACTTCAGATTGTTCCAAACAGAGCAGGAGGGTTATTTTGTGACATGAATAGAAATTGATCATAATTGTTGGTGAAGACTAAATTACATCTACAACTGATGGTATATTTTAAGGTTATCAAGTATCATACACCCCGTTTCTTCTTTGAAAAGTTTGTATATGTGCATTTTAGACATAAATAATAAAAATGTATAATAATTTGTTGCATTTATATAGTGCTTTTCTAGACACTCAAAGCGCTTTACAATGTGAGGGGGGGTCTCCTCAACCACCACCAGACATGACTATAAAACACGTCAAGTCAATAAAGCTCAACTCATTTTAACATATCCACAAACAAATTTGATGAGACTGTGCTTTATCAAGGTTCTGCTGCTTGAAATATGGTTCCCATAAACATAAGATCAAGTAAAAGTGCATATTTGTTCAAAAGACTATGTAAAGATATGCTTACAAAAATGTAGGTGTATGTTGTATATTTGATATATTTGTATATTTCTTCTATATTACCTCGCTGTAAATGTAAAGTTTCTGATTATTAAATATATGCAAATCTGGGTTGTCATGTGTTAATGTATCCTGGTTTATGATGTCAGTGATTGTTTTTGCAGCTTAATTTTAGCAAATGCTTTTCTTGAATGCTTAAACATTATATGAGTCCACATGAGACTAATTCTGAGTAAAGTTACATCACTCTTTTAACTCACATTATAACAGAAATCAGACACCATTTGAATTTGCAAGCCTTTGTAAAGAACATTTATAGGGTAAATACTATTAATTAATCAAAAGCATGTGCATAGAGCTTAACTTGTATAAAACATGGAATATTTATGATCATAGACTCAAATCACTGCATTGTAAGCCAAGTGTCTAAACTAATGTAGACTACATGCAACAGGCTATTAACAACTACATGAGGAAATCATGAGGATTTTTAATGCAATAAATCTAGACAGGGATGCAAAACTTGAAATGGCATAATGCTCTTGAAAGAATGTGGAAAGACTTTGTGTTTTAGTTTCTGTATTATGATCTAATGATACGATTTAAATGATTGCATGTTTCAAACTCGGAATTTAGAAACCACCTTTCTTCAGATACTGTAAGTCATGCAAAATATTCAGCTCTAACAGCTTATCTGAGATCAGAATTTACTGTCTGCTTCATCATCATCTCGAGGAAACAGGAAACAGGCCTTGCTCAAAATTAAAAGTCAGAGTGTTCAAGTTAATTATTATCATATGCAAATGATTCAACAAATAATCATGTCAAATCAGAATCATTTTCCCACAGCTCAATGTGCTACAGGACAATAATGATCCATCACACTGCCCTTTAGAAGGTGCCAAATATTCTATGTTCACCTCTGTTATTTTAACTGAAACCTTGCTAAACATTCAGTGGTTTACAAACTTTTGACATCTGAAGATAAGAATCATGCAAAATGTTCACTATCTATGTTTTCATGCTTCTGAATATTAATCCAGCTTTTGTGTACATTTAAATGTATTCAACCTTTATTTAACCAGGCAAGTTAATTAAGAACAAGTTCTTATTTTCAATAACAGCCTAGCAAATATTATTATAAAATTAGGAGCTACATGGCTAAATCAGTACAAACTCATTCATGCGCTGATATTACATTGATGCAATGTAGCACTTTCTTTTAAAAAGTATTCTTTAAATTCGTTGTACATGTAGTCAGAGAACATTGTAATGTGAAGAGTGGACAGGTAGAAGACACCTGAAGTGTTTCATAATTAAAACAGGATAATGTCGAGAACATGACATGCTCTTTTGTATATGAGTTAATAAATCCAGAAGATGGCAACAGTCCAACCCTGAGCATGCAAGCAGTCACCTAAAGAAGAGGAAGTGCTCACCTGTGAGATGTGTTCTTTACCTGTCACCACTCCCTAAACTAAGAGATTTACCACATTCTGACACTCAGATCAAAACACTCATACAGCGTTTTACCATGTAAGTTTTTATGCTTTTAAATATAAAGCTTCTGTATTTTTGTGTTATTATACCAATAGTTTTGCTTCTGTTTGGTAAAACTAAACCTACTGATGAGGAAATTTGTCAACATATTTATGCTGAATGTCTCTTACTGCAGTTATGATGATAAAGACTGTTGTCTGGTAGAGAGGAAAGGAAGTTCATAAACTTTCGTGTCCATTGGACATTTGGGTTTCATTTTGAGCCTTGAGGAATACATTGGAATCATTAATAAAGATTCAGATAATAGGCCTAGTTTACTCCGGAAAGAGTTTTTTTCCCCCACTGTATTAATAAACTCTTTGTGACGCGTGTCTGTGTCTCATAACATCTCTTCTGTATTCTCATCAGGTTCAAATGCTTGGATCTTCTTCTGCTGCTGTTTTGTTTTGTCTATCAAAGCGGTCAGTGACATTTTTGTTAACAAACTGAAACTCTTCAGGTAAAGTTATCAAATCTAGTTAAATGTTTATCTGTTGCACCGCAGCCAAGTGTCTCGTCTCTATGGTCAAGTGTGGCATTGACCCAACAACGTATTTATCCAAGAACGCTATACACATTGAATCAGTCTTAAATGGTTAACTGTTCAAAGGACAGACATTGCAAGCTTTGTTTTCCTGCCCTGAACTCACTATTTAAACTCATTAAAAAGATAGTTCATCATGAAACATTTGTCATCATTTACTCACCCTCAAGTTGTTTCAAACCTGTATGAGATAAAAGATGTTTTGAAGACTTTTTAACCAAACAGTTGGTCCCCGTTGAACTGTTTGATTACACTAATATTGTTCACAATATCTTCTTTAATGTTCAACAGAGGAGAGAAACTCATACAGGTTTGGAACTTGAGGCAGAGTAGATGATCACAGAAACTATCACTTAAAGCATTCTATCGATTGCTTTGTTCTGAAATAGACACTTAAACCCTTTTTCGTCTTCGACTCAGTTTGCTTATATAGCCTATATAATGGTAATATAATTGACGTTTGCACCGTGTCTACACCAGACGCGAGATTATAGACAGCACAGACAGCTCAGACACAGCTGATTGATGGCATCTACTGTCTTTTGTCGCATTGCGTCGCTCGCGTCTGATGATGTAGACACATTGTTTTTGAGTGTGTCACAGCATCTACAGATAAAGCCTCAATAAACCCGCAGAGCGAACACTCAATCTTGATAACGGTCCAACTCTGACCAATAAGAGGACAGGTTTACTCGCATCGCATGTGACCTGCATAAACACATTCTAGTAGGAAATGTTACCTTGTGAAAGCGAACCGAAACAAAAAGAAAATGCACCACTGTAACAAATCAAGCATTAAAAACAATAAGTGAAATACTACTTTAAATTGTTGTTGTTTTTCCCTAAAAAAAAAAAAAAAAAACAGTTGTGTTTAATTTAATTACAATTTTGTTTTTCTGAGCAAAAAATAAATATTGTTCCCTGATTTACAGAAGACACCCACTAAAATGTCATTTAGTGAGTCTAACAATCTTGTAAGGCATATTTACAACAAAAATCAATGTATGACATATTAAAAGACGAATTACTTTCACCCCAAATACTATTAGTTGTAATTTGACATTTTTAAAATTTACCACATCAATGTGACAAAATGCTATTGTCATGTCAATGAAGGTTGTTAAGGACTATTTTTAAGTCCTTAAAACAAAATATTGATGACAAATGATATAAAAATAGATACAATAAAACAAATCAAATCAGGGCAAATGCATTAAAGAGAATTACCAAAAATGTTACATAAATGTCCAGATAGGGCACCCTGATACCCTCTGAAAAACACATGCATTATTTTCAGTGTCAACAGTCAAATGCATAAAATGCTCACCGAGTAAAAATATTTACTCCACGAACATGGAAAAAAGCCATAATTAGGCATTTAGCTGTAGTCTGCAGCGATGCGTTCTTTTCTCAGCCTCGATGATAAAACACTGCAAGTTGTTATAGGATATTTTGTCAGATTTTCATGCTCTTATAATCGCAAAAATTGTGCGTTTACATTTCATCTCCGTTATCGTGAAACCTACGACATTCAACAAAAGGGTCTTTCAATGGAAATGTCCATTTATCTGTCCCTAGCCTTTACAGAAATATTACACTTGAAAAACACTTTAGGGTTACAATTTCTTTATATTTTAAAATGAAACAATATGTTATTTGAACAATTACACCTTCTTGAGCCATCAATGCGTCAATATTTGTTTTTAATTAATTATAAAGACTTCCAAGCTCCACAAAACTGCTCGTCCCCACAGCCATGTACAGAGGGAAAGTGCTTTATTTTGAGGTCAAAAACAGGATTTTCTACCATTTAAAGTACAATAATGTATTCATAACTATCAAAATATGATATAAATGGCATAATAAAACACAATGCTGAATAAATATTATAAAATATATAATGAAAACAGTGGTCCACTGGAGTTGTGTCACTGGTGTTAACGTTTAACAAAAAATCACGTATTTTGTCATAAAAATCACACTGATGACATCACTTGACTTCCTCCTTCCTATTTTCTAAACATCTATGAAAAAAGGCCATGTTATGTCCGCTGTTTCTTTTCAGTTATTATAAATTTTCTCATTTATCTCATGATTTCATATGAAGCTTTTAGTTGAATTCACTACTAGTCTCCTACTTTATTGTTAGGGAATAATAAAAAAAAAAAAAACTATAATACAAATGGATTAAACTACTTAATTTAGTGAGTATACCATGATTGACAACATGTACCTTGGAGCAGACATTTTGTAAAATGCATTTTTCACATAAAATAAATAAAACATATCTCCTTATTTCATGCATTTTCATTATTTTTCTTTAACTCTGACTACATGTACTGAAAAAAAGAGAAATAATATTTAATAAAAATGTTTAATATTGCTAAAGAAGGTAACACCAGTGACAAAAAAAAATAGTATTGAAATAATTGCACAAAAAAGCTAAATAAATTTAAGCTGTCATTTAGATGTATTCATAAAGTCAAAAGGTAATCTAATAATGTGGTCTAAGTTTAAATGTAAGAAAAATAAATTTTACCAAAAGTGGATGTTTCTGTAGAATGATCCTTACAGTCATTTCTAATTATGCTAAATATTGGAGAAACTACACCATCATAGTTGTTGAATCCACTTGAATGTGTGGAGAAATGTCTTGAGCAAAAGAAAAGCTGACTAATATTTTATGATTATCTTGATTACAGAGAATAAACAGAAACACCACTTATCTTCTTGATTCTTTGTATGGAATAAATCTGTATTTGCAGGAAACCCCCTTATATCTGTGAGAGGAAAAAAAGGAGGAAGCGTCACACTGCCATGTCAATTTAAGGCCAAAAAGATTTCTGATATTAGTTTAAACAGTCTGTCAAAAAACATCCCTGTTTGTCAGAAGAAAAAATGTAGTGGACGAGTATTTAAACAAGGAAGCTGTGACATCATCATCAAGGATCTGAGCTTCAGTGATGCTGGGATGTATATTTTGCATGTCTATTACCATAATGATCAGACAGAGCTGGAGCGACAGATCAGGACATACCAACTTCATATTCATGGTAAAGTCAAAACTGATCAAACCATCAGAATGTGATTTCTGGTTTTCCTTTAGTAATTGTGTTGATATTACATGTAACCAGCAAAGACTCTAAATTAGACAAGCTTAATATTTAGATTAGTGGTCAGGCTTTTCAATAGCGGATTTTTAAAAATGATTACATTTGGTCTTCCAATGCTGAATAAAATGATTTTGGCTTTGATTGATTGACACCATTATAATAAAATGTTTGGAAAAAGTGTTTTTCTGTTTCTCCTCAGATGAGATTTCTGTGAAAACAGGTGAGGAGCTGAAGTTGAATGTTTTGTTGTTAAATGCTGATAAAGTGCACCATCAGAATAAAACCAGCACAGAGTGGAAGGAGGTTTGGGGCAGAAGTGATGGGGTCTGGAGTGATCGACTGACCAACAGAGATGGGAATTTGGTCATTAATGAGTTTGCAGCCAGTGACGAGGGAACATACATAGTTCTGGACTCTGAACGACAACTCTTGATCACAGTGACTGTTAAAGGTGAGAGAAGCTCAGAGAATATGTGGAAACAATATTCTTGTTTATTATGAGTTTTTCCTCATTCAAACTGCAAACTGAACTGTATTATTACCTTTTATTATCTTCTACAGCATCTGGCTCAGCGAGAAAACACAAAGGTAACACAGAAGAACAGTAAAGCGAGAGGCATTGAGAGCTTTAAAAACATTTCAACAACGAGTTTAACAATGCAAATTGGGATTTGTGCTCTCTCCTCAGCTCCCCGCCTTCCTGCTCCAGGACACTGGAGTTTATTAAAGAAACTAACTGTGTTTTTTGTTATTTGGGGGATTATAGTGGTTCTGACAATTCTGATAGTGTTTTGGGTTGCTTCGATTGAACCGATATCTGCAGGTTTTTTGTAAACTGCCTTCACAGCCAACAGATCTTCAGAGGATTCTATCAACATATTTCTGCAATATATTTTTAATTTTCAGTACATGTGAGCATTTGGGCTGCACCCCTACACCAGGACGTTGTTTGTTAACTGTGACCGAGTGTATTTCCCATACAATGACATTACTCACTGTTTAAGGGATACAGTTAAAGGGATAGTTCAATGAAAATTCTGTCACTAATTACTCTCCCTCATGTCATTCCAAACCTTTGTTCATCTTCTGAACACAAATTGAGATATTTTTGATGAAATCCGAGAGCTCTCTGACCCTCCATAGACTGCAAAGCAACTGAAATGTTCAAGGCCCAGAAAGGCAGTAAGAACATCAGTAAAACAGTCCATGTGACATCAGTGGTTCAACTGTAATTTTACGAAGCTACAAGAATACTTTTTTGTGTGCAAAGAAAATAAAAATAATGACTTCATTCAACAATTCTTCCAGGGTGTCCGCAGGGTCTTAAAAAGTCTTAAATTGTACAAGAAAGTCTTGATTATGATTTCAAGAGGTCTGAATGAGGAGATTGAAAGACCAGAATTGCAATATGGCTGAATTTGATGATTAAACTTCAAAAGGCTATGATTTCATTAAAGAAACATGAGCGCTGCAAGTTCAAAGTCTGGTGTTGCACTGTGTTTTGTTCTGTCTTTACCTGGAAAACCGTTATATTTCTACCAAACGCAACACCTGCTGGCAGAGAATGAATCAGTTAACAGGTTAAACTAGTGCAGTATGAGTGCCTTCTTTCACTGTACGATTCAGTTAATTCAAATGCATTTAGAATAATCACATAATTTAAGATATGGGTGCAGAAAATGTATAGCCTATATTTGTATCATTTCATATAGTTAATAATCACACGAAGAGTGCCATTCTTTTCTCCAAAAGTCAGTATGATTACAAATGTGATTTTGATTTTATGCAACAGTTCAATAAACAAGAAGTTAATATTAAGAGACTTATGTTTTAGACACCATATGTCCTGCTTTTGCTCTATTTCTCCAACAAAAATAATTCCAAACACAGCCACAGCTCTGTTTTTGCATCTCTGAGCAACATGATTGTGTTTTGTTCCTGAACGAATCAACCTTTTAAAAGATTCAGTTGAATCGCAATGACTCACTTATTAAAAGTGACTCGCTGCCACCTGCTGGCGGTTTTAATTTCATATTCACAGTATCTTCATTTTTTTTTATAATTTCAAACATCAGTTTTCAACGTTTTATGTTTCAAATATCTAAACATTATTTATGCATTTGTAACTGCAGGTTAGCATTCTATGTCCCTCTGAGCTTCATTGAACAGTGTGTAAATACATATAAATGCCATTCAGATGCATTGCAAAGATACATTTTGTTGATACTGATTTAATTTAATTGGTAACAGCCCAAATGCAAGAATTTGACTCAAAAGATGATGCACACTTTTAGAAAAAATGGCTTAAAGGTAAAAATGCCCATAAAACTTGTTGGAAAAGATTAATTTCTCTCACTGCTGTGAACCGACCACACAGAATATGAAGAATATGAATAAAATCCAGGAGTCAGCTGTCCACGGTAATCTTTAAGATACCAGCACAATAACACACTCAGCAAAATATTGTCTAATTATTGTTATCGATAAAATCCTAGAAAATATCAAGATATAATTTTTGGTCAGTTTCGCACACCCCTAATTCATGTTATTTAATTTATATAATAATTTATTGATAATAATTGCTAAAATCAATATAATGAATACTTTTGACTTATCCATTTTCTTAAAAATGGTTTAAAGGCTGAAATGTAAAGTTTAATATTTTATAAAACTTTTAGCTTTTGTGAAAACTTGTATCTGAATTGTAAATTATGCTTTTGACAGTCATTTTACAGTTTAATATGGTACTATAGACATTGCCCTGCCCCGCTCATATGGTATTAATTTTATTTGTGCAGGTCTTAAAAAATCCTGCAGAAACCCTGTTCTTCTCCCCGAGTCATCCTTTGCCTCCATTATGGAGAGTACCCTGACATATGCATGTGAATTTCTCAGAGATGCTGCTATAACAAACTTGACCTTTGGAGACTGCCACTATTTTTTGTTCCCTGTCATTTTTGTAATATTTAATGTTTGATTCATCATGCATTCTTACATCATACTCCAAGGTTTTCAAGTATCATACACCCTGTTTCCTCTTTCAAAAGTTTGTATATGTGTATTTAAGCCATGACTATAAAACACTTCATGTGAGTAAAGCTCAACTCTTTTTAGCATGTCCACAGATTTGATGAAATTGATGAGATTGTGCTTTATCAAGGTTCTGCTGCTTGAAATATGGCTCCTATGAATATAAGAAAAAGTAAAAGTGCATGTGTGTTTAAAAGACTATATGCCTACAAATGTGTGTATGTTGTATATTGGATGTGGTGCTACTTTAGAATCAGAATCAGAATCAAAATGAGCTTTATTGGCCAAGTATGTTTACACATACAAGGAATTTGTTGTAGTGACAGAAGCTCCACAGTGCAACAGAAAGACAGCAACAGGACAGGACACAGATAATAAAGAATAATACAAATATTCAAATAGGCAATGTACAAAACGGCAAAAACACAATATATAATATAGACAATTATGTGTGTACAGGTCTGATATGTGCAAATTTGAAATGAAAAAATTAGATAAATAAAAAAGTAAGCACGTGTGGTGAATAAATAATAGAGTTGTGTGTTCCGCGTTTTATTGTCAAGTGTTCATGAGATGGATTGCCTGAGGGAAGAAACTGTTCCTATGTCTGGTCAACCAGACGGTAACAGTTCAAAGAGGTTGTGAGGGGTCCAGAGTGATTTTACCAGCCCTTTTGTTCACTCTGGATAAGTACAGTTCTTGGAGAGTGGGGAGGGTTGTACCAATGATTCGCTCAGCAGTCCGGACTACTCACTGTAGTCTTCTGAGGTCAGATTTGGTAGCTGAGCTGAACCAGACAGTTATTGAAGTGCAGAGGATGGATTCAATGATGGCAGAGTAGAACTGTTTCAGTAAGTCCTGTGGCAGGTTGAACTTCCTCAGCTGGAGAAGAAAGTACAACCTCTGCTGGGCCTTCCTGAAAATGGAGTCTATGTGAATATCCCACTTCAGGTCCTGAGAGATGGTGATGCCCAGGAATCTGAATGACTCCACTGGAGTCACAGTGCTGTTCATGATGGTGAGTGGGGGGAGTGCAGGGGGGTTTCTCCTGAAGTCCACGATCATCTACACAGTTTTGAGCGTGTTCAGCTCCAGGTTGTTAAGACTGCACCATACAGCTATCTCCTTAACCTCCTGTCTGTAAGCAGACTCGTCACCGTCCTGGATGAGGCCGATCAGTGTGGTGTCGTCTGCGAACTTCAGGAGCTTGACAGAGGGGTCTTTAGATGTGCAGTCGTTGGTGTAGAGGGAGAAGAGCAGTGGGGAGAGAACGCAGCCCTGAGGAGCTCCAGTGCTGATGGTACGAGTGCCGGATGTGAATTTATCAAGCTTTACTAACTGCTGTCTGTGTGTTAGGAAGCTGTTGATCCACTGACAGACGGAGGTGGGGACGGAGAGCTGGGTTAGTTTATTCTGAAGGGTTTCCGTGATGATGGTGTTAAAAGCGGAGCTGAAGTCCACAAACAGGATCCTCACATAAGTCCCTGGTCTGTCGAGATGCTGCAGGATGAAGTGCAGTCCCATGTTCACGGCATCATCCACAGACCTGTTTGCTCTGTAGGCAAACTGCAGGGGGTCCAGTAAGGGTTCAGTGATGTCCTTTAGATAAGCCAAAACCAGTCTTTCAAATGATTTCATGGCTACAGACGTTAGGGCCACAGGTCTGTAGTCATTAAGTCCAGTAATTTTGGGTTTCTTTGGGACGGGGATGATGGTGGAGCATTTGAAGCATGAGGGGACTTCGCACAGCTCCAGTAAACTGTTGAAGATCTGTGTGAAGATGGGGGGCAGCTGATCAGCACAGGTTTTTAGGCTGGCTGGTCAAACACCGTATGGGCCTGGCGCTTTCCTTCTTTTGTTCTTTCTGAAAACCTGGCACACATCTTCTTCGCTGATTTGAATTGTAGGTGTGGGGGAGAGGAGGGTTGCTGGAGGTGTTAATGGTTGTGTGGAGAGGTGTTCAGGGCGGGTGTGGGGTGATCTTTCTAACCTACAGTAGAACTCATTCAGATCGTCTGCCAGTTGTTGATTCTCCAAAGTGCTGAGGGATTGTGTCTTGTAACTGGTGATATCTTTCATACCTTTCCACACTGAAGCAGGATCACTGGAAGATAATTGTTTCCTGAGCTTGTCAGAATAATTCCTCTTTTCCACTCTGATCTCCTTTTGCAGTGTGTATTTGGCCTGTTTGTACAAGACTTTATCCCCCTTTCTGTGAGCATCTTCTTTGGCCTGATGGAGCTGTCTGAGTTTTGCAGTGAACCATGGTTTGTCATTGTTGTAGGTTAGATGAGTCCTGGTAGGAATGCACATATCCTCACAGAAACTGATATAAGATGTTGCAGTCTCTGTGAGCTCGTCCAGATCGTTTGCAGCAGCTTCAAAAACAGTCCAATCAGTAACAGAGAAACAGGCTTGTAAAACCCGCTCTGTTTCATTAGTCCATCTTTTAACAGATCTTAATACAGGCTTTGCAGATTTAAGTTTCTGCTTGTAGGATGGTATAAGATGAACCAAACAGTGATCAGGTGTGTGACCATTGAGTATTTCCGTGTTTTTAATGAAATTGAGTTGTAAAATTTTTAGATTTGTTTGTAGGATGATGCTTTGCATTATTTATAGGGGATATTTTGTAGAAATTTGGTTTGTAGTTTCTATGTGAGAAATCATATTGTTTATGTTAAATTTTACTGTAAATGGTATTAAACTGATGTTTTTTTGTCACATAATTTGTTTTGTATTCTCCTGCCCAGGAACAGCAGATGAAATTTAGCTCTGTAGCTAATTCTGGGGCAGTTTTCGGACTGTAAAGAATTAAATAAAAATAAAATAAATCAGAGAGTCCTAAAGCTGCTCGTGGGACAGAGTGATATGCATCCTTTAACAGTGATCCAATATATTACTGTCTCTGGTGGGACATGTGATGTTCTGTCTGTATTTTGGCAGTTCATGTGAGAGATTTTCTTTATTTAAGTCCCCGAGAATGATTAAAACAGAGTCCGGGTGTTGTTGCTCACTCTCTGTGATCAGATCAGCGAGTTTCTGTAAAGCTGTGCTCACGTGCACTTGCGGTGGAATGTAGACACTCATGAGAATGAACGAGCAGAACTTCTGCGGCGAATAGAATGGATTGCAGTTAATAAAGAGAGTTTCTAGATCTGAACAGCACATCTTCTTTAACAGTTACATCTGTACACCACCTCTCATTGATGTAAAAGCACGTCCCGCTGCCGCGCGATTTCCCCGTTGATTCCGCGTCGCGATCTGCTCTGATCAGCTGGTAATTATGCAGATGAATCGCGCTGTCTGGTATGTCGCCATTCAGCCAGGTTTCCGTGAAACACAGAGCAGCAGAGTTAAAAAAAAATCTTTGTTTGTCCGGGAGAGCAGAAGGAGTTCGTCCGTTTTGTTGGGTAGAGAGCGGAGATTTGCCAGATGGATGCTAGGCAACGGCGTTCTAAATCCACTCTGTCTGAGCTTCATGAGCGCTCCGGCTCTCTTTCCCCGCCTGCGCCTCCTGAAGCGTTTGACCAGAGCTACAGCTCCGCCAACCAAAATTGTTGTGGTTACCAGACCTACAAATACAATAGTAAAACTGCAGTTATGGTGGGAGAAGCATGGTCTATAAAAATATGGTAAATGTGTGGAGTTTTTGCATGGTCATAATGCGATACTGGGTTGATTTGTAGTGCAGTCATCAGCCACGTCTAAAAACTGAAGACACATGTCACAACATGATTTAAAACGTGTTTATTTATTTATTTCAAACGACAGCAGGTCTATATATAATAGAAGTTAGCTTAGGCTAATGTCAATGTTAGGCTAACGTTAGCAGCTGTTAGGCTCTGTTCCACTAACAACTCATTTGAATGCATACACTTCCATTTTAGCACAAGGTGATTTCTGTGATCGTGGCTCCTAATCGGTGGTCCTGTGTCATGAGAGAGGTTTAAAGATAGCTTATGATACAGCTTGATCATCGCACAGTTTGTTTGTTGTTACGATCCATGTTTACTGAATTTGAAGACTCTCTGTGTGTAGATGAATTGTAGGGGATTGTCAAGTCACCTTTACTTATATAGCGCTTTTTACAAAGCAAATCGTGTCAAAGCACTGCACAATATATAAAAAAAAAAAAGGAAAATAATGTGTGAAGTTTAAATAGTGTCTTTGCAATCAGGTCGACGATATCGCTGGAAATGAATCGTCCCCAACTAAGCAAGCCAGAGGCGACAGCGGCAAGGAACCAAAACTCCATCGGTGACAGAATGGAGAAAAAAACCTTGGGAGAAACCAGGCTCAGTCGGGGGGCCAATTCTCCTCTGGCCAAACAAACCAGCAGTTCAGTTCCAAACTGCAGCAAGTCAGATTGAATGGGCTCAGCTGGTTCCAGTGGTCTTTTCTGATGTTCAAGTTCAAGTTCATTTTATTTGTATAGCACATATACAACAGCCAAACAGGCTGACCAAAGTGCTTTACAGAAGATACCACATACATAGAAAAACAGACCAGACAAAATTTTATATAACCCGATTTAAAAAAAAAAAAAAAAAAAAAAAAAAAAAAATAATAATAATAATAAGCCATATCACAGTAGTCAATACACTAAGGAAAACAAATATGTTTTTTAGCAGGGACTTAAAAACAGACAGTGAAGGGGCCATTCTAATCTCTAGAGGCAGGGCATTCCAAAGTCGAGGCCCTGCCACTGCAAATGCACGCTCACCTCTGCGCTTAAGCCTAACGTGAGGGACTACCAACAAAGCCTGGTCACAGGATCGAAGGCTTCTAAGTCACAGGAGCGATGGCTGTCTAAGTGGCGGGGTCCTCAATGGGGATCTGTCTCTGGCGTTCATCCAGGTGTCTGGCCTCTGCCTATGATCAGGGACACATACGTCATCTCCCGGCGCTGATCCTCCATCTCAGATGTTCGGTCATCTCAGATCATGTAATGGTTGGATCCAGACTGAAGTTCTGTAATTCCAGAAACGGAGAGACAAGCAGAGACATGATTAGCGTAGCTGCTGTTCCATCTAAGCAAAAATAAATTGTTCAACCCAAGCTAAAGAATAATAATAATGTACGTCTGATCAGATATAACTGCAGTACAAGATTATAAAATGCATTATGTGAATGCTTGGCTAAAGAGATGTGTCTTTAATCTAGATTTAAACAGAGAGAGTGTATCTGAACCCCGAATGTTATCAGGAAGGCTATTCCAGAGTTTGGGAGCCAAATGTGAAAAGGCTCTATCTCCTTTAGTGGACTTTACTATCCTAGGTACTACCAAAAGTCCAGAGTTTTGCGACCTTAGAGAGCGGGTTGGATTATAGCGTGGTAGAAGACAAGTTAGGTACGCAGGAGCTAAACCATTTAGGGCCTTATAGGCAAGTAATAATAATTTGTAAATGATACGGAACTTAATAGGTAGCCAGTGCAGAGACTGTAAAATTGGGGTAATATGATCATATTTTCTTGATCTGGTAAGAACTCTAGCCGCTGTATTTTGGACTATCTGTAGCTTGTTTATTGAAGATGCAGGACAACCACCTAGCAGTGCATTACAATAGTCCAGTCTAGAGGTCATGAATGCATGAACTAGCTTTTCTGCATCAGAAACAGGTAGCATGCTTCGAAGCTTAGCAATGTTCCTGAGATGGAAGAATGCTGTTTTTGTAACATGGGAGATATGATTTTCAAAGGACAAGTTGCTGTCTAATATAACACCCAGATTTTTGACTTTAGAGGACGTAACAGTGCATCCGTCTAGTTGCAAATTATAATCCACGAGATTCTGTGTACTGTTTTTTGGTCCAATAAGTAATATCTCTGTCTTATCTGAATTTAGTAGGAGGAAATTATTGGTCATCCAATCTTTTACACTTTTTACACAATCTATTAGCTTAGATAGTTGAGAAGTTTCATCTGGTCTTGTTGAGATATATAATTGAGTATCATCAGCATAGCAATGAAAACTTATCCCGTGTTTTCTAATAATATTTCCAAGGGGCAACATGTAAATTGAAAATAGCAGAGGACCTAGGACAGATCCTTGTGGTACTCCATACTTTACTGGTGATAATTGAGATGACTCCCCATTTAAATGAACAAAGTGGTAGCGATCGGACAGGTAGGATCTAAACCATCTTAAAGCCTGTCCTTGAATACCAGTATAGTTTTGTAATCGATCTATGGGTATATTATGGTCTATAGTGTCAAACGCAGCACTAAGATCAAGTAATACTAGCAATGAGGTGCAGCCTTGATCTGAAGCAAGTAGTAAGTCATTCGTAATTATAACAAGTGCAGTTTCTGTACTATGATTGGGCCTGAAACCTGATTGAAATTCTTCATAGAGTTCATTTTTTTGCAAAAAGGAGCATAATTGAGTAGACACAACTTTTTCTAAAATTTTTGACATAAACGGAAGATTTGAAATGGGTCTGTAATTTGCCAGTTCATTTGAATCTAGTTGTGGTTTCTTAATAAGAGGCTTAATAACCGCCACCTTGAATGGTTTTGGGACGTGACCTAAATATAACGATGAGTTAATAATATTGAGAAGCGGTTTTTCTGCTACGGGTAACAACTCTTTCAGTAATTTAGTAGGTACAGGATCTAATAAACACGTTGTTGGTTTAGATGCACTGATAAGTTTATTTAGCTCTTCCTGTCCTATAGTTATAAAGCACTGCAGTTTTTCTTTGGGTGCGATGAGTGAAGCTGAAATACTAGACTCAGTAGAATCTACATTTGATATTGTATTTCTGATGTTATCTATTTTATCAGTAAAGAAATTCATAAAATCATTACTATTAAACTGTGGGGGAATATTTAGATCGGGTGGTGTCTGTTTATTTGTTAGTCTAGCCACTGTGCTAAATAAGAACCTTGGATTGTTTTGGTTATTATCTATGAGTTTGCGGATATGCTCTACCCTGGCAGCTTTTAGAGCCTGTCTAGAGCTGGACATACTGTTTTTCCACGCAGTTCTAAAAACTTCTAATTTAGTTTTTCTCCATTTGCGCTCAAGAATACGAGTTTCTTTCTTGAGAGAATGGGTATAACTGTTGTACCATGGCGCAGTACGTTTTTCTCTAACCTTTCTCAATTTGAGGGGGGCAACAGCTTCTAATGTATTAGAGAAGATAGTGCCCATGTTGCTAGTCATTTCGTCTAGTTCATGCGTATTTATGGGTACACAGAGCAGTTGAGATAAATCAGGCAGGTTATTTGTGAATCTGTCTTTGGTGGTTGGAACAATAGTTCTGCCCAGACAATAACGCGGAGCCATATAACTAATATCAGTAATAGGCAGCATGCACGATACAAGGAAATGATCAGTAACATCGTCACTTTGAGGTACAATATCTATATTGGTAAGATCAAGTCCATGCGATATAATTAAATCTAGCGTATGATTAAAACGATGAGTGAGCCCGGTGACGTTTTCCTTGACTCCAAGAGAGTTTATTAGGTCAGTAAACGCAAGTCCTAACGCATCATTTGTATTATCAACGTGAATGTTAAAATCTCCGACAATTAGCAGTTTATCGACATTAACTAGTAGATCTGAGAGGAAATCTGCAAATTCTTTTAGGAAATCTGTATATGGCCCTGGCGGTCTATACACAGTAGCCAGAGAAAGAGATAGGAGAGATTTATTTTGCATATCTAACAGTGTAACATTAAGCATAAGTAGTTCGAAGGAGTTAAACCTCCTGTATCCTGTTTTCTGAGTAACATTGAGAATATCACTATATATTGTTGCCACACCGCCGCCACGACCAGTCTGACTGGGCTCATGTTTATAACAGTAGCTTGGTGGAGTAGACTCATTTAGACTAAAATATTCATTTGGTTTAAGCCAGGTTTCAGTCAGGCAGAGTACATCAAAATGATTATCTGTGATCATTTCATTTACAATAACTGCTTTATTAGTGATAAAAATATTATCTATTTAGTGATCAGATTAGTGATCTAATATTTAGGAGCCCAAGTTTTAAAAATTGTTTTTGTTCATTTATTTTGCGTTTTTCTGGTTTAATCACGGTCAGATTTTTTCTAGATCCTGCATTAAATTTATATTTTGACCTCGCTATTCGGGGAACAGACACAGTCTGTATAGATTGGACAACGCAAGTACTTCTATCTTTTAAGTGGGTAGAACAAAAGTCATCATAGCAGTTATTTGAGAATTGGCTTACTAGTCAGATGGAGCGTAGCGTCCTGGAGATGTTGTCCGACAGGAGTTCCCGACTCTGCAGTCTCAGAACCCCAGACCAGCGGCAGCGGCGGTGACTGCTACTGTCCCTCGCCAGGAGCCGGATGTCCGGAGGAAGGCGTGGGGTCCTGGGAGAAAGCGCTATGGCCAGCGGAGGAGCCCGCGACGTGACTCGCGCCCGCCGCCGGCAGCTAAGCCGTCGTCCTGACGGTCTGAAGAGAGGAGGAGAGTGCGCGAGCGGCCCAGCTCCCAAGCGCCAAAAGTTCATGTGTCCAAATGTTTGTGGGTTGGTTGTTCATTCAATAAAAATGCATACATTCTCACAAACAGAGCTCTTTCCTCCTCACTCAGTCAGAGCAATACGGCTCGCCCCGCCTCAGAGCAGTGCGGAGCCGCCACCCACACAGGTTATAGTCGCGGACCACTCGCCGACGCATCCGTCGACCAAGCTGTTAAAACCGCTATGTCAGTTTCTAGACGCGTGGGAAGTTATTCCGGGGATCTCGCGCTGGCTACTCGGCGTGATAAAGTGCGGATATACCCTTCAATTCAGACGCAGACCACCCCGTTTCAATGGCGTGGTGCAGTCTCTAACATTGCCTCGAAACGCGCTAGTTCTGAGACAAGAGGTAAGCAGTCTGCTCGTAAAAGGAGCGATAGAGAAAGTCCCTCCGAGCGAGCTGGAGTGCGGGTTTTACAGCCGCTATTTCGTGGTACCCAAGAGAGACGGGGGGCTCCGCCCGATTCTAGATCTCAGACCCATCAACAGAGCGCTTTGCAAGCGTCCGTTCAGGATGTTAACGCTGAAACAGATCCTGGCGCAAATTCGCCCCGGGGACTGGTTTGCGTCCGTGGATTTAAAGGACGCGTACTTTCACATTCAGATAGCACCGCATCACAGACGCTTTCTGAGGTTTGCTTTCGAGGGCACGGCGTACCAATACTCTGTTCTCCCGTTCGGGCTGGCTTTGGCCCCACGCACCTTTTCGAAGTGCATGGATGCAGCGCTTTCCCCCCTCAGAGTGAGCGGGATGCGCGTTCTCAACTACCTGGACGATTGGCTGATTTTGGCTCAGTCCCGGGACACGCTAATCAGCCATATAGACGCGCTGCTTCGTCACTTACAGTCTCTAGGGCTATGTGTCAACATGCAGAAGAGCATTCTCGTCCCGAGTCAGTCTATAACATATCTGGGAGTGTGCTTCAACTCAGTGGAGATGCGAGCTTGCCTCTCTCCGGAGCGCTCGGCGGCCATTTTGTCTTCCCTGCGCCATTTCAGACTAGGCAGCTCTGTTCACTTGAAGGAATTTCAGAGGCTGCTGGGACTCATGGCCTCGGCTTCGGCGGTATGTCATCTGGGCTTACTACACATGCGCCCGCTGCAGCTATGGCTGAAATCTCGAGTCCCGTGGACGGCGTGGACTTCGGGCCGTCTGAGCATCACGGTCTCCCGCGACTGCGTCGAAGCTCTGAGGCCGTGGCACAACCCAGATCTCTTCAGCCGGGGAGTTCCCCTGGGCTTAGTAACATCGCGCGTTGTGGTCACAACGGACGCATCGACTCGCGGCTGGGGAGCAGTGTGCGAGGGCATGTTGGCTTCGGGGCTGTGGTCCGAACGTCAGAGCCGTTGGCACATAAACCGCTTGGAGCTGGAAGCAGTGTTCTTGGCTCTAAAGGATTTTCGGCAGCAGCTAGAACAGCAGCATATACTGATTCGCACCGACAACACGTCTGTGGTCTCGTACATAAATCACCAAGGCGGCGTACGCTCCAGGGCTCTATGCAAGCAGGCAGCGAATCTTCTGCTATGGGCGGACTGTCACTTTCTCTCCATCAGAGCAGCGCACATCCCCAGTCTCCTAAACCGCGGGGCGGACATGCTTTCGAGAAAGGGGATTCCTCAAGGAGAGTGGAGGTTGCACCCCGAGTCGGTTCAGATGATTTGGACCCGCTTCGGGAGAGCGGAGGTGGATCTGTTCGCCACGAGCGAGAATGCGCACTGCCCGCTTTTCTTCTCCCTGTCTCACTCCCCGCTGGAAGGGGACGCGCTGACATCGTGCTGGCCAGCAGCCCAGCTGTATGCGTTTCCCCCGATCAAGATATTGCCACTGGTGTTATGCAAGATAAGGGAGGAGCGAGCTTTGGTGATACTCATCGCCCCGAACTGGCCGAACCAGCCTTGGTTCCCGGACCTGACGGAACTGCTGGTAGCACCGCCCTGGCAGTTCCCCATCAGGAAGGATCTGCTATCTCAGGTGGACGGCTCAGTGTGGCACCCGAGCCCGGAGTTGTGGAGCCTTCATGTGTGGATGCTTCGGGGATATCGGAGGAGCTGAGCGCCTTAGATTCTCGTTTGCGGGACACGCTCTCGGAGGCGCGGGCACCCTCTACGAGGCGTTTGTATGCCTTTAAATGGAGAGTGTTTGTGAAATGGTGCTGTCATGTTAATATTGACCCGACTACTTGCACCGTGTCGGATGTTCTACGTTTTCTACAGCACAGACTGGATGGTGGATCTCTACCATCAACACTGAAAGTCTATGTGGCGGCTATTGCCTCGTTTCGTTCCCCGCTGGGCGGGCAATCGATCGGTAGGCACGCGCTGGTGGTGAGTTTTCTTAAGGCTGCGAGGAGATTGCATCCCCCGCGTCCGCCTTCAGTCCCGCCCTGGGACCTAGAGCTGGTGTTAAGAGCTCTTTCACAGCCACCATTCGAGCCCTTAGCATCCATTGATTTGAAGGAGCTATCTCTCAAAACTGCACTTCTTCTTGCTCTCGCTTCGGCTAAGCGCATAGGGGATTTACACGCGTTTTCTGTGGACAGCAACTGTATTCGTTTCGGGCCCGGCGACTGCAGCGTCACTCTCCGGCCGAGACCGGGCTACGTGCCTAAATCACTATCTACCCCCTTCAGAACGCAGACTGTGTCTTTGTCTGCCCTGTCTTCTGAGTCATCGTCCTCGCGTGCCGCGGACGCTCAGACTTCGGTGTGCCCCGTCAGGGCTTTGAGTATTTACATTGACCGTTCGGCAAGCTTTCGGCAATCTGACCAGCTTTTCGTGTGCTACGGTGGTTGTGCGAAGGGCCGGGCCGTGTCAAAACAGAGACTTTCCCACTGGATTGTGGACGCTATCACGGCTGCTTATACGAGCCAAGGTTTGGAATGCCCTCTGCATATTAGGGCTCACTCAACAAGGGCTATCGCCTCCTCCTGGGCGTGGTCGAGAGGTACGTCTATTCAGGATTTATGCCTGGCAGCCGGCTGGTCTTCTCAGAATACCTTCGCCAGGTTTTACAAGCTGGACGTCCAGTCCTTAGCCTCCCAAGTGCTGTCGGTGAGTGACTGATTCATGTTTGCTACCTCTGTTCATGTGTGTGGCTGCCTCGCACAGTAGTTACTCCGTGCAGCCCTCTATGCTATTGGTGTTTGTCTGCCCTGTACTCAGTGCAGCTCCCTGTTATTCATGTCTGACTCACTTTGTGCAACCATTGTCGTGTTATGTTATGCTGCTTAAACACAGTTATCTCTGTGCAGCTCCTTACAGTACTGTTGTCGCTCCTGTTCTGCCCTGTTCTCAGTGCAGGCCACGTTATTCCTGACCAGATATGCAAATTTCGTATACCTGGGGTTTAGACGCTCATTGGCTTATCTCCACCTATCAGCCGTGAGCCCGCCTAACGAGGGTCGCTATTGGTGGGAATTTTGCGTGTGTTCTATCTTTGCTGAGGGTGTAACTTGTACAGGCTGCTCGTAGCCTTCTCACGGCGGGATTGAATATCGTTCCCATAACGGAGAATTCTCCGTGATGTCTCGTGAAAGCTCGAGAGGGAACGTCTCCGGTTACTGTCGTAACCTCGGTTCCCTGAGAGCTGGAACGAGACATCACGGAGGTCGCCGTGCTCGCTGCTCGACCAGCTAACGTTAGCGGTTTCAGTTTCAGATTCTGACGTAATTGTCGCGGGCGCCGCTTTTATACTGCCTCTCGAGCTCGTCAGTATGTGCACGCGGTTGCTTGATTCGCGACAATTGGCCAGTCATTTGACTGGCGTGAGCCAATAAGACTTCAGGAAAGGTTGAAGGGAAGGAGTTCCCCATAACGGAGAATTCTCCATGATGTCTCGTTCCAGCTCTCAGGGAACCGAGGTTACGACAGTAACCGGAGACGATTTGCAATGTAAGCGAGATTAGCGGCTGCCACGCTGCCGATGCTAAAGTGCTATAAGCTAATAGCAGATTCGAGAATCAGAATAAAACTAGTGATAAACAGGCGCTCTGATTGGATTTGTTATAGAACGCTATAGTGGATATATTCACACGTTATAGAAAAGCCGTTTGAATAAGGCAGTCGATGCCCCACTGTCGTTAAAGCAGGTTCAGTGGCAAACGGTTCCCTATAGCGTACTAACTAACAACCCGACCATACGCGCCAACCCGTTTGACTAAGGCTGTCAAAGCCCCACTGTCGTCGTTAAAGCAGGTTCAGTGGCAAACGGTTCTGTATGGTATAATTTTATTGCATTGAAAGTCGAGCGAGATCACAGAAAAAAAATAAAGGCGAAAAGGGCAAGGCCCTGTGTGTGTGTGTGTGTGTGTGTGTGTGTGTGTGATCTCAGTCTGGGTGTGTGCCGGAAGCGGAAGCGTCCTCTGGTGGCAAGCGTCCTCTGGTGGCCGGAGTCAGTCAGAGGAAAAAGTCAAAGAGAATCATGCAGATTGTGTGTGGTCCAGGGCCCTTTTCTGCTGCCCTCATACTCGCACATGTGCCACTTTATAAGGTTTATTTATTTTTTTATTCCAATTACAATAAAGGAAGTGTTTTTTCTCTGGTACAGCGACTGGTTGTAGAGTTATATTTTAGTTCATAGATTTCAACAAGGTTCATTACAATAGCTATAGTTTTGGTCATGACTTTGACATTCAATTATTACAGCTACATGAAAATCTCCACAGTGGCACTTAGGGGGATGTAGAACATGAATTTGGTGGAGTTTGCAGAAAACAATTTGATTGAATCTTTTTATGAATTTTTAAAATATGTCTGTATTGCGAGGTAAATAGTATTAGTCATGATTTTGGTATGCAGTTATTAAAGACATATTTGTAATGTGCATCTTTATTTTTAATCTTTATCGTTAGTAAATGTATATTAATAAGAAATGTGATTTACATGTGTAAAATTTAGTTAAATGATGTTATACAGTGTTGTAGCGTAATCTTTTGTATTTTCTACATTTCTTTGTAAACCACACACACATGCGTGCGCGCACACACACACACACAAAAGCAACAGCAGACTCACGTTGCATTGTTTTAAAAATCAAACAATCATTGTTTAAAAGAACCACTTTCGTAATTTCGAAATCATGAGAATATTAAGTCGTGATCATGAGAAAACAAGAAAGAAAATATTAATAACGCATGGCCGCTTAGAGCTTCCGTAAAACGGGGCCTGATTTGCAAAGGTTTGGAAGCTGTTTTAAAACCAGCCATCACGATCACACAACACCATGTGGACGAGCAGTGAACTTTTCCATGTAGTGATAGCTGCAGCCCGGAGACCTGCAAGTGGGAGGAGCTTACGCCAAGAACAGCAAGTAGGAGGAGTTTGAGAACACCAAGTGGGAGGAGCTTATGCCGCAAGTAGACAGGATTTCATGGTAGTTTAGAATGACATAAATATAACACATTTTCATAGTAGTTTAAACTGAAATTCATAGTTTTGTCATTGTGTTTGTCCAATTTCACTGTTAACAATTAAATTATGTCTTATTCTTGGTTTTGTCATTATTATTTGTATTCAATACCATTCACTGTCAAAATTGAAATCATGTCTTTACACCTTTTACCATGCTTCGTGATGGTGTCATTTTAAGTCCTTTAACTGTAGTAATTTAAGCATATTTCTGGTTATTACATTTTACTTCTATAATTCTTCTACAGTAGCCTTTTAAGGAACATTAAAGTGAGATGCAATTGCACTTTGGAGGTAAATGTGTGATACATAAAGAAAATGTTGAGTACTGTTAAGAAAATGTAGTTACCATTTGCCTGTACTGCACATTTTTATTTTTCATATTTTTTTAAAATCAAATTACAACACATGACAGACTAACGTTCTTCAGAACATGTTACACAAATCAATGTATTAACCTGAAATCTCAGGGTGGGTAAATAATTTTATTTCTGATGACTCAAATCATGTACAATTATTCATTCAGCACAATAGACTTGCATGCAGTGGACACTGCACAACCAGGATGCATTGCTTCTGAGTAAATCCCACGGAGCTCGCCTCGCTTGTCCTTCCCAACATAACCTGGTGGGTACACAAGAAGCACAATGAGCATTAGGGTTAAACCCAATTTAAAACATTCTCCCCATGCCATCCAAGATATGCATTACTTTATTCTCTTGTTGAACATGTACAAACATTTCAAGAATAATTTCTCAGCTCTGTAGGTCTATGCTATGCAAGTTAATGGTGTCCAGAAATTTTAAGTGACGACATTAGGCCAAGAAAATGAGTCTTTATTACTATTTTTATATGAAGTATTCCTTTTAAAAACCACTAGATAAAATGATAGTTTATTCACCATTAATTTATACAAAACTGATTATTGATTATTATTAGTATTAAATAAAAAAAGGATATTTAAACTATGTTTTAAATATATTACATTGTGGATTAGGAGGTTAGGAGATGTGGTCTAATACTTTTGAAAATGTACCTTATTATTTAGAAAATTACACTGTAAAAAGTGAACACTTGGATCAACTTTTTTTTTATTTATTAATTTTAATTAATTACCTTTATTTGTAATAAGTTAAGTTGGAAAAAAACAAGCATTTTTTTAGGTTACCAATTGAAGTATTTTAAAAAAAAGTATTTAAAGTTGATCCAACTGTTCACTTTTTACAGTGTATCTATCATAGACTGTATAAAAACAGGTATCTATTAACAAACGTTTAAGACATTTACACTTTATAAATCAGTGCAGTCCAAAATGTCAAAAAAAAAAATTACGGTAACACTTTCTCCGAAGCCCATATTTATAATACATTATAAGGGTATTCTTAAGGCATTATAATGAATGCATAATGCACTATAAACAACCTTATAATATGTTATATTGTCAATTTTAATACATTATAATGCTTACACATTTGTACATATAACTTTTAAGATTATAATTATTTATAACACAATGAACACTATATTAAATCTACTTTTACACTGATAATGTACATTATTTAAGATCTGCACAGTATCTTACTACAGTACATCTTGTAAGTGGTCAGGTGTGAAGTGTTATTTGTTCCCTGTGAGGCTAATATAAATTTTTATGTGAGCTAGTTAATAATTTCAACAGAAAAAAAAAAAAAAAGCAATGTTTATATGTTAGGTTACATTTTATTTTGATGTCCCCTTTGTCTATTGACTCTATGCAACTTTGCAACTCTCATGTAAACTAGTATTAGTAGGTTTAGGTTAAAGTTAGGGTTGGTAGAATGTTGACGTACTCATAAAGTTGCTTAGATAGTCAGTTTGTCTGTTGGGGAACCATCAAAATAAAGTGTTAGCATATATTTATCAGACATACTACTATACTCCAATGACTGCTAGTTGACACGTAGTTGCAGAGTTACTAAACAGCTGTCTAAAAGGTACCATCAAAATAATCAAACTCATATTAAAATAGAAATAGTTAAAAGCAATCTGATCTGATATCTGATCTTATGGCTTTTTGAGAGAAAAAAAAATAGTATTATTATTACTATACCTATAAGTGGTCATTGATAGCTTTAGGTAAAGTAGCATAAGAAAGGTGGCAAGATATGAGACTTATAATACATTATAACTATGAGAAATATGATCCATTGTAACTTAAGATGATGCAACGTGTTCACTGTGTGTTATAAATCATCATACTCTTAAAAGCTATAACCACTAATAAGTAAATATTATAATACTAAACTAATAATTTAAAACTGTTCTTATATTCACAAGATGATATAACATAAGGTTGTTGTTGTTGTTTTTTAAAATAATGTATTATGCATTCATTATAATGCCTTAACAATACCCTTATAATGTATTATAAATACGGGCTTTATAGAAAGTGTTACCAAAATTACAATGCCATGTAATTACATTACCTGCTTATGGTCTTCGGTATCCATAACTTGGGAGAGCTATGTTGTATGTAGAAATAAACAAAGATATTGTCAGTCAGGCACATTACAGAGTGTAAGCTGTGTGTGGTATTATGAAAACGTTGTACAAAAGCCACCAAGAAAATGCACTTTTCACAGCTTTTTTGTTTTTACAAAACAAAACAAAAAACATGTACATCTCGCTTTTTCGGGATAAAATCACAATAACGTTAACATTTATCAACCGATTTCAGTGGTTTGTGATCTACATGGAGTTAAAAATAACTATATCCTCCAGTTATTTACTTAGGCTCGGAAAATTATTAATTTTCTTAAGAAATTGTGAAAGACCACACTCGTGTTGAATTAATAATTCTAATATTAATGTAGTATAACTGTGATATATACATGCAATGTAATTTTAATGTACATTAAATGAAATTAAGTTGTTTCATTGCTTTCTCTGTCTTCAACCCCAACATTTGAGCTTTTATTTTTTTATTAATACTGCGAATACAAATCAAAAAGTGACACACTGGTAGTCTATAGCAATCTATACAGATATAAACTCCACAACAAACAATAACAAATGTAACTGATAACCCTTTATGGATCCAGTAAAACTTACAGTTACAGTGGTAAAAAAATTTTTTTTTTAATATATGTTACTACATAGGAATGCTTAGGGTGTGAGTGTGTGCAGTTTACATTGTACAATTTTGATTTTGTCATGATATTTCAGCTTCCCTCATTAAGGAGTTCCTGTGTTTCTCATTACTAGGCTATTTACATTATGCAGTTTTTGTGTAAATGCACATACAGTAAATGATCAGCATTAAACAGCCTGTGTAAATAATTTGAAATGCAGACTATAGTACTGTGATTGACTGAAGAAACTGGTTATTTTTAAATATTTGACAAAAACGACAGAAACATTTAATAAGCTAATTATATTGTTATAAAAATTACCCTTACAAAGGTTATAAATGCTCCTGGAAGTCTGTTCCGGGGAGAGAGTGTGGATATGATCAGGGTCATTCTGGCCATTCATTCAGGGCTGTTCTGGGCTTTAACTAGTACAAATACAACATTAGGCTGAGGAGGTTTAGCCTCTTGGAAATGCAGAGTACAGGCTTTCTTCGGATTTCCTGGAGGCTTGCGTTGTCCTGTTTGCAGTTGGCTAAAAAATATATATATAAAATCAGTCCACATTTTTATGATAAACTATGAAATCCGTATAATCTAGTGATGATAAACTTACTCTTTGTAAATGAGTAGTGAAATTAAAGACAGATGCTACCCCGACATCTGTTTTTATTAATGTGCGATGGTCTGCAGATCCCCAAACTGCCGCCGGGTCAGGTATATTTTCTTGTGTCCCGATATGAGATTTATGGAGAGTTGCCCGGACCAACATGGCGGCGCCGTTGACGTGCGGTTGAGCGGCCAATGAGGCATCTAGGTATTTATTATGTCTATGGTTTCAGCAACCAGCTCCACCCACATCCCGCCTTTTTGCCCATTTTCGATTATCCGGGAGTGACGCGCTGCCAAGAGGGCGACAGCAGTCTCCGCCCACTTTGAGCTCCAAAAATACTCAGAAATCATGTGGACGCGCAATGAATTTTTCAGCGCAAGTAACCCCGAAACTTCCTGCGCCATTTTACACCCCTGTAGAGAAAACTCAAGATGTTTAGTAACCTTATATTTCGAGTAAGTGTTAAAGTGATGCGGCAAGAAAAGTGATCGACTTCCTCAATAAGTAAGTAACCATGAAATGTAACTTACACATGAAGTACGTTATATGCATTTTTGATCTTATGAACAATGTCTTTATTATTAATTATCTTTAGACTTGGCCTATATAGACCCTATCTTAAAATACACTTTTGTTTTATGTGTAGGCCTAATCATATAAGCCAAAGTTATAAACCACATTTTCACTTTAACATCGTTATTTATTTATTATTTAGCTGCATGTCTCCCTTTTCTGTGTAAACTAAAGTCAATATCTAACGTTAATTGAAAAAGAATATCTGCTGATTCAGATGATGCCAGTTCTTAACATACAATAACATGATAGCAATTTATTTTTTTGTTTTGTTTATTTATTTATTTGGATGCCCATTAACTATGCCCTGAAGCATTGCTAGTCTTCCTGGGGTCCCCACAACACTTAACATTCATACATTATTACATACATTAAGGAAATAATTAAGCCAGAAGTAAAATCTTGATTACTGATTAGAAATCAGAAGTCAGAATCTTTTGTTTCCTATAAACACATACTTCTTGAATGTTGTTGTATCTGAGTGTTTCTGTCTCATCAGACGTACCTGCGCAGCTTCATGAAGACTGAATGAATCATGGAGGACACACAAGCATCCAGAGATGGAGATTTTTCTCCAGGATGCAGGTATGTTAAATTGTCTTCGTATGATGTTTTCCAGGGCTGGTGTAGTGATCTGTCAACATTCATTTAAAGTTACTGAATATACCTTTCATGTGTTTTCATGTTTTCTTTGTTATATTAATATACCAGTACTACACATAAAATCAACTGTATGATTTTCCCCTTCTATTCTATTCTATTCTATTCTATTCTATTCTATTCTATTCTATTCTATTCTATTCTATTCTCTATTGTTTCTATTCTGTTGAAGCCAAAGTGACAGATCAATCTCACCAGAGCCCAGCTGTGTGTCTATGAAGAGTAACCAGTCTATGCTCGAACCGATAAAATTTGAGGGAAGACACACATCACCTGATCTGAGGTACAACATCTCTTTTTAAATAGATTGTGAATATAATTTTTTTAGATAGACATCTTTCCTGTGTGGAATTTATTTTCATGTAAAATCAACCAGTTGGATTCTTGTCTACTATATTATCTCTTTTCCAATGTTGCTATTCTGTTGAAGCCAAAGTGACAGATCAAACTCACCAGAGCCCAGCTGTGTGTCCATGAAGAGTAACCAGTCTATGCTTGAACCGATAAAATTTGAGGGAAGACACACATCACCTGATCTGAGGTACAACATCTCTTTTTAAATAAACCAGAGCGCTGTCTCAGTACTATGTCTACATCTAAAGCCAGACTGGAATTTATCTAAGATATTATTCTTGGAAAAAAAGTAGTTAGTTGTCTCAAGACAACTTTTTCCAATATCTTAGATAGGATGGGAAGTTTTGATATTGGACAGTAATTTGTTAAGTCATAAGCTTTCTTTAAAATGGGCTCAATAATAGCTTACTTAAGACTATTAATATTCTATAAAATACTCAGACTGGCGATATCAGAGCCATCCTTAAGAATGCACAATGAAACTGTGTCATTGGGGCAAAATTAACACTTTAAATGAAAAATAATGTCACAAACTTCAGAAAGCGACTAAAACAAAGTTCTATTGCATCTGTTTCAACTGGATTAATGGCAGAGGATGGGTCTGATATCGCCAGTCCGAGTATTTTATCGAATATTAATAGTAGAGCAGCCAACACACCACCAGATGCCATCTTGAAAATGCAATAATGGCTTCCTCACTCCTCCTCCTCTCCATCAATAAGCCGGTGTGTGGTGGGGGTTCTGGCGCAATATGGCTGCCGTTGAATCTTCCAGGTGGATGCTGCACATTGGTGGTGGTTGAGGAGATTCCCCATAGATATGTATAGATGCCACATTCAACCGCTCCAGATACTTTGACGCGTCTGCCATTTTGGAACAGTCAACTTGACATCATTCACCATAATAATCAATGAATATTCAAAGATATACATGCATATAACTTGCTGTTGTGGACGCACACAGTCAAATTGCCCTCAAGGGTTCACAGACCATTCCAAATGTCTTACATATCGTGGCCAATAGAAACAGTTGCTAATGAGGCATCTACACATATATATCTATGAGATTCCCTCTTCTATGTAAAGTGCTTTGAGTGCCCAGAAAAGCACTATATAAATGTTACATATTATTATTATTATTATTATTATTATTGCTTGTTTTTGAGTAATTTCAACTACATATCAATGACAGATGTGCTTCCTCTGTTGCTTCCGTTGCTGTCTGCATCTGGCACTCTACTATTCTGTAGTCTCTTCACCACTATGTACCTTCTACCTTCTTGTTAAACTTTGTGGTTGAATACAGAGCATTAAACTCAGACATCTAACATTCACAACTGTCGCTTATTCATCATAACAAAGCAAGTATTGCAAGTGCAAACATTTTTATATCAAAGCATATATGGTGTTAACATAAATACAAGTAAATAACATAACAGTGAAGCAGGCAAATACCAATAGCAATATCAATATCCAAAACAGCAGATAAAGCTAGATACAGGTAGATAACTAACATAGATAACACAATCTGTGGATGTTTTTCAGTAAAGAAATGATTATTCAGGTTTTCATTTGTATTATTTTATCAGTTCATTTAAAGTTACTGAATATACCTTTCATGTGTTTTCATTGTTATATTAATATACCAGTACTACACATAAAATCAACTGTATGATTTTTTCCCCCTTCTATTCTATTCTATTCTATTCTATTCTATTCTATTCTATTCTATTCTATTCTATTCTATTCTATTCTCTATTGTTTCTATTCTGTTGAAGCCAAAGTGACAGATCAATCTCACCAGAGCCCAGCTGTGTGTCCATGAAGAGTAACCAGTCTATGCTCGAACCGTTAAAATTTGAGGGAAGACACACATCACCTGATCTGAGGTACAACATCTCTTTTTAAATAGATTGTGAATATATTCACAGTCTATTCACAATCAAACGAGAATGTGCGAATAGATTAGATAGTTTGGTTTTGATCATTCTGAATGAGACGTTAATTTACAAGGTAATTCTGTGTTATTTCAACAAAATTGTACAAATTTCGCTTCCACACATTTGATTTTTCGACTGTTTTTCACTGCTCAATTGTATTGTCTCTGTTCTGTCCATGTTTGTGTATAATTAGTGAGCAGTTAACGGACACTCCAGGAATATTTGGGGGAAAACGCATGCCGTCTAATCTGAGGTACAATATTTCTGTCTAGGCTGTCAGGAGATTTTTTTATTTATTTTATCAGTTTTACTCATCTAAATTATCTCTTAATCTAATGTTTTATACTTTCAGTCACAACACTCAGCTGGTCCAAAGCAGATTCAAATCAAATCTGAGGAAGAAGTTTGAGCGTCTGTATGAGGGAACAGCGACGCAGGGAAACCCAGCACTCCTGAATGAGATCTACACAGAGCTCTACATCACAGAGAGTGAGAGTGGAGAGATCAATAATGAGCATGAGGTGAGACAGATTGAGACACAATCCAGGAGAGCAGCAACAGAGGACACAGCCATCAAATGCAATCACATCTTTAGACCTTTATCTGGACAAGAAAAACCCATCAGAACTGTGCTGACAAAGGGAGTCGCTGGCATTGGAAAAACAGTCTCTGTGCAGAAGTTCATCCTGGACTGGGCTGAAGGGAAAGAGAATCAGGACGTCCAGCTCATATTTCCACTGCCTTTCAGAGAAATCAATCTAAAGAAGGACAAAACACTCAGTCTTTCAGATCTTCTTCATGTCTTTTTCCCTGAAACCAAAGAAATGGAAATATCCAGTGATGAATATAAAGTGTTGTTCATCTTTGATGGTCTGGATGAGTGTCGTCTGTCTCTGGACTTTAAGAGTAAAGTGAAACTGTGTAATGAATCTGAATCAGCCTCAGTGGACGTGCTGCTGATGAACCTGATTGTGGGCAATCTGCTTCCCTCTGCTCTCATCTGGATCACCTCCAGACCAGCAGCAGCTGATCTCGTCCCCTCTGAGTGTGTTCATCGAGTGACAGAGGTACGAGGCTTCAATGAGCCACAGAAGGAGGAATACTTCAGGAAGAGAATCAGTGATCAGAGTCTGGCCAATACAGTCATCTCACACCTGAAGTCATCAAGGAGCCTCTACATCATGTGCCACATCCCAGTGTTCTGCTGGATCTCAGCCGCTGTTCTGGAGAAGATGTTGAGTCGAGCAGAGAGAGGAGAGATTCCCAAGACTCTCACTCAAATGTACACGCACTTCCTGATCCTTCAGACCAACATCAAACATGAGAAGGACTATGAGAAGAAGGTGACAGATGAAGACATGATCCTCAAACTGGGGAAACTGGCTTTTGAGCAGCTTGTGAAAGGCAACCTGATCTTCTATGAGGAGGACCTGAGAGAGTGTGGCATTGATGAGACAGAAGCATCAGTGTACTCAGGATTGTGCACTCAGATCTTCAGAGAGGAGTCTGGCTTGTATCAGGGGAAAGTCTTCTGCTTTGTTCATCTGAGCATACAGGAACATCTAGCAGCTCTATATGCACATCTCTCCTTTACAAAGAACTACATAAATGTGTTTGACCAAACAAAACAAAGTGTGTTCTCTAATATTTTAAACTGGCTTAAATATCATTCAGCATCTAAGCTGCATCAGAGAGCTGTAGATGAAGCTTTACGAAGTAAAAATGGACATTTGGACCTTTTCCTGCGTTTTCTTCTGGGTCTCTCGATGAAGTCCAATCAGACTCTCTTACGAGAACTACTGACACGGTTAAGAAGCTCCTATAACAAAGAGAAAACAGTTGAGTTTATCAAACAGAAGATCAGGGAGAATCATTCTTCAGAGAGAGCCATCAATCTGTTCCACTGTCTGAATGAACTGGGTGATCGTTCACTGATGCAGGAGATCCAAGATTATCTGAGATCTGGACAAATAGGAGAAACCAAACTCTCCTCTTCACAGTGGTCAGCTCTGGTTTATGTGTTGCTGACATCAGAGCAGAAGATGGATGAGTTTAATCTAAAACAGTTTATTGGAGCCCAAAATACAGCAGATGAAGTTCTTCAGAAGCTGCTGCCTGTGATTAAAGAATCCAGATCAGTTCAGTAAGTCACGCTAACAACAATCACTACACTGATAAAACATGACCACATTTAGCACTTTAGCAGGTACATTCTTACCAAAGCAGTAAAAGGAAAAAATCATATATCATCATTTATACCAGTGTTTGCTGAACTGAGAGACTGAAGAGTGTTATTGTTCTCTACAGGTTGAGTGATTGTGGCGTCACAGATGAAGGTTGTGCTGCTCTGGCTTCAGCTCTGAGATCAAACCCCTCACACCTGAGACACCTGGATCTGTCTGGAAATAAAGTAGGAGCGTCAGGAGTGAATCTGCTCTCTGATCTACTGAAGGATCCTCACTGTAAACTTGAGAAACTGAGGTAAGAGTGTATAAAAGTCCAACATGCTCCTTCATTATCATCCCACTGTGAATAATAAATATACAAGTTAAAAGTAAAGCAAAAAAGTACATTCAGATAACTGAAAATAATGTTTTCTTAAACTTAATTAGATTATTTTCAAGGTGTATGACATCATTTTCTTTACTTGAATACAATTAGCAGATGCTATTGTCCAAGGCGTCTTGCGTTGCATTCCTTGGAACTGATCCAATGATCTTGGTGTTGCTCATAGACCATTCTCTACTGTTTGAGTAAAATAATTACTTTCTTTGCTACTGTATATAGATAATATGAAGATATGACAACTGTTTTCATTTGGTACATGTGTTGAGGATTTTGAGGTACTTTCATAAAAATTTTTGATTTTTAGAGTTTTATGGTTTTGAAATGACCCCCTGAATTACCATGTAGAAGTGGGTCTGAGCCTAAAACTGGATCTGTTCATCATGTTGTGGATTAAGTTTCTCTTTCTGATTGTGAAGTTCTTGCTTATCTGAGCTGTAGATCCTGAACTGAGAGTCTGAAGAGTGTTATTGTTCTCTACAGGTTGAGGGATTGTGGCATCACTGATGAAGGTTGTGCTGCTCTGGCTTCAGCTCTGAGATCAAACCCCTCACACCTGAGAGAACTGGATCTGACTGGAAATAAACTAGGAGCTTCAGGAGTGAATCTGCTCTCTGATCTACTGAAGGATCCTCTCTGTAGACTGGAGATACTGAGGTAAGTTTGTATAAAATGTCTCAACATCCCCCTCTGTTTTACTCATATGGTGAATAATGATTTTAAAAAAGTACTGTGAAATTACTAATGGGAATGTTGCTTTTGTCTTCATTAGACTCTTTCCAAAGTGTCTTACATATTTTCACTTATGATATTTTATATTAACATAAAATATTATTGGGTAAGATGAAAATGTTACAACTGTGTTCGTAAAGATGTGTGAAGGATTTTAAAGTTCTTAAAAAAAACGAAATGATTGAGTTTTTGTAAAAAAATATTTAAATGAGCACACATCAGCTGCTTTGAGATACAACAGTTTTGTTTAAATAGATTAATTAAAAAATGCTCATTCGATCCATAATGATGTGTTTTCAGGGTGTCCGCAGGGCCTAAGAAAGTCTTAATTATGATTTCAAGAGGTCTTAAATTTGGAGACGGTAAGACCAGAATTGCGATATGGCTGAATATGAAGATTAAACTTCAAAAGGCTATGATTTCATTAAAAAAGTCTGGTGCTGCGCTGCTTTGTGTTCTGTCTTTTACCAGAAAACCCTTATATTTCAGCCAAACGCAACACCTGCTGTCAGAGAATGAATCTGATAACAGGTTAAACTAGTGCAGTATGAGTTTCACTGCACGATTCAGTCTATTAAAATACATTTACAATGATCACGTAATTTAAGATACGGGGGCAGAAAATGTATAGCCTATATTTACGGTATATCATTTCATCACGTGAAGAGTGCCATCTTTTCTCCAAAAGTCAGTATGGTTACAAATGTGATTTTGATTTTATGCAACAGTACAATAAACAAGAAGTTAATATTAAGAGACTTACGTTTTAGACACCATATGTCCTGCTTTTGCTCTGTTTCTCCAACAAAAATAATTCCAAACACAGCCACAGCTCTGTTTTTGCATCTCTGAGCAACATGATGGTGTTTTGTTCCTGAATGAATCAACCTTTTAAACGATTCAGTTCAATCGCAATGACTCGCTTATTAACAGTGACTCGCTGCCACCTGCTGGCGGTTTTAATTTCATATTCAAAGTATCTTCATTTTTGTAAATAATTTCATATGTTTCAAATATCAAAACATCATTTATGCATTTGTAACTGCAGGTTAGCATTCTATGTCCCTCTGAGCTTCATTGAAGAGTGTGTAAATACATATTAATGCCACTTAAAGTTTATAAATAATTTATACATTTTATTGATACTGATTTCATTTGCTTGGTAACAGCCCAAATGCAAGAATTTGAGTCAAAAGATGATGCAAACTTTTAGAAAAAATGGCTTAAAGGTAAAAATGCCCATAAAACTTGTTGGAAAAGATTAATTTCTCTCACTGCTGTGAACTGACCACACAGAATATGAAGAATATCAAAAGAATTCAGGAGTCAGCTGTCCACGGTAATCTTGAAGATACCAGCACAATAACACACTCAGCAAAATATCGTCTAATTATTGTTATCGATAAAATACCAGAAAATATCAAGATATAATTTTTTGCCAATTTCGCACACCTGTAATTCATGTTATTTAATTTATATAAGAATTTATTGATAAAAATTGCTAAAATCAATATAATTAATATTTTTTACTTATCCATTTTCTTAAAAATGGTTTAAAGGCTGAAATGTAAAGTTTATCATTTTATAAAACTGTAATTTTTGTGAAAACTTTATTTATGTTGTAACCTGTTTTTTAATATTTCAGTCATAACTTTCAACTGATTCAAAGAATGCTTAAATCAAATCTGAGGAAGAAGTTTGAGCGTCTGTATGAGGGAACAGCGACGCAGGGAAACCCAGCACTCCTGAATGAGATCTACACAGAGCTCTACATCACAGAGAGTGAGAGTGGAGAGATCAATAATGAGCATGAGGTGAGACAGATTGAGACACAATCCAGGAGAGCAGCAACAGAGGACACAGCCATCAAATGCAATGACATCTTTAGACCTTTATCTGGACAAGACAAAAGCATCAGAACTGTGCTGACAAAGGGAGTCGCTGGCATTGGAAATACAGTCTCTGTGCAGAAGTTCATCCTGGACTGGGCTGAAGGGAAAGAGAATCAGGACGTCCAGCTCATATTTCCACTTCCTTTCAGAGAAATTAATCTGATGAAGGACAAAACACTCAGTCTTTCAGATCTTCTTCATGTCTTTTCCCCTGAAACCAAAGAAATGGAAATATCCAGTGATGAATATAAAGTGTTGTTCATCTTTGATGGTCTGGATGAGTGTTGTCTGTCTCTGGACTTTAAGAGTAAAGTGAAACTGTGTAATAAATCTGAATCAGCCTCAGTGGACGTGCTGCTGATGAACCTGATTGTGGGCAATCTGCTTCCCTCTGCTCTCATCTGGATCACCTCCAGACCAGCAGCAGCTGATCTCGTCCCCTCTGAGTGTGTTCATCGAGTGACAGAGGTACGAGGCTTCAATGAGCCACAGAAGGAGGAATACTTCAGGAAGAGAATCAGTGATCAGAGTCTGGCCAATACAGTCATCTCACACCTGAAGTCATCAAGGAGCCTCTACATCATGTGCCACATCCCAGTGTTCTGCTGGATCTCAGCCGCTGTTCTGGAGAAGATGTTGAGTCGAGCAGAGAGTGGAGAGATTCCCAAGACTCTCACTCAAATGTACACACACTTCCTGATCCTTCAGACCAACATCAAAAATGAGAAGGACTATGAGAAGAAGGGGACAGATGAAGACATGATCCTCAAACTGGGGAAACTGGCTTTTCAGCAGCTTGTGAAAGGCAACCTGATCTTCTATGAGGAGGACCTGAGAGAGTGTGGCATTGATGAGACAGAAGCATCAGTGTACTCAGGATTGTGCACTCAGATCTTCAGAGAGGAGTCTGGCTTGTATCAGGGGAAAGTCTTCTGCTTTGTTCATCTGAGCATACAGGAACATCTAGCAGCTCTATATGCACATCTCTCCTTTACAAAGAACTACATAAATGTGTTTGACCAAACAAAACAAAGTGTGTTCTCTAAGATTTTAAATCAGAAGAAAAATGTTTCATTATCTGGTCTACATCAGAGAGCTGTAGATGAAGCTTTACTGAGTAAGAATGGACATCTGGACCTTTTCCTGCGTTTCCTTCTGGGTCTTTCATTGGAGTCCAATCAGACTCTCTTACGAGAACTACTGATACAGACAGGAAGCTCCTATAAAAAAGAGGAAACAGTTGAGTTTATCAAACAGAAGATCAGGGAGAATCATTCTTCAGAGAGAGCCATCAATCTGTTCCACTGTCTGAATGAACTGGGTGATGATTCACTGATGCAGGAGATGCAAGATTATCTGAGATCTGGACAAATAGGAGAAACCAAACTCTCCTCTTCACAGTGGTCAGCTCTGGTTTATGTGTTGCTGACATCAGAGCAGAAGATGGATGAGTTTAATCTAAAACAGTTTATTGGAGCCCAAAATACAGCAGATGAAGTTCTTCAGAAGCTGCTGCCTGTGATTAAAGAATCCAGATCAGTTCAGTAAGTCACGCTGACAACAATCACTACACTGATAAAACATGACCACATTTAACACTTTAGCAGGTACATTCTTACCAAAGCAGTAAAAGGAAAAAATCATATATCATCATTTATACCAGTGTTTGCTGAGCTATAGTAATATTAATTAATAACTAATGAACATTGCAAGAAAAAAAAATAAAAATCCATGAATTTGAGATCCTTTATATAGTATTTCTATAATAAATGTGTACAGATGTTCAGTGAATTAACCAGAAACAAATATAATATTTTTGTATTTAATATACAACAATTGTTACTTAAGGTTATATTATAAATAAATCAGTTTGATCGAATGCAAAGAGACGTGATTATTGATCGTAAGCACAACATCCAGCTAGAAAACATACTATTTGCAATAGGCAAGGCAAGGCAAGTTTATTTATATAGCACATTTCATACACAGTGGTAATTCAAAGTGCTTTACATAAAAGAAAGTCAAATAGACATTAAAAATCTGTAAAAACATGGAAATAAAAATAATAAAAACAAGGAATTTTAAAATGATATAGAAATTGATTTAAAATGAATTTAAAGAAAATGATTATACATAAAATTCATTGCAGTCAGTTTGGACAAATAGCACAGTGCTCATTCAACAAATGCACAGTTAAACAGATGAGTTTTGAGTCTTGATTTAAATGTGGCTAATGTTTTAGCACATCTGATCTCTTCTGGAAGCTGGTTCCAACTGCAGGCCGCATAATAGAAAAAAGCAGACTCCCCTTGTTTTGTGTGAACCCTTGGTATTTGGTCTGTTCGGTTTATATTCAGTGAGCATATCAGCAATATATTTAGGTCCTGGGCCATTGAGTGATTTATAAACAAGTAAAAGTACTTTAAAATCAATACTAAATGTAACTGGAAGCCAGTGTAAGGACCTGAGGACTGGTGTGATATGCTCAGATTTTCTGGTTCTAGTCAGAATCCTAGCAGCAGCGTTCTGGATGAGCTGCAGTTGTCTAATGGTCTTATTGGGAAGGCCGGTGAGGAGACCATTACAGTAATCCACCCTGCTGGTGATAAAGGCATGAACAAGTTTCTCCAAGTCTTGACTGGAAACAAAACATCTAATTCTTGCAATGTTTTTGAGATGATAGTATGCTGATTTAGTTACTGCTTTGACATGACTACTGAAACTAAGGTCTGTCTCCAGAATCACCCCAAGATTTCTGACTTGATTTTTCGTTGTTTGACCCCTAGAGTCAAGGTATGCATTCACCTTGAGAACTTCATCTTTGTTTCCAAATGCAATGACTTCAGTTTTCTCCTTGTTTAACTGAAGAAAGTTCTGGCACATCCAACTGTTAATTTCATCAATGCATTGGCAGAGGGTGTCAATGGGGCTGTAGTCATTTGGAGATAAGGCTAGGTAAATCTGGGTATCATCAGCATAGCTGTGATAGGCAATTTGGTTCTTCATCATTATCTGACTTAGTGGGAGCATATACAGGCTAAACAAGAGCAGTGCAAGAATTGAGCCTTGTGGGACTCCACATGTCATGGCCGTCCACTTAGACTTATGCTCTCCTATACTCACATAATAACCTCTCCCTTCTAAGTATGACCTGAACCATTTGAGTGCCATCCCAGAAAGCCCGACCCAGTTTTCCAGTCTCTCTAGAAGTATGTTATGATCGACAGTGTCAAACGCAGCACTAAGATCTAGTAGTACCAGCACTGATATTTTGCCAGAATCAGAATTGAGGCGAATATCATTTATTATCTTAATGAGTGCTGTCTCTGTGCTGTGATGTGCTCGGAAACCAGATTGAAAATTGTCCAGGTATCTATTTGAGTTTAAGTAGTTGTTCAGCTGATTAAAAACTACCTTTTCAATAATCTTACCTATGAAAGGAAGATTTGATATGGGTCTATAGTTGCTCAACATGGTGTTATCAAGATTGTGCTTTTTCAGAAAGGGCTTAACAACTGCAGTTTTGAGGGAGTTTGGAAAAGTCCCAGAAAGAAGTGAGGCGTTCACCACTTCTAAGAGATCAGCTTCTAAACAGTTAAGCACATTTTTGAAAAAGGATGTGGGAAGTGTGTCAAGATAGCAGGTTGAAGATTTAAGGTGCTGTACTATTTCTTCCAAAATTTTGTTATCAATTTTTTTAAAAACACACATAGTCACTTCTTTTTGAAATTGCGGTCGAATCTGTGTGACCTCTGCATAACTTGAGGATGTGCCAATCTCCTTTCTGATATTATTGATCTTCTCAGAAAAGAAGGAAGCAAACTCATTGCATTTGCTGTCGGAGAGCATTTCATTGGGAATCTGACTTGGGGGGTTTGTCAGTCTCTCAACAGTCGCAAAAAGAGTGTTGTTTAAGTTACTGTTTATAAGGTTTGAAAAGAAAGTCTGTCTAGCTGTGGCTAGTTCCACATTGAAAGCATGAAGGCTGTCTTTATAGATGCTATAGTGAATTTCGAGTTTCGTCTTCCGCCACATCCGCTCAGCTTTTCTGCATTGTCTTTTCATGCTCTGAAGTGCTGTTGATTTTCTCCAAATTGATTTCTGTTTCCCCGTCTTCTTGCTGACCTTTATCGGGGCAATATCATCAATAACATATTTAATTTTTGAGTTAAATGACTCCAGGAGAAGATCAACAGGGTCTGCAGAAATGCTTGGTGTTAATGATATTGCCTTAAATAGCGCACTTGTGTTCTCGTTAATGCATCCTTACTGATAGAGACAGACCTAGATTCAGTGGTGACTGAGATCAAAAAATCAATGGATGAGATGTTTAGACCTCTACTGATGAGTAAATCTAGGGTGTGTCCACGATTGTGTGTGGGTCCGTGCACATGCTGACTCAGGTCAAAAGTGTTTAAAATAGTTATAATTTCTTTTGTAGTTTTGATTTCTGCATTATCTATGTGAATATTAAAATCCCCTGCAATAGCAAAACAGTCAAACTCTAAGGAAATCATTGATAACAGTTCAGTGAACTCATCAACAAAGGCTGGAGAATATTTTGGAGGCCTGTAAATAATGATAAACAGGGTGCGTGGAGCACCTTTCAGCACAATACCTAGGTGTTCAAAAGACAAATACTGACCAAATGACATTTGCTTGCACTGATAAACATCTTTAAACAGAGCAGCTACACCTCCACCTCTCCTAACAGTCCTGCAGACACTTATAAAATTAAAGTTAGGAGGAGCTGTTTCATTAAGGATTGTTGCACTGCAGCTGTCTTCTAACCATGTTTCATTTAGAAACATAAAATCCAGGTTGTTTGTGGTTATTAATTTGTTGATCAGAAATGATTTATTTTTAAGTGAGCGAATATTTAAAAATGCTAACTTGATGGAATTACATTTTGTCTCTACAGCAGTCTTGGATTGATGCATTATAGGCCGCAGGTTAGATGGGTCAGCCGTACGGCTTGAGGAGGCCTTAGACTTTCTATCGCGTGATAAAACAGAAATAGGCATGCTGGGTTCCCGCTTGTTCTGTAAACATTTGTGAATGTTGTGGCTAATATAGCGGGGACCCGACACATATCACTGAGAGCTGTTATCAGTTGTTTTTGGTTCACCTACACCAGATGGAGAGGGGTTTGGGCCCTGGCGTTGTGGCAGCGGCCGGAGAGCTCTCGCAGGAGGAGGTGGGTGAGCTGGGCCTGCAGTTTTTGGTGGTTGTGGGGCCCGCCATTTTTTAGTTGATATCTGGGGGCTTGCAGCGAAAGAGTGGGAGAGTTTGGTCCCAGCATACACCAGTTCCTCCATTTTCTGTGAGAAGCTTAGAAGTGGGGATGCTGGAGAGAGGGAAAGTGTGTCTGGTGAGCAGGGCTCTGGCTCTGGTGTTTCCGGTGGCTGTGAGATGCTGTTTTCCAGAAAGTCGTCCTTGGGTGCTGAGTCTTGGAGCTGTTGTAATACGTCACAGTCTGCATGTGATGAGCTCTGTGGGCAGGGCTCAGCTGGGATGTCCATGAGCAGTGCTTGTTGTGGCTGCGTGGTGTTATCAGTATCCTTGTGGGATTTGTCAACTACATGTTGACTCAAAAGCTGACATGAAGTCCTGTGGTCACTCATATTCTGTCCAGGTGTGTGTGCCATTCAGGCCGAGTAGATTGGCACATACCGCTGAAGGATGACGGAGGGAGAAATAGATATTGTCTTTTAGCACTCTTGCACCGAGTCTGTTTAGGTGGAGGCCATCCAGTTTAAACAGTTGTCTGTGGCCCCAGAAAAGATTGAAGTTGTCGATGAAGTTGACTCCTTTTATACTGCAGGTTCTTTGTAGCCATGTATTTAGCCCAAGCAACCGTGAGAACATGTTAGTTCCCCTTGCTGGGAGTGGTCCACTGATGAACGACTGGACTTCAAGACTTTGAAGAGTTTCAAAGAGTTCACTGAAATCCTTCTTAAGGAGTTCTGACTGCTCCTTCCAAATATCATTCTTCCCCACATGGATGATGACTCGATTTGCAGTCTTGTGCTTCATCAGAATGTTCCGAAGTTCTTTGTTCACGTCAGAGACGGTTGCTTGAGGAAAGCAGCATGTAGTTGTAGTCCTGCAACTGATGTTTCTGATAATAGCATCACCCACTATCAGAGTCCTGGGCTCGGCTGCGCTCTGACCTGAAAGCCGCTGTCTGCTCGACCTTGAGCGCCTGTTAGTAGCGATGTTAGCTGTTGGCTGATTCGATCCGTGTTTAGGCACATTTGCGGATTCCTCACCCACATTCATTAATGCTTCAAATCTGTTCTCAAGATGTATAGGGGGTGGTAGGATACCAGTGTTTACAAGTCTTGTCATAGCCGTATCTGGGGTAGAGGATGCTACGGCAGCAATACGAGATACTCGTGATAATCTGATGTCTCGATTGCCTTTGGGTCTCGCTCCCTGTTTGTGCCATCGATTTGTCTGTCGATCTGTTTCGGCTTTTTCCTCTACATGTATAAACTGTTGAGATTCACAGGACTCACCGGCTGTATGCTGAGGGGGTCCGTGATGACCATCTGCTGTGTGTTCCACCTGATTTGGAAGTCCAGCAAGTAACTTTGTTTCAAGAACCACAATCCTTTGTAGAAGTCTGTGACAGTTTCTGCAGCAAGTAGATTCCACGGGAGGCATTTTCTCTCGTCTGTTTGGATGTAGACAGCTGTGTTTTTCCGTCTCTGGAATGTAAACTGCTGGGAAAGAATATTAATTTTCCCCAAAAAATGTGTTGTCTGAGCACTGTGCTGATCTGCTGAAGTTAAAATCTTAGAGAGATCTGATAAAAGTGCAAAAATAGGGAGCAAAGCGCAGAGCAAGTGCAAGAGCGTCCGAACAGTAGCAAAGCCGGAAGTAAGCAGTTGTCTACATCCAAACAGACAATAGTTGGACCGAGGCTATGGAATAACTTTCCTTTATCTGTGAAAGCTTCAAATTCTGTCTAATCTTATTTTCTTAGCGTGGCTTTTTAAACTTTAAGTTTGTATATGTTAAATTAATAATAATAATAATTAATAATTAGTTACATTTATATAGCGCTTTTCTGGGTCCTCAAAGCGCTTTACATAGAAGGGGGGGAATCTCCTCAACCACCACCAATGTGCAGCATCCACCTGGATGATGCGACGGCAGCCATATTGCGCCAGAACACCCACCACACACCAGCTTACTGGTGGAGAGGAGACAGAGTGATGAAGCCAATTAGTGTAGGGGGATGATTAGGAGGCCATGATGGTCAGAGGCCAGGGATTTGGCCAGGATGCCGGGGTTACACCCCTACTCTTTTTCGAAGGACATCCTGGGATTTTTAACGACCACAGAGAGTCAGGACCTCAGTTTAACGTCTCATCCGAAGGACGGATTAACTTTTGAGTTTACTGATGTTTTTCTTTTTACTGGGTTTTATTTTATTTGTACAGCACGGTCAACTGCTGTTGTGTTTGTCGATGCGTAATAAATATAAATACCTCAGGGAAGATGTCTTTCACTATTGTAAGTAAATGTTGTTAAATAGAGAAACAAAATTATACATTTTTAAAATGTCTATAACTTCTAGCGCATTATAAGAAGAGCAGAAAGAAGCTCTTTTAGTGGTGAGTGATATTTAATTGTTTCTGCTGGTCTGTCGCTGACTTGTAAGATTATTACTCGATAATATTGTTTATGTACATATTTTTTTTGCCTCCTATGGGATTATGACATGCGCATTGTGTTTGTTTTTATTTCACGAGTATATTGTGCGCGTCTTTATAGCCTACAGTGTTTGATCACATTTTTGATTTTGATTGGTGTGTAATAGAAGGGGGGGTTAGGGGGGGCCACAAAGCTGTGTTAGCCCAGGACCCCGCAAAGACCGCATATATATATATATATATATATATATATATATATATATATATGCCCATAATCTGTGTGTATGTTACAATGTAATGAAGTCATATTCAGAATCCAATGAAACGGAAACTAAATTGTGTTGAAACAGGAAGTGAAGTAAACAGAAGAGAATGACAAAATAACGATCCACATAACAAAACATAAACCTGACCATAAAATCGTTAATCTATTGTTAGCCTATATATATATAAAACTATTTATATAGAATAACTATCATAATCTGTTGATATTTCACCTGCGTGTAGACGGGCTGTCAGTCAGTGCAGTTTATTGTTGCTCCACAAGGTGGCGGTAAGAGACTGTCTTTGAGTGAGTCTTTAACCCTTTCACACGTGCATTTAAAATATTTTAGCTGAGCCCCAGGGTGAGTTTTTTTCAGGCGACCATTATTTTAGAATGTTTGTTTCCATGGCGACGCATCATGCTTGTGACACACTGCAGTCACAATAGCCTGTATGACACATGGATCGCTTTTATTTAGTTTTTCCTTTTTTATTCAAAATATTCACAAACTTGCTCACTATATTACGAAATATCTGATATTCCGATTCTGAAATATGTGCAAGTAAATGTATTTGGTAGTTTAAACACTTTTATAATGACTGTGTTAGTTGATCTGTACCGGGTGATGGGCGCTGAATCTGATCTGTTGGATTAACATGTAAATTCATCCTCTCCTCCCAAAACACATTACAGTAAGACTCCAGTAAACTGGGAGAAGAGCAGAGTAAACTTTAAAGTTATCTACACAATCTGTATATGATATCAATAAAACATGTCGTCAGATTATATTTGTAAGGATCATTATTGTTGCTTCCATAGACATCAGCACTTTAAATGTATGGTTTTGCTTGTACTTAAGTGTATTTAAATGTCTGAAACCTGAAATAAGCATTATATGGTTGAAAACACTGAATATTTGTGATCATATAAGAAGCGCTCAGCGCGTGCGATCTGTCTCCCGTCAGCCAGCGCGCGAAAGCAGATTTGAATTCATCAGTTGATGACGTGACGCACTGAACGATGTGATCTCGCGCGTCAGAGTTAAACCATTCATTCAACTACACGTTCAAAAACACTGATTTATTCAAAGAGAGATGTAATGAAACAAGCTGCTGAAACCATTATAACTTTGAGCGCCACTTTTAAAGGCTCAGCTGACCAGCAGAGCGTCGATGCTAAGACAGATTTCGCTTTCCTTGGACATGATAACCTGTTTTCACAAATATACCTGACTCGGCCTGAAGGACAGACACAGTTAATCACACGCGATCAGTCGATCTCTCTGTCATTCCTGTCTGTTCAGGCTTGTTAAGTGCAAATATACTGAGCCTCTGTACAAATCAGCATGGCACACATTGTTATCATTGTTATCTTTACTAATATTCAGTTCATATGCACGAAGTATAAAACAAGAAGGGCCTAATCTTGTGAAAAGAAAAGGTTATGCTCGTCAATAGCGCGGTTATCTCGACAGCACGACCAGTTAAATGATCAACTGTACTATATATTATACTTTTATAGTTTGTTATTTATATAATACATGATTAATTATTTTAGCATTCATAGTATCTTTATTTTAATTTATTTTTTGTCTTTAACATAAAAAAAATACATGAGAGTTGCCAAGGCTTTAAGTTGCTGCTTATCTGAGCTATAGATCCTGAACTGAGAGACTGAAGAGTGTTATTGTTCTCTACAGGTTGAGATATTGTGGCGTCACAGATGAAGGTTGGGCTGCTCTGGCTTCAGCTCTGAGATCAAACCCCTCACACCTGAGATATCTGAATCTGACTGGAAATAAACTAGGAGCTTCAGGAGTGAATCTGCTCTCTGATCTACTGAAGGATCCTCACTGTAAACTGGAGAAACTCTGGTAAGATGATATAAATCTTTCAGCATCCTCCTAAATGTTGCTCTTTGTTGAGTTTGAACAAAATGAAAACCAAAACTGTTTCATAAAGAAAGTGTCCTGGCAGTTAATTGAAAAGGATGCTGTTTTTATCTTCATTACATTCTTTCCAAAGTTTTGACACAATTTTAAAATACTTACTATATTATAGGGTGAGATTATAGGGTGAGTGAATGATCTAAAAACAGCTGCTTTATCATACAGATGTGTTTATGATTCGGGGTATTTACAAAAGAATTAAACAGTTCTGATATTTTCTATGATATTGAAACGAATCCCTCAAACCACACGTAGAAGCAGGTCTGAACTGCTAGATTTAGCTGTGTTTGGCTGAGCAGTCATTGAGTATCTCGCCAGTGTATTACATTTCTCCATTACATAAAATAAACAAGTTTGACCAAAGTTTTGTTAGCAAAATAATTTATCGGTTAATTTAAGGTAGGAGTGTAGCTAGGAGTGTGCGATATATATCGTCTGTGATAATATCGTAATTGTTATTTTAACGATATGTAATTTGACATTATCCAGTATTTAGCTAAATCCAAACAAACCACCTACAGAGCGCATGCTTACATTACGTGATAAAGTCTAGACTACAGCGTGTGTGTATTTACAGTGTGTTCTTTCACTGCATGATTCAGTCTAATAAAATGCACTAAGAATCATCACAAAATTCAAGATATGGAGCAGACAATGTGTATATATATCATTTCATATAGCCTAGTTAATATCACACGAAGAGTGAAGATTTATCTGCAAAAATAATCATGATTACAAATGTTAAATTTATTTAATATTTAATATTAAGAGACTTGTGTTTTTATGTTACGAATCCTGGCCATGCACTTCCACTCACTCACCACCAGAGGTCACCCGCTCACAACATGGACTTTCACACTACACAGCACATTGGACTCCATTTCCCATCATCCATTGCACTGACGACACACACACAGCTGTTCACACTGATCACACCCACACCTGAGAACCATCTCGCAATCACCATCACCCAATCACACACTATATTAACCTGGGACTTCCTCTTGCTCTCTGCCGAGTATTGTCTAGCCCAGCTACCTTACAAAGCGTTCCTAGTATTTCCTGTTTGATTTCCTGTGTTTTGATTCCTGCCCGTGTTCCTGGATTATTCTCTATGCCTTGCCCTGTTTGGATACTGTTTGCCGATCGTCGACCCACGCTTGCTCTAGGATTGCTCTTGTGTCTTGCCTATGCCATACCTGTCTGCTGCCTATTGACCCTGCCTGTATACGACCATGTTTGCTAATAAAGCCTTGCAAATGGATCCGCACGTCTCGCGTCTCGTCAACCCCGTAACATTTAGACACCATATTGCCTGTTTTTTCTCCATTTTGCCAACAAAAAAATAATTTCAAACAGCTCCAGCACTGCTTTGCGTCTCTGAGCATCATGACGGTGTTTTGTTCCTGAATAAATCAACCTTTAAATGATTCGGTTCAGTGGTAATGACTCACTTATTAACAGTGACTCGCTGCCACCTGCTGGCGGTTTTAATTTCACATCAAAGTATCTTTTCATTTTAAAATAATTTCAAATATCAGTATTCAGTGTTTGATGTTTCAAATATCAAAACATTATGTGTTTGTAACTGCAGGTTAACCCTCTGGGCCCTGAGGGTGTTTTGGGGACCTGGAGAACTTTCGACATGCCCTGACATTTGTGCTTTTTTCAGTTGCTTATAAAAATATAAATGGCTAAAGTCTAATAACACTGTAAACAGCACAAACTGGGCTACAATAATATGTTAGCAGCATTTATGTACATGATTGTGTTTTTGAGAAATCAACGTTTATGCGTGGTTAGTGAAAAACTAAAATTTTGAAGTCACTGAAATAAGACCATAAAACACATACAGAACAATTGTTTACAAGACTTTTGAGAACCAGATCTTGTAGGCTAGAATATTTACTTCACGATTATGTGAAAATCATCTTGTTTATTTGCTCACAGAAAACAATACATTGATTTAAATTTTTAAAGACATGTTTTGTGATCGAAAGCCAATATGCGAGGGAGTGGTAATGGGCTTGAATATTAAGTGATTCTCACCTGATTGACAAAGGGCCCTCCCCTAAAGGCTGCTAATGGGCCATCAGTGTGACTGTGACTGAGGCAGGTAAGACAGCGAGTGTGAGGAGACTGAAAAAATGTTTTATTTTTTAATTATTTGTATTTTATTTACAACACAGTATAATCAAAACATACATAATGAAGGTCAAAGACACATTATTGTGCACACTGATCTAACTACAGAGATGTGAAGAGACTTTGACTCATTCCTGCAACAGATTCTGTTCAACAAGTGAAACAAATAAATCATACCTGATATTTACGTGTTATTTAAGTGTTTCTGCTACTTTCCATGGATTCAAGAAGAAACTGTTGAACTTCTGATGTTGCTGCAGCGCTCTCAGAGGAAAACAGTTGGAAGAGACAGAAAGTCAGCAGGATTCATCGTCTGTGGTGCAGGTGTCTGACTCAATAAAATACAAACAACCAAAAAAAGAGAAAAAACATTTGTGAGCATGTTTATATCAGGAGCATATATATATATATATATATATATATATATATATATATATATATATATATTTATATAGGTTTTGTAGTAATAGACTCATTCATGCTTTCTATTATCGTAAAAAAAAGACATTTTATATCTGAGAAACTAATTATTATTGTTTAGCACGTTATTTAAATCTATTTTTGAACAGAGTAGGCTATTAATAATAAACATGTTGTAAACATACTTAGACTCGTAGCATTCATCATGTTACAATATACTCTCATATTACTTTTATTGTTTTATATAGAGCATGAAAACATCATCATGCCATAAGAAATTTAAATACAATGAATTGCCCATCATATTCACAATGTTTTACTGGATTTCAAACATTTTAGTCAGGAGTTATAGCCATCCTGAACATCATGTATGATATTATAGTATAGAAGATATGATTCTGCAGTCATAGACTCACGCATGCTTTGTACTATAAAAGGATATACTTCGTACTATAAAACATATATTTTATATCTGAGAACTAATTGTTATCCTTTAGCACGTTATTAAAAATATATTTGTGAACAGATTATTAATAATAAACATGGTCTAAACTTTCTTAGATGCGTAGCATTCATCGTGTTGTAGTTTGGGAACAACCCAAATAGTAATGTGTTCAAGTTTATGTCACAATAACACGTTAACTAATGCAGAAAATAAACATTACTTACTCATCAGATCGATTTTGAGGGAAATCCAGCCTTTACTCAGCGCGTCTTCTTCCAGAAAGTAACAGTAGCAGCGATGAACTCTTCACTGATGCTTTGTTCATGCTCCGCGCGCGCGGGTCACGTGGTTATTTACATGTGAACGCGAGGGGGCGGGATCTCATTAAAAATAATGAGTTAGACGGGACAGACTGAACATCGTGTTGGTTTCATACGGATTACTTCATCACAGAATATTTGTTTTCGATATGACTTACTTCATTTGAAAGTGGACACTTCTGGCTTTCTATAGAGATAACTCTCATGTCTGTGTGTTGAGTATTCGCTGAGTTACACTTCATTTTATTGACGCATTTCTGAAAACAGTTCGCAGAGACGAAGACCGAGAGCGCACCCTGAATGTTTTCTTTATTCTTCAAAAGTTTAGTTGTTATTATGAGTGTATACAAATAAAAGTGGACCCCTTACAGATTCGAATGGTGTATTGCTCTTATCTGAACGATCAAAAATGGCAGAGTAATTCAAGCTCATTTCTGCCTTATCAGGAAAATCTGCCCCAAAATGCGTATTCGCGTTTGTCGGGCTCAGAGGGTTAAAGCACTCCATGTCCCTCTGAGCTGTGTGTAAACACATCTAAATGCCATTCAGATGCAACTTCTGCAAAGATTCATTTGGTTGATACTGGTTTCATTTGTTTGGTAACAGCCTAAAAGTCTTATTATTCTAAATGACTGATTAAATGTAACAATTTGACTCAAACGATGCACACTTTAAAAAAAAAAAGGCTTTATTAAAGGTAAAATTGCCCATTAAAGGTATATAAGAAGATTAATTTCTATCACTGATGTGAACTGACCACACAGAATATGAAGAATATCACAAACTGCAGCTGTCCACGGTAGTCAGATATCAGCACAATAACACACTCGGCAAAATATCATCTGATTATCGTTATCGAAAAAATCCTCAAAAATATCGAGATATCTTTTTTTTTTTCAATATCGCACACCCCTAAGTGTAGCACAGTTCTTCAGTGGTGATGTTCACTGTCAGTCTTTAAATCTTAAATCCTTCTAAAACTTGGTTTATACATCTGCAAGATGGCGCCGAGCATGGCAGCCGTGTTGCGAGCTCCAAGAAAACTCTGCAGTTTTTCTTATGTTTCTTATGTTTTATTTGTTATTTTGTTGTTTCACGTGTTAGATGTTGTCAGTATAACTATCTACGATAGACACACGCTTTTGAACATTGGTTCCTTCGTCGCGCAACGCAAACCGGACTTTGAGTTCCTGAACGCCGGCGCCTTGTTTACAGACACCGCATCAGAGCCCTTTGTCTGGGCTGCACGATCGCGACCGAGGAAACGCCGCCGGAAAAGGGGGAAGAGAGCCGGCGTCCTTGTCAGACTCAGACGCCGTCCCCTCCGACCTCCTCTCCCAACTATTTTGCTGGCTAACGTTCAGTCACTGGACAACAAACTCTGTGAACTGCGGGCACGCATCTCATACCAACGGGAAACAAGGGACTGCTGCATTATTTGCCTCACAGAAACCTGGATGTCTGCAGTGGTTCCAGACACAGCCATCGAGCTTACGGGGTTCTCCGTGCACCGCTCGGACAGAATGAAAGAGCTCACAGGGAAAAGCAGAGGTGGGGGCGTCTGTTTATTTATCAACAACTCGTGGTGTGATGAACGGAACCTACACTCTATTAAATCCTCCTGCTCCCCTGATCTGGAATTTCATATGCTTCTGTGTCGACCATTCTGGCTACCGAGGGAATTTACAGCGATCATAATCACAGCTGTTTACATTCCCCCTCAAGCCAACACAGACCAGGCACTCAAGGAACTGTACGGGAATATAAGTGAGCAGGAAACCGCGTACCCAGACGCAGCGTTTATTGTTACGGGGGACTTCAACAAAGCCAACTTCAGAACAATAGCTCCAAAATACTTCCAACACATCACCATCAACACGCGTGGTGATCGTGTACTTGATCACTGCTACTCTCCATTCCGGGACGCCTACAAATCGCTCCCCCGCCCACCTTTCGGCAAATCGGACCACTCTTCCGTTCTGCTCCTGCCTGCTTATAGGCAGAAACTGAAACGAGAAGCACCCGCCCTCAGGACAATTCAATGCTGGTCGGACCAATCAGACGCTATACTACAGGACTGTTTTGATCACGTGGACTGGGACATGTTCCGGGCAGCGTCTGATGACGACATAGAGGCGTACTCAGATACTGTAACGTGTTTCATCAGGAAGTGTGTAGAGGATGTAGTACCGACAAAAACAATCCGCATCTACCCCAACCAAAAACCGTGGATTAACAGCGATGTTCGAGCAGCCTTGTCAGCGCGGACATCTGCCTTTAAATCCGGAAACTCTGACAATCACAAACAAGCCAGTTATGATCTCAGGAAATCAATCAAAGCTGCCAAACGACAATATAAAAACAAAGTTGAAGAACAATTCAAAACCAACAACGCAAGAAGCATGTGGCAGGGTATCAATAACATCACAGATTTCAGAGGGAATAAACCAGCTACTGTGAACATTGCCGCCTCTGTACCGGACGAACTTAATCACTTTTATGCTCGTTTCGAGGCTCACAACACCGCCCACACAGAGCGCGCTCCCGCGGCTGTAGCAGAAGAGGCGAGCGCACTTTCCTTTTCTGTCGCAGATGTAACCCGATCCTTCCGACGGGTGAACATCCGCAAGGCTGTGGGTCCCGATGGCATCCCAGGCCGTGTGCTCCGAGCATGCGCATTCCAACTGGCCGGGGTTTTCACAGACATTTTTAACCTTTCCCTCTCTCTGTCTGTGGTTCCCGCATGCTTCAAAAAATCCACCATTGTGCCCATACCAAAGAAAAATAAAATCACATGCTTGAATGACTGGAGGCCCATTGCTCTGACACCCATCTTCAGCAAATGCTTTGAGAAACTCATCAGAGACTACATCTGCTCTGTGCTGCCTGACTCACTGGATCCCCTACAATTCGCATATCGCAGAAACCGTTCCACAGACGACGCTATTGCCTTCACCCTGCACACTGCTCTCTCCCACCTGGAAAATAAGAACACCTATGTGAGAATGCTGTTTGTGGACTACAGCTCAGCATTCAATACCATAGTGCCTGCCACACTGGTTGAGAAGCTCCAGACTCTGGGACTAAACGGATCTCTGTGCAGCTGGATCCTGGACTTCCTGACAGGCAGATGTCAGGTGGTCAGAATGGGCAACAACACTTCATCCCCGCTGACCCTCAACACTGGTGCTCCTCAGGGCTGCGTCCTCAGCCCACTCCTGTACTCCCTGTACACACATGACTGTACAGCAACACACAGCTCCAACGTCATCGTCAAATTTGCTGACGACACAACGGTGATAGGCCTGATCACTGACAACGATGAGACGGCCTACAGAGAGGAGGTGAGAACCCTGACTAAGTGGTGTCAAGAGAACCACCTCTCACTCAACATCGACAAGACCAAGGAGCTGGTGGTGGATTTCAGGAGACAGAGCAGAGAACACACACCCATCACCATCGACATGACACCTGTGGAGCGAGTAAACAGCTTCAAATTCCTCGGTGTTCACATCACTGAGGATCTCACATGGTCCGCTCATACAGATGCAGTGCTGAAGAAGACACACCAACGCCTCTTCTTCCTGAGACGGCTGAGGAAGTTTGGAATGAACCCCAGCATCCTCAGATCATTCTACACCTGCACTGTGGAGAGCATCCTGACAGGCTGCATCACCGCCTGGTTTGGAAACAGCACTGCTGGCAACCGCAAAGCTCTGCAAAGGGTCGTGCGAACTGCCCGTCACATTGTTGGAGGTGAGCTTCCCTCCCTCCAGGACATCTACACCAGGCGGTGTATAAAGAAAGCCCGGAGGATCATCAATGACTCCAGCCACCCGTCCCACAGACTGCTCTCTCTGCTGCCCTCAGGAAGACGTCTCCGCAGCATCCGATCCCGCACTAGCCGACTGAGGGATAGCTTTTTTCCTCAGGCTATCAGGCTAATGAACAGTAAAAACTAATACACCCTACAGCACACTCCCACTTTACAATATACCACGCACTGCACTTTAATTCCAATACAGTTCAAACTGGACTACCAGTACACTACTGCACTAATACAACAATCTTTTTGCCAGCACTGGATACCATCCAATGCACATCCATGACATTTGCACATCCGGTTTATATATAATCTGCTGCATCTTCGCATATTACTGTGTGTATATAACGTAGAATGTGTACTACATACTGCGTATAATGTGTATCGGTAACTGTATGTCTGTCTAATAGTACACTATGTGTACTGAGTATATGTATGTGTATATTACACATTGTCATCTGTATAAGTCTGTACGTATGTATGGTAATGTCTATATGTAAATTGTTTATATGTAAATTGTCTATATGTAAATTGTTTCTGCAGTGTCTGGAGCACGCTCTCAAGAATTTCACTCACGAAGGCACACGTGCTGTGGTGATGTGACAATAAAAGTGATTTGATTTGATTTGATTTGATTTGCAAATTAGCTTGGTGCGTGCAACAAAAATGTCATGGAGGTGCCAGCAGAACATTAACATTGCTAGACCCCTTTTCTCGTGTACATCACACTTTTTATAATTTGAGCGAACAGTTTGACTTAAAGGCAACATTGACTGCAAAGATGTGGAAAGAACCTCTAACATAACAATGCAAAAATGTACATTAATATGGAAGTATTTAAGTGTCTCAGAGAATACTGTAGGCTCTATGGCTTCATGTACATTCACTTCACTATTTTTAAAAGTTTATGAGACTAAATTTAATTTCAAGTGTTTTGTTTTGTAAATTATGAATGAACATATTTTATATACACTGCATACATATTATACAAGTACATATAAGCTGTAAAAAAAAAAACTTTTAATGCATAAGTATTTGTCTATTACCGAGTAAAACAAAACCTTTTTAAATAAAAAAACAAAAAAAAAACAAAACAAGTATTTGTATAGCAATATTAATTAACCTATGAACATTGCAAGAGAAAATAAAAATCCATGAATTTCCGATCCTTTATGTAGTATTTCTATAATAAATGTGTACATATGGTCAGTGAATTAACCAGAAATAAATATTATATTTTTGTATTTAATAATTAAGGTTATATTCTTCAAATGTTGTTCAGATGTTGATGAACTATTATTGAACGGTTATACTCTGTTGCAGTGGCGGCTGGTGGCACATTTTCTAGGTGGGGCGCCACATCCAAAAATTTTAAGCATACATCCCGAAATGATTTATCCCCGTATAACAAAAAGAAAAGGATTAAGATATGAAACATTTTAATTGTTTTACCAAATTCAAGTTTGAGGATGATTCTCACTATATTCTCTGCAAGCTTTTTTCAAGAAAAATTAAAACATTTTGTTTTTAATTTTCATAATAATTCAAAATGTATGTATACAGTGCAACAGCAAAACCTGTGAGAAAAATCAATAAATGTTACATTTGTTTAGACCATTTTCTATAAATAACTACAAGCTGCAGTACCAAGCAGGACCACACGGAGACGCCAACAGACCACTATCCCAGTTACCTTAGTTATAAAAATATACATGGATCTGTATTCAGAATTATTAAACAGAGCAAAACACAAATAAAAAAAATATTTAAAAAACATCAATAAAAACCTGACTTTGTTGTGGTGATCTGAAGGCAGCCCAACACGACTGAGTGAACAGTTCCTCTGTCAGAGTGAATGTTGATGCCAATACACCGCTGTACATAACAAACTTCTATAAAAACACGCTTCTTCAGCGAGTATCCATTATAAAACACTTGCCAGACATGCAATCATACTGAAATGTGCTCATAAAGCTATCAGAGAGTCAGGTTTGTTTATTTGCACACTAATAATAACAGACTCGCGCATGTCTAACAATATAAGTTATGATTCATGTATGTCACTGACTGTAATCGTCTTTACCTCTGTTACGTGTTTAAAGATGTAAACGGGATGATTGCGCAACATTTACGTGGGATACTGTTGTCATGTGTGCGGGTAGCAAAAACAACCAGGAATACCAGACTCAACGTTCAAAACGTTTAATTATGGGTGAAGAGTTACCAGGACAAAGAAACATTATAAAGAGAAAAATAACAAACAAGCAAAAATAATAAAGATTCAAATACAAGAGTGTTGCCAAATCAAGCAAATAATCAAAACATAACTGCCAAAGCTAATTTACCCAAAACCTCTAAAACTAACTATCAAAGAAAAAAATGTAGAAAGAAACCCGAAATCTTCAGCGGATTCGCCGCCGTAAATAAACTACTCTAACTAAAAACAAAAACACAATAGTGACAATCACTCTTCAACTAACTAACAGAAATATTCTGTCTACCGTTGGTTTTAGATGTAATGGTCCATAACCAGTAAACAAACCCAAAAAGTAGTTCTTAACAAACAAAAATTAACAAACCCAAAGGGGTGTTTCTCAAATCACATAACTAGGCATCTCACAGACATTAACGATAACACGTTCAGGATGGCTTCTAAAGAAACGGCTCAACACACGCGAGTTGGCTGAGATCTGGCGAGGATCTCCATTCTCCTTGTGAATGGGCCTTTTAAATCCGACAGAGCGTCAGCGGATTGGTAGAACGTCAGCGCCGACGCGTAGCGTAGTGATGTCACCTACAACGAAACAGCCAATGATCACAACCTACGGGTATGAATGGAAACACATACAACAGCGCAAAAGAGAACAATACACAAGTCCACGTGGAACGTAACACTTTCCCCCTGAAAAAAAAGAAACATGAACAAAACTAGGGCTGCAACAACTAATCGATAAAATCGATTATTATCGATTATGAAAATCATCGACAACGATTCTCATAATCGATTAATCGGGTCTGCCCACAGTGCACGTCCAACTTCAGCTGGTTAGTCAAATTACGGCACTGAATAATGCATTTCTATGGACAAAATGCATCTAAAAATAGTGGAGGAAACAGAATGAGATTCTGCCGGAGAAGCACGTGATCCAAGCTGCCCAAAACATGATAATTCTTTATTTTAAGCTTTATGGTAATGCATAAGAGTAATGGCTTGCCCTGTCAGGCGCTTTGACAGATGCGTGTGCGTCCTCAGCGCAAAAACGTTCAGTTTACGGTCATATCCTTATTTATAAATGCCACAAATTCACGCGAGCATATCCATTTTTGCATAAAGGTCCGTCCTGACAGTCTGTGTTAAGTTTAAAATACCGAATGAGCGCCGGTGCGGCGGGCGCGCGCACGCGCGCACGCGCGTCAGACGGACAGAACACAGTAGAGAGGGAGACAATTAATAGGCTTTTCAGCGCAAACATATCCATTGTACTGAATTATCTGTTGTTGAAAGTTAATTTAAGGTTTAAAATAAATTAAAATATTTTATGAGAGTAGGAACTTTAAAGGGATAACAGCGTGTAATTGTCTGTCTGAATATAAACATGAGACGCTCTATAACGTCCTTTTACAGGATAAAGAAATGACGAGGTGACTGTGATCAAAGTAGTTCCTGCAGAACATTACTCTTACCTGTTGGTTAACACTGAGTTTGTGTTTTTATTCGTCTTTATTATTATCTTTATTATTTTAATTTTTAATAGAGGTTTAAACTATATTCAATTTTTACAATGCTTAACAAATTTATGTAAGTTCCCTATCAAGGGAACTTCGAACTGCGTCCTCTAGAGGTCGCTATGGGGAACTCCATCTACGTGACCCGTGTCTGAAGCATATATACAAAAACACCAAATATTGGCCGGCGACAGCCTATGACGTCACTCCCGGTGCGCCACAGTATAAAAGGGCGCCGGGAGAAAGCATAATCCTCTTCTTCGTCTTCAATGACTGTTTTGTTTGAAGCGTGCATCTTACGAGGTAAGTATGCTTTACCTTTGTAATGGCGAGCACTAGCAAGGCGTTTGAGAGATGTGTGCATCCGTGTCCACGTTATCGGATGCTTGATGACTCACATGATCTTTGCGTCTTTGGTTTGCGCGCTGCATGTACTGCGAGCGTTTTTCTAAAAGCTCCGCTCTCGTCTGTCTCTCTTTCCGAGGAGAAAGGGGCAGCCGTCTGCTTCCCGCGGTTCAGGACCCTCCGCTGCTGAAGCACGGAGGAAAATGAGCTCATGGGGTTTGCAGGTGGTTCTCGCCAACGAGTTATAGAAGGGATTTTCCTTCTCGCGCTCGTCTGCCGCGAGCGAGGGCGAGCTGTCGGATGACAATGACGCGATTTTGCTGACGTCATCTGAGGAAAAGAAAAACGCTGGAATGTGATACATACGCAGCAGCAGGTCAGGCTGTCGCCTCATTACACACTATGGCAGTGTTTCAGGCATTTCAGGCTGATCTGTTGAAAGACCTGGATAAAAGTCAGGGTTTGTAAAAAATATAATTTTTACCTGACGAGGTTGCTGAGCTGTGCCGCACCACTGATTTAGCTCTTTGAACCATTAAGCATAGATTAATTCTATGGCGACCATGGTGGTAACGAAGAGACATCTGTGGATGAACCTGGCAGATATTGAGAAGAGAGAGGAAAAAAAAGGGCTTTCTTCTCAAGTGCTCCGGTTTTGCCTTCCGTACTTTTGGTACCTACCGTCGAGTCGGTGGTTGAAAGGTTTAGGGAGGCGAAGGCGCGTTCAGCGGCTTTTTAAACCTTCATTTAAACGAGAAGGTCCAGGTCTGCGTTCAAACAGCGCTGGGGTCCTGGCCCATCCCGATCTGAGGATTAGAAATGGGCACAGAAGGCTAGTGTCGCGACTCGCGCCCTTCCCCGCCTGCGGGTAGGGCTTCAGGGTGGCGCGGGTCAAAGAGAGGTAGCAAGACCTGAGGGAGGTGGTCCGGACGAGGCGTTGGGATGCTCTCGCCCAGGCCAGGGTAGAGTTGAACATCTCTCCTTCCCTCAGGGGGCCTGTAAAAAAAAAAAAAAAAAAGCCCTCATCTTCCCCTCTCTAATTCCCCTGCAACCTCAGTTTTCTTTTTCTACCACCTGACCGAGGTTAGGTGAGCACCTCCTGCGCTCTTATTCACTGGTCCCTACACTGGACCGTTCTTCTGCGCGGGATCCATGGATTGGTGAGTACGATCCATTTTTATCAGATTCGCTGGTATGTGTGTTTTATACCATTCGAACTAACCTAAATTAAACCAGTACTACAGGCTGGTATCAGGTGTAGTGCTGAGCAACTTTATTGCAATGCTTTGGTTCTGAGGAGCAGCATTTTCTAGTCTGGCCCTTTTGTTCTTCAAATGAGGCCATGATAGGTGCATAGAGGGCTAGGTTAGAACTGCTCACCCTTATTAGGGTTTTAAGTAGCAGTTTCCCTGACCCCTTGTTGCCTTCTGTTCAGCTACCTATTACCCTGATACTATTTCCAGCAGCCTGTCCGGGTTGTTAGGTATCCCTAAAACTGCTTGTAGGTCGAGCTAGCTTTGCTCCCCTCGCCTAGAATGTGGAGGGTTATTTATGAGCATGCCGCTCCCTCCTGAGTGTTTGAAACCCTTTTGCTGTAAGTAGAGTCTCCGCTCCCAGAGCTTTGTTACTTAACAACCTGATCCTGGTTCCTGCTGTACCCATATTTGGTAAGTGCGCACACTAGTCTCTGTGCACTTTTCTAAGAACCACGCTGTGGTAAGATCGCACACCAAGTGTTTTGCGGTCTTTTCTAAAATCCTGTATGGTATGGGTTACGCGCTGAGACTTCGTCCCATTCTTTGAGTTGGTAGGCCTCGGTTTTTACCTTATGCCCTACTCTACTTATGTATGTGCTGATTATCCTCTCATACTGAGAGTTGAGTTCTTCGCTATCTAGAGCTCTGCCTTGGTTGAACTAGCATGGCTTCCCCTCATTATAGAGGGTCACCTATGAGCATGTTGCTCTTCTTGTGGGTCGAGCTGGCGTTTCTCTCCTCTCTATAGTGGATTACTTATGAGCATGCCGCTCCCTTACGAGCGTCTGAGTCCCCTCTTACGTTGAGGGTTGAGTTTTTCGCTCTTCAGAGCTATGCCTTGGTAGAGCTAGCATCGCTCCCCTCTTTTTTGGGGTCACTTATGAGCATGCTGCTCCCTCTAGAGCATTTGGAGAAGAGAATTTTCAAATCCATGATTATGGTAAGTGCGCACGCTAGTCTTTGTGCACTTTCTGAAATCCACGCTGTGGTAAGATCGCACACCGAGTGTCTTGTGGTCTTTTCTAAAAATCCTGTATGGTATGGGTTACGCACTGAGGTTTCGTCCCATTCTTTTAGTTGGTTTGGCCCCGGTCTCCTTGGGCCCCACTCTACTTATATATGTGCTGAGTATCCTCTCTGTCTTGGTAGAGCTAGCATTGCTCCCCTCATTTTAGAGGGTCGCCTATGAGCATGCTGCTCCCTCCAGAGAGCATCTGATAGAGAGTAACGTTATTAAAGCTAGAGCATTTGGAGAATAGAAATTTAAAATCCATGATTATGGTAAGTGCGCACGCTAGTCTCTGGGCACTTTCTGAAATCCACGCTGTGGTAAGATCGCACACCGAGTGTCTTGTGGTCTTTTCTAAAAATCCTGTATGGTATGGGTTACGCGCTGAGGCTTCGTCCCATTCTTTGGGTTGGTTAGGCCCCGGTCTCCTTGGGCCCCACTCTACTCATGTACGTGCTAGTATCCTCTCATGAACTGAGAGTTAAGTTCTCCGCTCTCTGGAGCTCTGTGTTGGTAGAGCTGGCATTGGTCCCCTCGTTAGAGGGTTGCCTATGAGCATGCCGCTCCCTGCTGAGCGTCTGAGTTTTCCCCTCTTATGAGAGTCGAGTCTCCGCTCTCAGAGCTCCGTTATTCAGAAATTTCAGCACGTCAGGCCTTTCTTTAGGCCTCCTTGTCATCTGACAATACGGTTTCTAAAATCCATATTTGGTAAGTGCGCACGCTAGTCTCTGTGCACTTTTCTAAAAACCACGCTGTGGTAAGATCGCACACCGAGTGTCTTGTGGTCTTTTCTAAAAATCCTGTATGGTATGGGTTACGCGCTGAGGCTTCGTCCCATTCTTTGAGTTGGTTAGGCCCCGGTCTCCTTGGGCCCCACTCTACTCATGTACGTGCTAGTATCCTCTCATGAACTGAGAGTTAAGTTCTCCGCTCTCTGGAGCTCTGTCTTGGTAGAGCTGGCATTGCTCCCCTCGCTATAGAGGGTTACTTTGAGCATGCTGCTCCCTCACAAGCTCTCCTTGTTGGTCGAGCCGGCACTGCTCCCCTCGCTATAGAGGGTTATCTATGAGCTTGCTGCTCCCTCCAGAGCATATGAAAAGAACGACGTTTATAAATCCATGTTATGGTAAGTGCGCACGCTAGTCTTTGTGCACTTTATGAAAGCCACGCTGTGGTAAGATCGCACACCGAGTGTCTTGTGGTCTTTTCTAAAAATCCTGTATGGTATGGGTTACGCGCTGAGGCTTCGTCCCATTCTTTGAGTCGGTCAGGCCCCGGTCTCCTTGGGCCCCACTCTACCTATGTATCCCCAGTGATACCATTTGCACGGGGGCTATTAAGGATCTGTTGATACAGTTCCTTCAGCGAGCTCTTGTAGGAGCAAGCAGTAGCCCCTGGGTGACAGGCCAGGCTTAGTTACTATCCTAAGCGCTTGGTCGTATCCCCTTAAAGGAATCCTTCTTTCTGATTCCAAGCCTTGAGTTTTACCCTAGGTCCACGAGGTCCGGCCTCTATCAGGTAAGTCCAGGGTATGAAACTCGGGCCTTTGGCCGAAGGGGATAATGTCACTGACAGCCGTCAATTCATCCCAGGGACAACTCCTTTATCATTGATAAGAGTTGATGCTTAGTGCTCGCCTTTGGAATGGCATGCACTTCCCTCAGCATGGCGGCGTTGGTATATCGTTCCCCATAGCGACCTCTAGAGGACGCAGTTCGAAGTTCCCTTGATAGGGAACGTCTCAGGTTACGTATGTAACCACGGTTCCCTGAGAGGGAACGAGACACTGCGTCCTCTAGACTTTAGGCCATGCTTCGGATGCAGCTTCAGACGAAGAAGTGGATGATGCTTTCTCCCGGCGCCCTTTTATACTGTGGCGCACCGGGAGTGACGTCATAGGCTGTCGCCGGCCAATATTTAGTGTTTTTGTATATATGCTTCAGACACGGGTCACGTAGATGGAGTTCCCCATAGCGACCTCTAGAGGACGCAGTGTCTCGTTCCCTCTCAGGGAACCGTGGTTACATACGTAACCTGAGACGTTTTTTAACAATGTGTTTATGTAAGGTTTGTGCCACTGCTGCTCTAAAGTAACAGTATTGGTGATAACCAAAATCATTTTTTGGCTTTCTGTACTGGTTAGTACTCCAATATGTGTAAGCTCTTTAGTAACAGTAGTAGGCTATTTTTAATGCTATAATATCATTATTGCTGTTATCTATGAAAGAAAACCAGAGCACTTATTTTTTCTTGTATTTTTTATTTGAGTATTTTTTTTTCGCGATACCCAATTGCAGTCAAAAACTACATAAACAATACCAGCAAGAATGCAAGCTGTTATGAGGCCATTTTTTATTATGTCTAATAAATGACAATAACATTTTTAAATTTAAACAAATTTTTGACAAATTTCTAAAATATGTTTTCTCTTTATTATGATAAGTGGTCTAATAAATTAAGCACTGTATGTTTTCATAGCATTCAGTTGTCACGTTTGTTTGAAGGACATTGGGCAGACTGTGGAATAGTGTTTTTTTTGGGCAATATTTTTTTAATCCGATTAATCGATTAATCGAAAGAATAATCGGCCAACTAATCGATTATCAAAATAATCGTTAGTTGCAGCCCTAAACAAAACATGCCTTTCTTTTTTCTTCTTTTCATCCTTCAAGATGTGTAAGAGCACATTATTCTAAGCTCTGGACAAAGTGTCCGCGATTATATTCTCTGAACCTTTCTTGTGTTTAATCACTAAATTGTACCCTTGTACCATCAAAGACCAGCGCATCAGCCTCTGATTTTGGTTGTACATTCGGCCTAAAAATACTAAAGGATTGTGATCCGTGAATACAATTACAGGCAAAATAGTTGAACTTACATACACATCAAAATACTGTAACGCCAAAAGTAAGGCCAATGTTTCCTTCTCAATCGTAGAGTAGTTCAGTTGATGTTTATTGAACTTACGTGAGAAGTAACATACTGGATGGTCAATACCATAAGCGTCTTCTTGCACGAGCACTGCACCCGCACCATCAGAACTTGCGTCAATTTCGAGTTTGAAAGTTCTTTCAACATCAGGAGCTGATAAAACAGGTGTGCTACATAGTAAAGTTTTGACATTATCAAAGGCATTCTGACACTCATCGTTCCACAGAAAAGTGCGCGAAGGACTAAGGAGTGACGTCAAAGGGTTGGCCACTATAGAAAAATTATTGCAGAAACTCCGGTAATAACCGGCCATCCCTAGGAATCTGTGGAGTTCCTTGCACGTAACAGGAACTGGAAAGTCTGCAATAGCAGTCACCTTTGCCTCTATTGGTCTTACCTGTCCTTGACCCACTTCTTTGCCCAAGTATGTAACTGTAGCATGACCAAATTCACATTTGGCCAAATTTAACGTCAGTGAAGCTTTATCAAGGCGTTCAAATACCTCTCTTAACGTGGAGACATGTGCAGACCAACTAAGTGAATAAATCACAAGATCATCCAAATACGCATTACAGTTTTGGATACCTGCAAGCACAATGTTAACAAGCCTTTGAAATGTGGCTGGCGCATTGCGCATGCCGAACGCCATAACGCAATATTGCAAGAAATCATCTTGGGTCACAAAAGCAGAAATATCAGATGCGCGCGATGTTAAAGGCACCTGCCAGTAACCTTTCAGCAAATCTAGTATACTGACAAATTTAGCAGACCCCAGGTTGTCCACACAGTCCTCCATACGAGGTAGTGGAAAACAATCAGGAAAAGTTACTGCGTTCACTTTTCGATAATCCGTGCAAAATCTAGCGGATCCATCACTCTTAGACACAAGTAAACACGGAGAAGTCCAACACAGTCTATAATGACGTGCTCAAAAGGCTCTCCTAGCACTGGTATAGGGACCAGCGGTGCGCGCGGAATCACCTGGTTTGGCTTACCCGAGAGTTGACATGTCTCACAGGTTCTACAAAATTTGGCCACATCAGCCTTCATTCTGGGCCAAAAAAAATGTCTCAGAATTCGATGGTACGTTTTCTTAATGCCTAAGTGACCAGACAAATCATGATCATGAGCGAGCGAAAGTACTAAGTGTCTGTAACACGTCGGAATGACAATTTGGGTCACAGAACCCCACTCCGAGTCATTCGCAACGTCAGCACACCACCAACGCATCAACAATCCATTTTGCATATAGTAAGCGTTTTTCCTCTTTCGTGCCTCTTCCACAGAAATGACAGAGGAAAAACATTTCCGTAGGGAAAAATCATCTTTTTGGGCCGCGATAATTTTCTCATTGGTGACTTCTAATTTCAAATCATCTGATTTCAAAACATCTGGCTTACCTGCCTTAGGCAGCAGAACATCGTCCACAAACATAGGTACCATGAAAGTGGAGGACAAATCATCAGCATCAGCAAACTTACGAGCCTGTGCTCGCGTCACAGCACAAACAGGAAAAACCTCAGGAAATTTCTCTGACATTTCATCAGTGTCATCAGACAAAACAGGTTTATCACAAACCTCTAATAGCGGCAACATTTTACCACCTGCAATATCATTACCGAGAATGAAATTCACTCCATGAACTGGTAAACTGTCACGCACTCCAACTTTCACAAGCCCTGAAAACAAATCTGACTTCAGATGAATTTGATGCAAAGGAACCTTCATAGTATTTATTTTGAGACCACGTACTAACACGTGACTTCCACAAAAAGTACGTTCAGAGAACGGTAATATATCAGCTACTATAAACGACTGCATTGCTCCTGTATCACGTAACATAGTAACTCTGACCGGATCCAGAGATTGTTCGCTAACAGACACAAATCCTTCAATCAGGAAAGGTTGATAACTACAATCTAAGACATCACAATTCTCATAGCCTGTGCGATCAACAGTCTTCACAAACGCGACACTTTTAATACTGATACCCTGCTCTTTAAGCTTTAAAGCCAGACAGTCAGCAATAAGGTGTCCTGGTTTACGACAGTAAAAACATTCTCTACCTTCCTTAGCTTTTGGAACATTTTTCGAACGCCACTGATCTTTCGAGACAACAGGAACAGACAAAACCTTTTCAGTCCGAGCAAGAGTAAAAACACTCTTGTGTGTCAGCGCAAACTCATCAGCACAAACAGACGCCTGTGACAATGATGTCACCTTCTGCTCGTTTAGATAGACAACAATACGATCAGGAATACAACTTTGGAATTCCTCTAACAAAACCAACTCACGGAGAGCATGAAAATCTGATACTTTATTTGATGCGCAAAGAAGCGGTCAAACAGCAAACTCTTTTCTCTAGCGAACTCAACGAACGTCTGATTTGAACCTTTCTTGAGATTCCTAAATCGCTGCCTGTATGCCTCCGGTACGAGCTCATAAGCCCTCACAATTGCCGTTTTAATAACGTCATAATCTAAACTATCTTCCAAAGATAGTGCAGCGCATACTTCCTGAGCTTTTCCCGTCAACTTACATTGCAGCAGCAACGGCCACACATCCCTAGACCAGTTAAGCATAGAAGTAACTCGTTCAAATACATTAAAGTATGAGTCAACCTCAGTCTCTCTAAATTGTGGAACAAGAGAAATATGTTTACTCACGTCAAATGTACTTGCTCTCGCACCTGTCGCAACAGTAGCCGACTGTCCAGGTTGAGCATGTGGTACAGGAAACATACTGGGAATCGGTGTGTCTCTGGCTAGTCTAAGCTCCAGCTCACGCAACTTAATTTGTGTGTCCGCCTCTATTTCCAAGCGGCGGACTTGAAGTTGCAGATCTAACTGAGCTCTACGATCCTCTGCCCTCTCGCGCTCTTCCCGTTGGACCCTTGCCAAACGTACTCGGAGATGCTACTGATCTCCCGACCCAGTCAGAGCCGGAGAAAAAGGTTTGAATGGCGGCAAGACTGCCTTGTCTTCAGTGCCCTCCACCTTACCATTTTCCTTCGCATCCTCCTCACCCGAATAGCAAACTTCAGCGCTCAGAGGATCCTCCTCCGATCTATCAGCCAGATTCAACACACCTAATTTCATCAACTCCTGCACTACAACATCTTTAATTTCCCGCTTAAGCTGTTGTTTAGAAACTCTAATGTGGAAATGATCAGCAATGCTCAATAAATCATACTTCCTACACTTATCTAGTTGTTCAACAGTTGGTGCCCTCGTAAAACTAACCAGATCAAAATCAGCCATTCCAATTAGACTTACCACCACAAACACTAGCTCTAAAGTAACCTCATATGATCTTCATTCCGGAACATGCACTCCCTTTTCATACAAACAATACCTCTTTCATGGCTGCTCCACCCGCACACAAGCAACAGCACTCACAAAACTCATCCCAAGAAAATAAGATATCCCATTAAAGGAATATCCCACCGCTGCCACCACCAAATGTTACGTGTTTAAAGATGTAAACGGGATGATTGCGCAACATTTACGTGGGATACTGTTGTCATATGTGCGGGTAGCAAAAACAACCAGGAATACCAGACTCAACGTTCAAAACGTTTAATTATGGGTGAAGAGTTACCAGGACAAAGAAACATTATAAAGAGAAAAATAACAAACAAGCAAAAATAAAAATGTAGAGTGTTGCCAAATCAAGGAAATAATCAAAACATAACTGCCAAAGCTAATTTACCCAAAACCTCTAAAACTAACTATCAAAGAAAAAAAGGTAGAAAGAAACCCGAAATCTTCAGCGGATTCGCCGCCGCAAATAAACTACTCTAACTAAAAACAAAAACACAATAGTGACAATCACTCTTCAACTAACTAACAGAAATATTCTGTCTACCGTTGGTTTTAGATGTAATGGTCCATAACCAGTAAACAAACCCAAAAAGTAGGTCTAAGTGCTCTAGACGAGTTAATACTGCATTAACACGTTCGGTCTGACAGAGATTGGTCACACACACAACCAAATGCAGCATCAAAATGAACAAACCCGAAGGAGTGTTGTTACAGATCTGCCAGGTTCTGCCACCACATTGTCACAGCAATCACTCTCACCTGTGTTGATTACACTCACCTGCTCCTCATCACGCTCCTCGTTACTGCTCCCCTTAAAGACACACACCGCCAAACACTCAATGTCTGGTCTCGTTTGACGAAGGAGGACTACCTCAGCTACTCCAAGCTCTTGTGTGTATAGCTGCGAAGTTTACTTACCTGCTACTTGAATTACCTGCTCTCTGTACCCTCAGGATATGGTCCCTCGTCTGCTCCAGAGTTCCCGAGGCTCAGCTCCCAGTCGGCGGCGTGTGTGCTCTCTCTCCACTCCTCTCCGTGTGTGTGGCGTCTTCTGCAAAGAAGTATTACACAAGTTCATCACGACTCAACCCCATCCAGAATTCAATAAATATAACTCACACCGTTCCTCTGTCTCAGTCCTCATCTGTTAAAGAAGACCAGACCTACACCGAAATATGGACTGCAGCTACCAATCTCCCGAGGATGAACTGCTTCAGTTGTCTCAGGACGGCCGCCCCATAGAGGATTATGTAGAGGATTTCCTCTGGCTCTCGCAGTACATATCGTGGACGGATGGGACATTTAAGACCGTCTTTTGGGGTGGTCTAGATAACTACCTGTTTCACCGAGCGCTACCTGCCAATACCCCAGGCTCCCTGCAACAATACCTGGATTATGCACTACACCTCGCCGGGTCATCTTTTACTGTGGAGAAGGTTCCTGCAGTCCAACCACCGCCCGCGGCAAAGAAGGTTCTGCCGCCCGCGACATGAAAACCGCGCTTCCCGAATCCCGAGAATCCAGTTCTCGAGCCACGGCCAGGAGTGCCGATCCTGAATCCAGTTCCCAGACCGCGGCCAAGAGTGCCGACCCCGATTTCCGAGAATCCAGTTCTCAGACCACGGCCAGGAGTGTCAATCCCGAATCCAGTTCTCTCACCACGGCCAGGAGTGCCGATCCCGAATCCAGTTCCCAGACTACGGCTAGGAGTGCCGATCCCGAACCCCGAGAATCCAGTTCTCCGGTCACGGCCAGGAGTGCCGATCTCGAATCCCGAGAATCCAGTTCTCCGACCACGGCCAGGAGTGCCGACCCCGAATCCAGTTCCCAGACCATGGCCAGGACTGCCGATCCTGAATCCCGAGAATCCATGGCCAGGAGTGCCGATCCCGAATCCAGTTCCCAGACTACGGCCAGGAGTGCCGATCCCGAACCCCGAGAATCCAGTTCCCAGTCTCCAGTCACGGCCAGGAGTGCCGATCCCGAATCCAGTTCCCAGACTACGGTCAGGAGTGCCAATCCCGAACCCCGAGAATCCAGTTCTCCAGTCACAGCCAGGAGTGCCGATCCCGAATCCAGTTCCCAGACTACGGCCAGGAGTGCCGATCCCGAACCCCGAGAATCCAGTTCCCAGCCTCCAGTCACGGCCAGGAGTGCCGATCCCGAATCCAGTTCCCAGACTACGGTCAGGAGTGCCGATCCCAAACCCCGAGAATCCAGTTCTCCAGTCACGGCCAGGAGTGCCGATCCCGAATCCAGTTCCCAGACTACGGCCAGGAGTGCCGATCCTGAATTCCGAGAATCCACGGCCAGGAGTGCCGATCCCGAATCCAGTTCCCAGACTACGGCCAGGAGTGCCGATCCTGAATCCCGAGAATCCAGTTCTCAAGCCACGGCCAGGAGTGCCGATCCTGAATCCCGGGAATCCAGTTCTCGAACCACGGCCAGGAGTACCGATCCCGAACCCCGAGAATCCAGTTCTCGAACCACGGCCAGGAGTGCCGATCCCGAACCCCGAGAATCCAGTTCCTGAACCACGGCCAGGAGTGCCAATCCCGAACCCCGAGAATCCAGTTCTCAGACCCCGGCCAGGAGTGCCGTTCCTGATCCCCAAGTGTCCGTGCTGCCCGAGCGCCCCCAAGTGTCCGCGCTGCCTGAGTGCCCCCAAGAGCCGGCCCCTCGCACGTGCCCTCCTGCATCTCCGCTGGGTCCGTCCAGCTCCTTGCTGCCAGAGCGCCCCACAGAGCCCGCTCCGCCAGAGCACCCCACAGAGGCCGCGCCGCCTGAGCGCCCCCAAGAGCCCTATCCTCCTGAGCTTTCCCATGAGCCTGCTCCTCCAGTGTGGGCCCCAGAGGGGAACAATCCCAAAGAAATTTTGGGGGGGGGGCCATATAGTCTCGGCCTGTGTGGCCAGGCCAAATGCCAAGGCCACAAAGGACCCCGATCCATCATGGCCATCCAAGATCTCTGATCCACCATGGCCATCCAAGATCTCTGATCCACCATGGCCATCCAAGGACCCTGATCCACCATGGCCATCCAAGATCTCTGATCCGCCAGGGCCATCCAAGGACCCCGATCCGCCATGGCCATCCAAGATCTCTGATCCGCCATGGCCATCCAAGATCTCTGATCCACCATGGCCATCCAAGATCTCTGATCCGCCATGGCCATCCAAGATCTCTGATCCGCCATGGCCATCCAAGGACCCCGATCCACCATGGCCATCCAAGGACCCCGATCCGCCATGGCCGTCCAAGATCCCTGATCCGCCAGGGCCGTCCAAGCTCCCTGACCCGCCATGGCCGTCCAAGCGCCCTGACCCGCCATGGCCGTCCAAGCGCCCTGACCCGCCATGGCCTCCCGAGTCTCCAGTCCCGCCATGGCCTCCCGAGTCTCCAGTCCCGCCATGGCCTCCCGAGTCTCCAGTTCCGCCATGGCTTCCCGAACCTCCTGATCTGCCACGACTTCCCGAGTCCCTGGATCCAGCCTGGAGGCTTCCCCCGTGTCTTGCCCTGCATCGGCCTTCAGGAGGTTCCATCCCCTATGTAGTTATTACGGTGCGGGACGCACCTTCCGGGATGGGGAGCTAATGTTACAGATCTGCCAGGTTCTGCCACCACATTGTCACAGCAATCACTGTCACCTGTGTTGATTACACTCACCTGCTCCTCATCACGCTCCTCGTTACTGCTCCCCATAACGACACACACCGCCAAACACTCAATGTCTGGTCTCGTTTGACGAAGGATGACTACCTCAGCTACTCCAAGCTCTTGTGTGTATAGCTGTGAAGTTTACTTACCTGCTACTTGAATTACCTGTTCTCTGTACCCTCAGGATCTGGTCCCTCGTCTGCTCCAGAGTTCCCGAGGCTCAGCTCCCAGTCGGCGGTGTGTGTGCTCTCTCTCCACTCCTCTCCGTGTGTGTGGCGTGTTCTGCAAAGAAGTATTACACAAGTTCATCACGACTCAACCCCATCCAGAATTCAATAAATATAACTCACACCGTTCCTCTGTCTCAGTCCTCATCTGTTACAAGTGTTTCTCAAATCACATAACTATGAATGAATGAATGAATGATGCATTTATATAGCGCCTTATTGTGTATTGCTGTACACCCAAAGCGCTTTACAATCATGTGGGGGGTCTCTCCTCGACCACCACCAGTGTGCAGCATCCACTTGGATGATGCGACGGCAGCCACAGTACAACGGCGCCAGTGCGCTCACCACACACCAGCTACAACTAGGCATCTCACAGACATTAACGATAACACGCTCAGGATGGCTTCTAAAGAAACGGCTCAACACACGCGAGTTGGCTGAGATCTGGCGAGGATCTCCATTCTCCTTGTGATTGGGCCTTTTAAATCCGGCAGAGCGTCAGCGGATTGGTAGAACGTCAGCGTCGACGCGTAGCGTAGTGATGTCACCTACTACGAAACAGCCAATGATCATGTGATGTTTGTCACACTTTAATGTTTCAGATCATCAAACAAATTTAAATATTAATCAAAGATAACACAAGTAAACACAACATGCAGTTTTTGAATGAAGTTTTTATTATGAAGGGAAAACAAAATCCAAACCCACGTGGCCCTGTGTGAAAAAGTGCTTGCCCCCTAAACCTAATAACTGGTTGGGCCACCCTTAGCAGCAACAACTGCAATCAAGCGTTTGTGGTAACTTGCAATGAGTCTGTTACAGCGCTGTGGAGGAGTTTTGGCCCACTCATCTTGGCAGAATTGTTGTAATTCAGCCACATTGGAGGGATTTCCAGCATGAACCACATTTTTAAGGTCATGCCACAGCATCTCAATAGGATTCAGGTCAGGACTTTGACTAGACCACTCCAAAGTCTTCATTTTGTTTTTCTTCAGCCATTCAGAGGTGGATTTACTGGTGTGTTTTGGATCATTGTCCTGCTGCAGAACCCAAGATCTCTTCAGCTTGAGGTCACGAACAGATGGCCGGACATTGTCCTTCAGGATTTTTTGGTAGACAGCTGAATTCATGGTTCCATTTATCACAGCAAGTCTTCCAGGTCCTGAAGCAGCAAAACAGCCCCAGACCATCACGCTACTACCACCATATTTTACTGTTGGTATGATGTTCTTTTTCTAAAATGCTGTGTTACTTTTACGCCAGATGTAATGGGACACACACCTTCCAAAATGTTCAACTTTTGTCTCGTCGGTCCACAGAGTATTTTCCCAAAAGTCTTGGGGATCATCAAGATGTTTTCTGGCAAAACTGAGACGAGCCTTTATGTTCTTTTTTCTCAGCAGTGGTTTTCGTCTTGGAACTCTTGCCATGCAGGCCATTTTTGCCCAGTCTGTTTCTTATGGTGGAGTCATGAACACTGACCTTAACTGAGGCAAGTGAGGCCTGCAGTTCTTTAGATGTTGTTGTGGGGTCTTTTGTGACCTCTTGGATGTGACCCCATGTGGGTTTGGATTTTGTTTTCCCTTCATAAAAAAAATCCTTCATTTAAAAACTGCATGTTGTGTTTACTTGTGTTATCTTTGATTAATATTTAAATGTGATTGATCTGAAACATTAAAGTGTGACATGCAATAAAATAAAAAATCAGGAAGGGGCCAACACTTTTTCACACCACTGTATGTTAAATTAACTTTTGAGTTTACTGATGTTTTTCTTTTTACTGGGTTTTATTTTATTTGTACAGCATGGTCAACTGCTGTTGTGTTTGTCGATGCGTAATAAATACAAATACCTCAGGGAAGATGTCTTTCACTATTGTAAGTAAATCTTGTTAAATAGAGAAACAAAATTATACATTTTTAAAATGTCTATAACTTCTAGCGCATTATAAGAAGAGCAGAAAGAAGCTCTTTTAGTGGTGAGTGTTATTTAATTGTTTCTGCTGGGCTGTCGCTGACTTGTAAGATTATTACTCGATAATATTATGTACATATTTTTTTTGCCTCCTATAGGATTATGACATGCGCATTGTGTGTTTTTATTTCACGAGTATATCGTGCGCGTCTTTATAGCCTACAGTGTTTGATCACATTTTTGATTTTGATTGGTGTGTAATAGAAGGGGGGGTTGGGGGGGCCACAAAGCTGTGTTAGCCCAGGACCCCGCAAAGACCGCATATATATATATATATATATATATATATGCCCATAATCTGTGTGTATGTTACAATGTAATGAAGTCATATTCAGAAACCAATGAAACCAAAACTAAATCACGTTGAAACAGGAAGTGAAGCAAACAGAAGAGAATGACATAATAACGATCCTCGAATCTGACTGACAAGATACTTTTTCTGTTGATATTTCACCTGCGTGTAGACGGGCTGTCAATTGGTGCAGTTTATTGTTGCTCCACAAGGTGGCGGTAAGAGACTGTCTTTGAGTGAGTCTTTAACCCTTTCACACGTGCATTTAAAATATTCTAGCTGAGCCCCAGGGTGAGTTTTTTTCAGGCGACCATTATTTTAGAATGTTTATTGTTTCCATGGCGATGCATCATGCTTGTGACACACTGCAATCACAATAGCCTGTATGACACATGGATCGCTTTTATTTAGTTTTTCCTTTTTTATTCAAAATATTCACCAACATGCTCACTATATTATGAAATATCTGATATTCCGATTCTGAAATGTGTGCAAGTAAATGTATTTGGTAATTTAAACACTTTTATAATGACCGTGTTAGTTGATCTGTACCGGGTGATGGGCGCTGAATCTGATCTGTTGGATTAACATGTAAATTCATCCTCTCCTCCCAAAACACATTACAGTAAGACTCCAGTAAACTGGGAGAAGAGCAGAGTAAACTTTAAAGTTATCTACACAATCTGTATATGATATCAATAAAACATGTCGTCAGATTATATTTGTAAGGATCATTATTGTTGCTTCCATAGACATCAGCACCTTAAATGTATGGTTTTGATTGTACTTAAGTGTATTTAAATGTCTGAAACCTGAAATAAGCATTATATGGTTGAAAACATTGAATATTTGTGATCATATAAGAAGCGCTCAGCGCGTGCGATCTGTCTCCCGTCAGCCAGCGCGCGAAAGCAGATTTGAATTCATCAGTTGATGACGTGACGCACTGAACGATGTGATCTCGCGCGTCAGAGTTAAACCATTCATTCAACTACACGTTCAAAAACACTGATTTATTCAAAGAGAGATGTAATGAAACAAGCTGCTGAAACCATTATAACTTTGAGCGCCACTTTTAAAGGCTCAGCTGACCAGCAGAGCGTCGATGCTAAGACAGATTTCGCTTTCCTTGGACATGATAACCTGTTTTCACAAATATACCTGACTCAGCCTGAAGGACAGACACAGTTAATCACACGCGATCAGTCGATCTCTCTCTCATTCCATCTTTGACAGCTGAGGAAATTCAGGGTCTCACAGCAATCCTGAAAACTTTCTATTCAGGGACCATAGAAAGTGTATTGACTCAGTGCATCTCAGTGTGGTACGGAAACAGCTCCAATCAGGACTGCAAAGCACTACAGAGAGTTGTGCGCTTAGCTGAGCGCATCTCAGGGTCTGCTCTCCCCTCTCTGCAGGACATCTACCTCAAACGCTGCAAAAATAGAGCTGTCAAAATCATCAAGGACTCAAATCACCCTGGTAACCATCTATTCACTTTGCTTCCATCTGGTAAGCGCTTCCGTAGCCTGATGGCAAAAACTGAGAGACTTAGGAGGAGCTTCTTCCCCCAGGCCATCAGGCTCCTAAACTCTAACTCTGTGTCATAATATCACTTGACTCCATGTAAATATCAATATATCAATAAGCTATTCATAATTTTTTCTACCTCATATTGCTGCTATTTAAATACCCTGTACAACTTTTTTTGCACATTCTTTTGCACATTCCTGTTATATTACTATTTATGTCAACAACATACTGACCTGCACATTTATATTTATATTTTTTTGTCTTTTATTTTATTTTATTCTTTTATTTTTTTCTACTTTTATTTTTCTTAATATTTGTATACTATATAATTGCACTGTCCTTGGAGCGGACCTGACCTACATTTCACTGCTGGTTATACTCTGTATAATTGTGTATGTGACGAATAAAAATCTTGAATCTTGAATCATTCCTGTCTGTTCAGGCTTGTTAAGTGCAAATATACTGAGCCTCTGTACAAATCAGCATGGTACACATTGTTATCTTTGTTATCTTTACTAATATTCAGTTCATATGCATGAAGTATAAAACAAGAAGGGCCTAATCTTGCGAAAAGAAAAGGTTACTGTAAATATCACTTGCATTAATGTAGAATTTTACATTCTACCATTGACCATTCTGAGTGAGCTGAGTGAAGGGAAGGATGGGTGAGGGGAAGGAAGGGGATGAAAGGAACTTATGCAGATGCGAGAGAGGCATTTTCCTGCATTTTCCCTCAGTGGGATGTGGAGACAGACGTCTGTATGTTAATGCACTGTGTGTGTGTTGTCCATCCCAGGAGTTCAAAGTGTCTGAGGTTCTGTAATTCTTACAGTACACATTGTTATCATTGTTATCTTTACTAATATTCAGTTCATATGCACGAAGTATAAAACAAGAAGGGCCTAATCTTGTGAAAAGAAAAGGTTATGCTCGTCAATAGCGCGGTTATCTCGACAGCACGACCAGTTAAATGATCAACTCTATATATTATACTTTTATAGTTTGTTGTTTATATAATACATGATTAATTATTTTAGCATTCATAGTATCTTTATTTTAATTAATTTTTTGTCTTTAACATAAAAAATACATGAGAGTTGCCAAGGCTTTAAGTTGAACTGAACTGAGAGACTGAAGAGTGTTATTGTTCTCTACAGGTTGATGAATTGTGGCGTCACAGATGAAGGTTGTGCTGCTCTGGCTTCAGCTCTGAGATCAAACCCCTCACACCTGAGATATCTGAATCTGTCTGGAAATAAACTAGGAGCTTCAGGAGTGAATCTGCTCTCTGATCTACTGAAGGATCCTCACTGTAAACTGGAGGAACTCTGGTAAGATGATATAAATCTTTCAGCATCCTCCTAAATGTTGCTCTTTGTTGCACAGTTCTGATATTTTCTATGATATTGAAACGAACCCCTCAAACCACACGTAGAAGCAGGTCTGATCTGCTAGATTTAGCTGTGTTTGGCTGAGCAGTCATTGAGTATCTCGCCAGTGTATTACATTTCTCCATTACATAAAATAAACAAGTTTGACCAAAGTTTTGTTGGCAAAATAATTTATTGGTTAATTTAAGGTAGGAGTGTAGCTAGGGGTGTGCGATATATATCGTCAGCAATAATATTGTAATTTTTTGTGTCTCTGAGCATCATGATGGTGTTTTGTTCCTGAATAAATCAACCTTTAAATGATTCGGTTCAGTGGTAATGACTCACTTATTAACAGTGACTTACTGCCACCTGCTGGCGGTTTTAATTTCACATCAAAGTATCTTTTCATTTTAAAATAATTTCAAATATCAGTATTCAATGTTTGATGTTTCAAATATCAAAGCATTATGTGTTTGAAGATTACTTTCTATCACTGATGTGAACTGACCACACAGAATATGAAGAATATCACAAACTGCAGCTGTCCACGGTAGTCAGATATCAGCACAATAACACACTCGGAAAAATATTGTCTGATTATCGTTATCGAAAAAATCCTCAAAAATATCGAGATATCTTTTTTTTTTCAATATCGCACACCCCTAAGTGTAGCACAGTTCTTCAGTGGTGATGTTCACTGTCAGTCTTTAAATCTTAAATTCTTCTAAAGCTTGGTTTATACATGCAAATTAGCTTGGTGCGTGCAACAAAAATGTCATGGAGGTGCCAGCAGAACATTAACATTGCTAGACCCCTTTTCTCGTGTACATCACACTTTTTATAATTTGAGCGAACAGTTCGACTTAAAGGCAACATTGACTGCAAAGATGTGGAAAGAACCTCTAACATAACAATGCAAAAATGTACATTTCCTAAAAGAATAAATATGGAAGTATTTAAGTGTCTCGAGAATATTGTAGGCTCTATGGCTTCATATACATTCACTTCACTATTTTTAAAAGTATATGAAACTAACTTTCATTTCAAGTGCTTTGTTTTGTTTTGTAAATTATGAAAATATTTTATATATACTGCATAATATTATAGTACATATAAGCTGTGAAAAAACTTTTAATGCACAAGTATTTGTCTATTACCGAGTAAAACGAAACCTTTTTAAATAAAACAAAAACAAAACAAGTATTTATATAGCAATATTAATTAACCTATGAACATTGCAAGAGAAAATAAAAATCCATGAATTTCAGATCCTTTATGTAGTATTTCTATAATAAATGTGTACAGATGGTCAGTGAATTAACCAGAAATAAATATTATATTTTTGTATTTAATAATTAAGGTTATATTCTTCAAATGTTGTTAAGATGTTGATGAAATATTATTGAACGGTTATACTCTGTTGCAGTGGCGGCTGGTGGCAAATTTTCTAGGTGGGGCGCCACATCCAAAAATGTTAAGCATACATCTTGATATGATTTATCCCAGTATAACAAAAAGAAAAGTATTAAGACATGAAACATTTTAAATAAAGAAAATTGTTTTTACCAAATTCAAGATTGAGGATAATTCTCACAAAACTATATTTTCTGCAAGCTTTTTTCAAGAAAAATTAAAACATTTTGTTTTTCATTTTCATAATAATTCAAAATTTATATATACAGTGCAACAGCAACATCTGTGAGAAAAATCAATAAATGTTACATTTGTTTAGACCATTTTCTATAAATAACTAGCTGCAGTACCAAGCAGGACCACACGGAGACGCCAAGAGACTACTATCCCAGTTACCTTAAAGTTATAAAAATATACAGGGATCTGTATTCAGAATTATTAAACAGAGCAAAACACAAATAAAAAAAAATATTTAAAAAAATCAATAAAAACCTGACTTTGTTGTGGTGATCTGAAGGCAGCTCAACATGACTGAGTGAACAGTTCCTCTGTCAGAGTGAATGTTGATGCCAATACACCGCTGTACATAGCAAACTTCTATAAAAACACGCTTCTTCAGCGAGTATCCATTATAAAACACTTATCAGACATGCAATCATACTGAAATGTGCTCATAAAGCTATCAGAGAGTCAGGTTTGTTTATTTGCACACTAATAATAACAGACTCGCGCATGTCTAATAATCTAAGTTATGATTCATGTATGTCACTGACTGTAATCGTCTTTACCTCCATTACAATCATCATCAATCAAAACTTCACTGGTAAGATACTGGTTTGCTTTATTCAGCCCATACAGACTAGTCCTGACTTCATATTTCTGAATTATTATTTTTCCAAAGTAATGTATGAATTGTGAACTTAGCCTCTCAAGGAAAGCTTTAAGACCAGGAGTAATCCTCCTCCGCTTATCGATCCCGCTTCACAGCGAGTGATGCAGACGTATGAGGTTTCAAAGCATTTTCGATTGTTTCTTCTTATTGTGTGCGTTCATAGAGGGAGAGATGGACATACAGTAGTGTGCACCGGTGGCTCGTCTGTGAAAAAGATCCAACAAATGAATGCATTGAAAACACAGATGGACAAAAATAAAGTTTACAGTTTCAATGACGATTGCAAAGAACATGCCTGCGTCCCAGTGTGCACACTGTCCATGCTAAATTCTATGTGATATTAGTCATTTTTAACAGGCCTACTATTTAGGGCAGAGAGGGTGGATAGTGTGCACATTGGGATGTAGGCATGTTTCCTCAAATCCAGCACTGGAGGGCCATTGTCCTGCAGAATTTAGCTCCAACCCTGATAAAAACTCAACTGCCTGATACTGTCTAACTCTGGAAACCTTCATTAGCTTGTTGTTTGTAAACTATTGGCATATTAAACAAGATTTGAACTTTAATATGAATGAATATGAACATTAATATGAATTAATAAATTGTACACATATAAGTTGCATATTTTTGGTTCCCTTTCAGTCGCTCACCTTCAACGTAACGTCGACGTGACGACGTAATTGGGATCACTTCAGAGAGCCCTATCCACTTCGAGTATCTACAGAACAAGCCAATGAACGTTGGCGTGCGTGAACGCGTCATTCGCTAGTGTTTATTCTGCCCCGCAGTATAGACCTACTTCGGTGCATGACCAGGGTGATCTGAGGATTACCGTGAGGGCTTCCCCGTCGAGTCAACCTCCGCGGGCCCCTCATGCCTCACAAGCGCTGCTGCCATTGGAGTCCCTTAGCGAGCGTCTTGGTCCTTCTCCGGAACGACCGGCCGTTTCCTTTGGGGCTCCTCCTGACGACCAGATGTCGATCGCAGCATCGGAGGAGGAGCTTCAGTCCTCTGGAGATGATGACTCGGCTGCGTTACCCCCCTCGGGGCGTGTGGCGTCCGAGCCGGATCCAGAATGGGCGGCTATGCTTTCCCGGGCCGCCGAGAAGGTTGGGCTTGTGTGGAACCCTCCACCACGTCCCGAACCTTCTCGGTTGGACGATTGGTTTCTCGGGGCGGGCTGTGCTGGTTCTCAGTGCACCGCCCCGGTACCTTTCTTTCCGGAGGTGCATAAGGAGCTTTCTAGGACGTGGAAGGCACCGTATAGTGCCCGAAGCCGTTCTAGTGGCTCCTCCCCCCTTGCCACCCTCGACGGCGGGGCAGCTGAGGGGTACGTGGATATCCCTCCGGTGGAGCGGGCCGTCGCGATGCAACTGTGTCCGGCGTCCGCTTCCTCTTGGCGGGGTAATCCGCGCCTCCCGTCCAGGGCCTGTAGGTTCTCGTCCGGTCTAACGGCGAGGGCTTACAAGGCCTGTGGACAGGCTGCTTCCGCCCTCCATGCCATGGCGCTCTTGCAGGTCCACCAGGCCCAGGCGCTCATGGACATGAACGAGGGTGGTTCTGACCCAGAGCTCCTTCGGGAGCTCCGTGTGGCAACCGACCTCGCCCTCCGGGCGACGAAGGAAACTGCACGTTCAGTCGGTCAGGCGATGTCCACCTTGGTGGTCCAGGAGCGCCACCTTTGGCTCAACCTGGCGGATATGAGGGACGCCGATAAATATCGGTTCCTGGATGCCCCTCTTTCCCAGGTTGGGTTGTTCGGCGACGCGGTCGAGAGCTTTACCCAGCAGTTCTCGGCCGCACAGAAGCAGACGGAGGCCATCCGGCACATCCTGCCCCGCAGATCCTCCGTCTACTCGTCGCCGAGGTCGGCCTTCTGCGGAGTCCTCCGCTCCCGCTAAGCCCCAGCAGCAGCAACCATCCAGGCCTCAGCGCGGAGCAAGCCGTAGGAAGCCGACCCCGCCCGTCCAGGCCGCTGCCAAACCAGGGGGCAAGCGACGGTGCAAACGTCCCTGAGACGGGCGGCCCAGAGGTGGATCAAGTTGCTCTTCAGGAGATGGCGAAGGCGCCACTCCTTCCCCCGGTGGAGGGCCGGGTGGAGAATCTTTCGTTTCCTTTTCCTTTTGTTCCGCCACATTCTCAAAGAAAGAGCAATTTCTGAAACCTCTGGGCCCCAAGAGGGCGTGCTTGGCAGTCGACGACGCCACCATGCCTTGTCACTCCCGAGCCCCTCTTTCATCGCCAGCGGGCAGCAGTGGCCGTGTCCTGGACGCACTGACGCCTCCGCACACTCTCTCTGCCCTTCGACGGAAGCAGGTATGTGCTGCACCACACACTCAGACCCCACTTCGGGCCGCTGTGCCGTCCGAGTCGGGTCCCTGCATTCCGCCACGCTGCCCCACCCCGGGTACGTCTGGGGTGCCCTTGGTCCCGCTTGCTCGGTCCCTGGGAGCGTGGGTAGCGCTTCCCAGCCCGTCTCGCTGGTTCATCTGTACCATCAGACTCGGCTATGCGATTCAGTTCGCCCGGCGCCCCCCTGCTTTCAGGGGCATTCTGTTCACCCGTGTTCTGGCAGACAGTGCCCCTGTGCTCAGGGCAGAGATCGCAGTCCTACTGGCGAAGGACGCGATCGAGCCGGTCCCTCCAGCCGATATGAAGACCGGCTTCTACAGCCCGTACTTCATTGTACCCAAGAAAGGTGGTGGGTTACGGCCAATCTTGGACCTGCGCGTCCTGAACCGGTCCCTTCACAGGCTACCGTTCAAGATGCTTACGCAGAAACGCATTTTCAAATGCATCCGTCCCCAGGATTGGTTTGCAGCGATCGACCTGAAGGACGCGTACTTTCATGTCTCGATTCTCCCTCGACACAGACCGTTTCTTCGTTTTGCGTTCGAGGGACGGGCATATCAGTACAAGGTCTTACCCTTCGGGCTTGCCCTGTCGCCCCGCATCTTCACGAAAGTCGCGGAGGCGGCCATTGCTCCCTTGTGCGAGCGGGGTGTTCGCGTTCTCAACTACCTCGACGACTGGCTTATTCTAGCCCAGTCGAGAGAGCGGTTGTGCGAACACAGGGACATGGTGCTCAGCCACCTCAGCCACCTAGGGCTTCGGGTCAACTGGGAAAAGAGCAAACTCACCCCCGGGCAGAGGATCTCTTTCCTCGGTATGGAGTTGGACTCGGTCAACATGACAGCGCGCCTCACCGAGCCCCGTGTCCAGTCAGTGTTGAGCTGCGTGAGCATGCTCAGACGTAGAACAGCGGCACCGCTGAAACTCTTTCAGAGGCTCCTGGGGCATATGGCATCTGTAGCCGCGGTTACGCCGCTCGGATTGCTTCATAAGAGGCCGCTCCAACACTGGCTCCACGATCGAGTCCCGAGATGGGCGTGGCAGAGCGGCTCGTGCCGGGTTCAAGTGACTCCGCACTGTCGCCAAACTCTCAGCTTGTGGTCGGACCCTTCATTCCTGCGGGTAGGTGTTCCCCTGGAACAAGTGTCCAGGCACTCTGTGGTCTCCATGGATGCCTCTGCCACCGGCTGGGGGGCCACGTTCGACGGGCATGCAGCTTCAGGTCTGTGGACGGGACCTCAACTGCATTGGCACATCAACTGCCTCGAGTTGTTAGCAGTACGTCTTGCGCTGAGCCGCTTCAAACCGCTGCTACTAGGCAAGCACGTACTAGTCCGTTCGGACAGCACTGCGACCGTTGCGTACATCAACCGCCAAGGTGGTCTACGCTCCCGCCGCATGTCACAACTCGCCCGCCATCTCCTCCTCTGGAGTCAGAAGCATCTGAGGTCGCTTCGTGCCGTTTTTATTCCGGGCCTGCTCAACCGTGCAGCCGACGAGCTCTCACGGCAGCAGGTGCTACCGGGAGAATGGCGACTCCATTCCCAGGTGGTCCAGCTGATGTTCAGGCGCTTCGGGACCGCACAGCTTTGCCTCCCCGGACACGTCTCATTGCCAGTTGTTCTATTCTCTGACCGAGGGGACCCTCGGCACGGATGCTCTGGCACACAGCTGGCCCCGGGGCCTACGCAAGAATGCGTTCCCCCCAGTGAGCCTTCTTGCACAGGCCTTGTGCAAAGTCAGGGAGGACGAGGAGCAGGTCTTGCTAGTTGCGCCGTATTGGCCCAACCGGACCTGGTTCCCGGAACTAGTGCTCCTCGCGACAGCCCCTCCCTGGCCCATTCCTCTGAGAGAAGACCTGCTCTCTCAGAGACGGGGCACCCTGTGGCACCCGCGCCCAGACCTCTGGAAACTCCATGTCTGGTCCCTGGACGGGACGCGGAGGTTCTAGGTGACCTACCCCCTGCGGTAGTTGACACCATCACTTCCGCTAGAGCCCCCTCTACGAGGCGCCTCTATGCGTTGAAGTGGAACCTGTTCGTTGACTGGTGCTCCTCTCACGAGGAGAACCCCCGATCTTGCTCCATCAGAGCCGTGCTTTCCTTCCTGCAAGATGGGCTGGAGCGAAGGCTGTCTCCCTCCACCCTTAAAGTGTATGTTGCCGCCATTGCTGCACATCACGATGCGGTTGATGGTAAGTCTCTTGGGAAACATGACCTGATCGTCAGGTTCCTGAGGGGAGCGAGGAGACTGAATCCTCCTCGCCCACTCTCTATACCCTCTTGGGATTTGTCTCTGGTCCTTTCGGCACTTCAGAGACCACCCTTTGAGCCTCTGCAGTCAGCTGAGTTAAAAATTCTGTCCTGTAAGACAGTACTCCTGGTTGCATTGGCCTCTATCAAGAGGGTAGGGGACCTGCATGCATTTTCGGTCGACGAATCGTGCCTAGAATTCGGCCCGGGTAACTCTCACGTCATCCTGAGACCCCGGCCCGGATACGTGCCCAAGGTTCCTACCACTCCCTTCCGGGACCAGGTAGTGAACCTGCAAGCGCTGCCTTCGGAGGAGGCAGACCCAGCCCTGGCTTTTCTCTGTCCCGTTCACGCTCTGCGTCTGTACGTGGACAGAACGCAAAGCCTCAGGACCTCAGATCAGCTCTCCGTCTGTTACGGAGGCCAGCAGAAAGGGAAGGCTGTCTCCAAGCAGAGGAGGGCCCACTGGATAGTGGATGCCATCGCCTTGGCTTACGGAGTCCAAGGCGTGCCCTGCCCACCTGGGTTGAAAGCCCACTCCACTAGGGGTGTCGCTTCTTCCTGGGCGCTGGCACACGGCGCCTCTCTGACAGACATCTGTAGAGCTGCGGGCTGGACGACACCTAACACGTTCGCTAAGTTTTATAGCTTACGTGTTGAGCCGGTTTCTTCCTGTGTGCTCGCTTCTTCTAGCCGGTAACACCGAAGCTCCCGCTTAGTGTCGGCTTGCTGCGCCACTCCCTTCCTAGGAACGGATACGTGCGCTTTTTACTCCAGTCGAGTTCCCCACTTGGCGAACCCTGTGAGTTCCTCCGCACCCCTTCGGCAGTCGGACGTTGCGGAACGTCCGGCGCCAGGCCTAGTGCTCGTATGCTTGTGTAACTTGGGCTAGGCCGAGTTCCATATGTGCGTTCCCTGCGGCGATCCCATATGAGTATTCCTCCACGACCAGCTCCCTGCGGTGAGCCCGTGTCTTCCCTTGGCAGAGTCTGCTCTGCCGTCACTGTCCGGTGTGTCTCCCCCCCCTTCGGGTGGAGCCACCCCAGTGACATTCCATATGTTGCACTGCCCCCTCGGCCAGTCCATATGTGTATTCTCCACGTTACCTCCCTTCGGGCAGGATGTGGCTCCGCAGCGTTCTTTTCCCTGGAAAGGTACGCTTTCCCAGTGTTATTAAAGTTCACTGTGTGGGGGTAATGGAACAGCAGTTGAGCTCCCTCTACGCAGGTCTTCCGCCCCAGCAGTTGGGGGGCTGAGAGTCTTGCGTAGGGCGCTGGATGTGGCAGCAACTGTGGCGTTTTCCATGGGATCCCAATTACGTCGTCACGTCGACGTTACGTCGAACGTGAGCGACTGAAAGGGAACGTCTTGGTTACTGATGTAACCCTCGTTCCCTGAAGGAGGGAACGGGAGACGTAACATCCCGTCGCCACTGTTGCTGACCATCGCTGCATGGCCGTCACAATCTCGGCTCCTCAGCGAAAAACAATGTGTGCGTGCGCCCGCTTCTGGTTTATACCCGCGGGGCGGGAGCGCGTGCCGTGTTCACGCACGCCAGCGTTCATTGGCTTGTTCTGTAGATACTCGAAGTGGATAGGGCTCTCTGAAGTGATCCCAATTACGTCGTCACGTCGACGTTACGTCTCCCGTTACCTCCTTCAGGGAACGAGGGTTACATCAGTAACCGAGACGTTTTTGTTGAATTGTAAAGAATTATTTTATTTTCATTATTAAGAGGTTTGCACAAGAGTTAAGTGTAAACTGTAAACATTCAACTTTGCTAAAATGAAATGTCTTGGTTTGCTTTTATTTAGTTTTTCCTTTTTTATTCAAAATATTCACAAACATGCTCACTATATTATGAAATATCTGATATTCCGATTCTGAAATATGTGCAAGTAAATGTATTTGGTAGTTTAAACCAGTGTTAATTTCGTTGACGAAGACGACAACGAAATATATTCGTCAAGGAACCTTTTTTCTGTGACTAAGACGAGACGTTGACGAGCTAAAACTAATATCTGATGATAAAAACTATGTCCAATTTTATGCCGCGTCTTTGTTAACAAGACGAGACGGGACTAAAATGATATTTGAGGACTACTGGACATTCAAAATACATCCTATAGGCTAAGTTAACTGTCTTGTCTTTCAAAATGTGCTTCTCTGTCATTGGATAAGGTGCGTTTGCATATCTAGTCTCAGTATGGCAGCCGCAGTGGACGGATAGGCTACCAAAATACGAATTACTGTGCGTTCACACCTCCGCCGGCGAGAGCGTCAAAATTCGCCCTGGCCGCCCTGACAGCCGTGGACGCGCTGATGCTCTGACGTAGATCGTATGCTCGTCTTGTATTTCAAGTTCAAGTTCAAGTTGAGCTTTATTGTCATTCCGCTACATGTGGGGACATACAGTGGAACGAAATGTCGTGTCTCGCAGGACCACGGTGCTACATAAATACAGACATACAACAATGAAGTAAAAAACACTATAAACCTATACAACACTACTAACAGATTTAACTATAAGTATACTATATATAAGTATTTACCCTATACAAACTAAAAGAATAAAGGATAAAAAATACAACTATACGAATGCTTCACATAAATATTACCCTATACAAACTAAAAAAATAGAAGATAAAAAATACAAACTATACGAATGCTTCACAAATACTGTACATGTGCAAAGAGAGACATTTGAGTCAGCAGCTGGTTGGGGAACAGTGCAGGATGATTTGTAGTGCATGAGCATGTAAACATACATATATTGCTGAGTCTTTTGTGAGATTGTGCACACGCAGCAGTGTGTGTAAGTGTCCATAGTGCACATAGTGTAAAGTGTAAGTGTCCATAGTGCACATAGTGTAAAGTGTAAGTGTCCATAGTGTAAAGTGTCCATAGTGCACATAGAGGAGAGTGTCCATAGTGTAAAGAAAAATAAGAATAAAATAAATAAAAAAATTTAAGTTCCATACAGTTTTTCTTTGGTGTGGTAAGGTTTGGGGTGGGGGGTGGTCCATGTTCAGGAGGTAGGGGTTTGCATGGGGTTTCAGAGGGGGGCGGGGTGGTTTGAGTTCAGGGCTCTCACAGCCTGGGGGAAAAAGCTGTTGAGCAGTCTGGCGGAGCGGGCTCTGATGCTCCGGTACCGTCTTCCTGATGGTAGGAGCTGGAAGAGACTGTGGGAGGGATGGGTGGAGTCCTTCACGATGCTGTTGGTTTTGCTGGAGCATCGTGTAAGGAAGATGTCCAGGATGGAGGGGAGAGGGGCACCGATGATCTTTGCAGCTGTGTTCACTGTCCGCTGGAGGGTCTTGCGGTCAGCAGCACTGCAGTTCCCGTACCAGACAGTGATGCAGCTGGTCAGCACACTCTCAATGGTGCCTCTGTGGAATGTGGTGAGGATGGGTGGAGGGAGACTTGCTCTTTTCAGCCGGCGGAGAAAGTGTAGGTGTTGTGCCTGTTTGGAGAGTGACATGGTGTTGGTGGTCCAGGTGAGATCCTCTGTGATGTGCATCCCCAGGAATTTAGTGCTGCTGACTCTCTCCACAGTCGAGCTGTCGATGGTCAGTGGGGGGTGGTCAACGGAGTTTCTCCTGAAGTCCATCACAACCTCCTTTGTCTTCTCCACATTGAGGGACAGATTGTTTGTGCCACACCATTCAGCCAGCTGTGCCACTTCCTCTCTGTAGTGCGTTTCATCGTTGTTGCTGATGAGACCTACCACTGTTGTGTCATCAGCAAACTTGATGATGTGGTTGGAGCTGAACTAGTGCAGTCGTGGGTCAGCAGTGTGAAGAGCAGTGGGCTGAGCACACAGCCTTGTGGGGCACCTGTGCTCAGTGTTGTAGTGCTCGAGGTGTTGTTGCCGACACGGACTGACTGAGGTCTTCCAGTTAGAAAGTCCAGGATCCAGTTACAAAGGGAATTGTTAAGGCCCAGCAGGTTTAGCTTATTTATGAGCTGTTGTGGGATTATTGTGTTGAATGCCGAGCTGAAGTCAATGAACAGCATTCTAACATAGGAGTCTTTATTTTCTAGGTGGGTAAGAGCCAGGTGGAGGGTGGAGGAAATTGCATCGTCCGTAGAGCGGTTTGGACGGTATGCAAACTGGAGCGGGTCGAGTGTGTTGGGGAGGCTGGTTTTGATGTTATGCATGACTAGCCTCTCAAAGCACTTCATCATGATTGGAGTCAGTGCTATGGGACGGTAGTCATTGAGACAGGACACAGGTGATTTCTTTGGTACCGGTATGATTGTTGTGGATTTGAAACACGTGGGGACGACTGCCTGACTCAGCGAGGTGTTGAAGATATCTGTTAGGACATCTGTCAGCTGTGCAGCACAGTCTCTCAGAACACGGCCAGGTATGTTGTCAGGACCCGCAGCCTTGCGTGGGTTAATCCTAGATAGGGTCTTCCTTACGTCGGCTGGAGACAGACAGAGCGCCCGGTCGTTGGGAGGTGTGGGCAGTTTTTGTGCAGGTGTGTCATTCTGCATTTCAAACCGTGAATAAAAGTGGTTGAGTGCATCGGGGAGGGATGTGTCCTCATCACAGGCCTGTGGTGGGGGCTTGTAGTCAGGGATGGTCTGAATGGCTTGCCACAGGCTCCGTGTGTCTCTGCTGTCTGTGAAGTGGTTGTTGATTTTTTGGACATATGACCGTTTTGCTTTTTTGATGCCACAGGACAGATTGGCTCTTGCTGTTTTGAGGGCTGCTTTATCTCCTGATCTGAATGCTTCATCTCTGGTCTTTAGCAGCCCACGAACCTCTGCTGTCATCCATGGCTTCTGGTTTGCACGTGTGGTGATGGTCTTGGTGACTGTCACATCATCAGTGCACTTTTTGATGTAAGCAGTCACAGTTTCAGTGTACTCATTCAGGTCTGTGTGGTTGTTGTAGGTGGCTGCCTCTTTAAACATGTTCCAGTCTGTGTCCTGGAAGCAGTCCTGCAGTGCTGAGGTGGCATTGTCAGGCCATACTGTGATCTGCTTTTCAACCGGTTTGGTGAGTTTGAGAAGTGGTCTATATGCTGGGATTAGCATAACAGTGATGTGGTCGGAGTACCCGAGGTGGGGGCGGGGTTCAGCCTTGTAAGAGTTCTTAACTGTTGTGTAAACAAAGTCCAGTGTGTTGTTTCCCCTTGTTGCAAAGTTCACATGTTGGTAGAACTTTGGCAAAACTGTCTTTAAGTTTGCGTGGTTGAAGTCACCGGCTATGATGAAAAAGCCGTCGGGGTTTTTTGTTTGTTGTTCACTGATGGCGCTATACAGTTCACGAAGCGCGTCCTTAGCGTTTGCACACGGGGGGATGTAAACCGCAACGATAGCAATGACCGTGAACTCCCGCGGCAGATAGAATGGTCAACACTTCACAACCATAAACTCCACCAGCGATGAACAGTGTTTTGATAATACCGCAGCATTGTTACACCAGTCTTTGTTGATATACACACACAAGCCACCTCCGCGTGTCTTACCAGACAGTGATGAATCTCTGTCCGCTCGGAAGCTGGTTAGCCCGTGCAATTGAATGGCTGAGTCCGGGATGTTGTCATTTAGCCGCAAAGGAGTCCGGGATGTTGTCGTTTAGCCGCATTTAAAGGAGCCGCAAAGGAAACAAGCAGGTTGATTTTGTGCAGACTGACCACAAGCAGGGTATAAGTTAACCTCATGAAATATTTTAAATGTGAAAGTGAGAAATTGATCGATGGAAAGAACTTTGTTGTTACATGTTTGCTAAAGAAATAAACCAATTAAAAGCCATTTGTGTGGTGTGGATTTGTGCTCATGGTTAAGTGCTAGTCTAATTTCAACATTATAGGAGACATTAACTAGCCTTGGTCTTTAATTAACATTAATTTGTGTGCAGCCTACATTAAAAACTGTCCAGATTGAAGTGTAGCCTGAACGCAATTGGTCAAATCGGTGTTGTTTTGAGCAAATTAATTGCATTCCCGCTGAAAAACAAACGTTGTAGCGGGAAAATGTCCCCTATAATTTTTTTTATTTATGTCCCTGTACACAAACAGGGACACGTCAAATATTATCGGGAAACCCGCCACAGCAATAATTAATCTCTCTTCCATTTTGCTTGGGAACTAATGTGGTCGGAACCAAAGTTTACAAGGCTGCGTTCTCTGGAATCCTCTCAAGCGGAGAACTTCTACATTCCGATTGGTTGCTGCCCAACCGCGTCATAGCTCATTACCATAAAGTTGACCTGATTTCAACTCTCCTCGACGCTCTCGCCGGAGCTCGCCGCCGGCTCACATTGAAAATGAATGACTTCCGGCCACTTTGACGCTCTCTCCGGCGGCGGTGTGAACGCACAGTTAGCGATCTGAAACAATGACCTCAGCACCCGAAGGGTTAGGGATAGGGTGACCAGACGTCCCCTTTTTCCCGGAGTTACAATTAGTTGTCGATTAACTTAAAGGTAGTGAAGGCAGGATAGGCAGAATCGCGCTGATAGAAGTGCTCTCTCTCTCGCACGCTCCACTTCTTCAGTTCTCAATGCTCGGTGCTCAAATACACACACAGCAGTCCACATGTCTATCGTGTAGAGTCAGAGTATCTCACGTAAATACAGTCGGTTATGGTTTAAGTGAGCGTAAACAGGTGGGTGAAAACAGAATGTGTGTCGTGCATACCCTCCATCTTAAATGGACAGCATTCCTAATTATCTGTGTCATCAATTTTGACCAACAAAAGATGTTAAATAAATGTATACTTGTTAAATAAACCTACTGCATCTGAAAAATAAGTTTAATTTGTATCTCTACCAAAAACTCTTAGGATCTGTATTACCTTTTAGTTTACTTCTTATAAGAATGAGACCATTGTACCAGTCGCCCTGAGACAATTCAAATGATACCAAACATGACTGTAAATATCACTTGCATTAATGTAGAATTTTACATTCTACCATTGACCATTCTGAGTGAGCTGAGTGAAGGGAAGGATGGGTGAGGGGAAGGAAGGGGATGAAAGGAACTTATGCAGATGCGAGAGAGGCATTTTCCTGCATTTTCCCTCAGTGGGATGTGGAGACAGATGTCTGTATGTTAATGCACTGTGTGTGTGTTGTCCATCCCAGGAGTTCAAAGTGTCTGATTTTCTGTAATTCTTACAGTACACATTGTTATCATTGTTATCTTTACTAATATTCAGTTCATATGCACGAAGTATAAAACAAGAAGGGCCTAATCTTGTGAAAAGAAAAGGTTATGCTCGTCAATAGCGCGGTTATCTCGACAGCACGACCAGTTAAATGATCAACTCTATATATTATACTTTTATAGTTTGTTATTTATATAATACATGATTAAGTATTTTAGCATTCATAGTATCTTTATTTTAATTTATTTTTTGTCTTTAACATAAAAAATACATGAGAGTTGCCAAGGCTTTAAGTTGCTGCTTATCTGAGCTATAGATCCTGAACTGAGAGACTGAAGAGTGTTATTGTTCTCTACAGGTTGAGTTATTGTGGCGTCACAGAGGAAGGTTGTGCTGCTCTGGCTTCAGCTCTGAGATCAAACCCCTCACACCTGAGAGAACTGAATCTGTCTGGAAATAAACTAGGAGCTTCAGGAGTGAATCTGCTCTCTGATCTACTGAAGGATCCTCACTGTAAACTGGAGAAACTCTGGTAAGATGATATAAATCATTCAGCATCCTCCTAAATGTTGCTCTTTGTTGAGTTTGAACAAAATGAAAACAAAAACTGTTTCATAAAGAAAGTGTCCTGGCAGTTAATTGAAAAGGATGCTGTTTTTATCTTCATTACATTCTTTCCAAAGTTTTGACACAATTTTAAAATACTTACTAAATTATAGGGTGAGATTATAGGGTGAGTGAATGATCTAAAACAGCTGCTTTATCATACAGATGTGTTTATGATTCGGGGTATTTACAAAAGAATTAAACAGTTCTGATATTTTCTATGATATTGAAACGAATCCCTCAAACCACACGTAGAAGCAGGTCTGAATTGCTAGATTTAGCTGTGTTTGGCTGAGCAGTCATTGAGTATCTCGCCAGTGTATTACATTTCTTTTGTTTGACCAAAATTTTGTTGGCAAAATAATTTATCGGTTAATTTAAGGTAGGAGTGTAGCTAGGGGTGTGCGATATATATCGTCTGTGATAATATCGTAATTGTTATTTTAACGATATGTAATTTGATATTACAGAGTATTTTGCAAAATCCAAACAAACCACCTACAGAGCGCATGCTTACATTACGTGATGAAGTCTAGACTACAGCGTGTGTGTATTTACAGTGTGTTCTTTCACCGCATGATTCAGTCTAATAAAATGCACTAAGAATCATCACAAAATTCAAGATATGGAGCAGACAATGTGTATATATATCATTTCATATAGCCTAGTTAATATCACACGAAGAGTGACGATTTTTCTGCAAAAGTAATCATGATTACAAATGTGAAATTTATTTAATATTTAATATTAAGAGACTTGTGTTTTAGACACCATATTGCCTGTTTTTTCTCCATTTTGCCAACAAAAAAATAATTCCAAACAGCTCCAGCACTGTTTTGTGTCTCTGAGCATCATGATGTGTTTTGTTCCTGAATAAATCAACCTTTAAATGATTCGGTTCAGTGGTAATGACTCACTTATTAACAGTGACTCGCTGCCACCTGCTGGCGGTTTTAATTTCACATCAAAGTATCTTTTCATTTTAAAATAATTTCAAATATCAGTATTCAATGTTTGATGTTTCAAATATCAAAGCATTATGTGTTTGTAACTACAGGTTAAAGCACTCCATGTCCCTCTGAGCTGCATTAAACAGTGTGTAAACACATCTAAATGCCATTCAGATGCAACTTCTGCAAAGATTCATTTGGTTGATACTGGTTTCATTTGTTTGGTAACAGACTAGAAGTCTCATTATTCTAATTGACTGATTAAATGTAACAATTTGACTCAAAAGATGCACACTTTTAGAAAAAAAGGCTTTTTTAAGGGTAAAATTGGCCATAAAAAGGTAAAAATCAATTTAAATTTATATAAAAAGATAAATTTCTATCACTGATGTGAACTGACCACACAGAATATGAAGAATATCACAAACTGCAGCTGTCCACGGTAGTCAGATATCAGCACAATAACACACTCGGCAAAATATCGTCTGATTATCGTTATCGAAAAAATCCTCAAAAATATCGAGATATCTTTTTTTTTTCAATATCGCACACCCCTAAGTGTAGCACAGTTCTTCAGTGGTGATGTTCACTGTCAGTCTTTAAATCTTAAATCCTTCTAAAACTTGGTTTATACATCTGCAAATTAGCTTGGTGCGTGCAACAAAAATGTCATGGAGGTGCCAGCAGAACATTAACATTGCTAGACCCCTTTTCTCGTGTACATCACACTTTTTATAATTTGAGCGAACAGTTCGACTTAAAGGCAACATTGACTGCAAAGATGTGGAAAGAACCTCTAACATAACAATGCAAAAATGTACATTTCCTAAAAGAATAAATATGGAAGTATTTAAGTGTCTCAGAGAATACTGTAGGCTCTATGGCTTCATGTACATTCACTTCACTATTTTTAAAAGTTTATGAGACTAACTTTCATTTCAAGTGTTTTGTTTTGTAAATTATGAATGAAAATATTTTATATATACTGCATAATATTATAGTACATATAAGCTGTGAAAAAAAACTTTTAATGCATAAGTATTTGTCTATTACCGAGTAAAACAAAACCTTTTTAAATAAACAAAACAAAACAAGTATTTGTATAGCAATATTAATTAACCTATGAACATTGCAAGAGAAAATAAAAATCCATGAATTTCCGATCCTTTATGTAGTATTTCTATAATAAATGTGTACAGATGGCCAGTGAATTAACCAGAAATAAATATTATATTTTTGTATTTAATAATTAAGGTTATATTATTCAAATGTTGTCCAGATGTTGATGAAATATTATTGAACGGTTATACTCTGTTGCATTGGCGGCTGGTGGCAAATTTTCTAGGTGGGGCGCCACATCCAAAAATGTTAAGCATACATCTCGGTATGATTTATCCCCGTATAACAAAAAGAAAAGGATTAAGACATGAAACATTTTAAATAAAGAAAATTGTTTTTACCAAATTCGAGATTGAGGATGATTCTCACAAAAGTATATTTTCTGCAAGCTTTTTTCAAGAAAAATTAAAACATTTTGTTTTTCATTTTCATAATAATTCAAAATTTATGTATACAGTGCAACAGCAAAATCTGTGAGAAAAATCAATAAATGTTACATTTGTTTAGACCATTTTCTATAAATAACTAGCTGCAGGACCAAGCAGGACCACACGGAGACGCCAAGAGACTACTATCCCAGTTACCTTAAAGTTATAAAAATATACAGGGATCTGTATTCAGAATTATTAAACAGAGCAAAACACAAATAAAAAAAAAATATTTAAAAAAATCAATAAAAACCTGAATTTGTTGTGGTGATCTGAAGGCAGCTCAACATGACTGAGTGAACAGTTCCTCTGTCAGAGTGAATGTTGATGCCAATACACCGCTGTACATAGCAAACTTCTATAAAAACACGCTTCTTCAGCGAGTATCCATTATAAAACACTTACCAGACATGCGATCATACTGAAATGTGCTCATAAAGCTATCAGAGAGTCAGGTTTGTTTATTTGCACACTAATAATAACAGACTCGCGCATTTCTAATAATATAAAGTTATGATTCATGTATGTCACTGACTGTAATCGTCTTTACCTCCATTACAATCATCATCAATCAAAACTTCACTGGTAAGATACTGGTTTGCTTTATTCAGCCCATACAGACTAGTCCTGACTTCATATTTCTGAATTATTATTTTTCCAAAGTAATGTATGAATTGTGAACTTAGCCTCTCAATGAAAGCTTTAAGACCAGGAGTAATCCTCCTCCGCTTATCGATCCCGCTTCACAGCGAGTGATGCAGACGTATGAGGTTTCAAAGCATTTTCGATTGTTTCTTCTTATTGTGTGCGTTCATAGAGGGAGAGATGGACATACAGTAGTGTGCACCGGTGGCTCGTCTGTGCTACAACGAAAGCAGATTTGAATTCATCAGTTGATGACGTGACGCACTGAACGATGTGATCTCGCGCGTCAGAGTTAAACCATTCATTCAACTACACGTTCAAAAACACTGATTTATTCAAAGAGAGATGTAATGAAACAAGCTGCTGAAACCATTATAACTTTGAGCGCCACTTTTAAAGGCTCAGCTGACCAGCAGAGCGTCGATGCAAAGACAGATTTCGCTTTCCTTGGACATGATAACCTGTTTTCACAAATATACCTGACTCGGCCTGAAGGACAGACACAGTTAATCACACGCGATCAGTCGATCTCTCTCGCATTCCTGTCTGTTCAGGCTTGTTAAGTGCAAATATACTGAGCCTCTGTACAAATCAGCATGGTACACATTGTTATCATTGTTATCTTTACTAATATTCAGTTCATATGCACGAAGTATAAAACAAGAAGGGCCTAATCTTGTGAAAAGAAAAGGTTATGCTCGTCAATAGCGCGGTTATCTCGACAGCACGACCAGTTAAATGATCAACTGTACTATATATTATACTTTTATAGTTTGTTATTTATATAATACATGATTAATTATTTTAGCATTCATAGTATCTTTATTTTAATTTATTTTTTGTCTTTAACATAAAAAAATACATGAGAGTTGCCAAGGCTTTAAGTTGCTGCTTATCTGAGCTGTAGATCCTGAACTGAGAGACTGAAGAGTGTTATTGTTCTCTACAGGTTGAGTGATTGTGGCGTCACAGATGAAGGTTGTGCTGCTCTGGCTTCAGCTCTGAGATCAAACCCCTCACACCTGAGATATCTGAATCTGACTGGAAATAAACTAGGAGCTTCAGGAGTGAATCTGCTCTCTGATCTACTGAAGGATCCTCACTGTAAACTGGAGGAACTCTGGTAAGATGATATAAATCTTTCAGCATCCTCCTAAATGTTGTTCTTTGTTGAGTTTGAACAAAATGAAAACCAAAACTGTTTCATAAAGAAAGTGTCCTGGCAGTTAATTGAAAAGGATGCTGTTTTTATCTTCATTAAGTCAAGTCAAGTCAAGTCACCTTTACTTATATAGCGCTTTTTACAATGCAAATTGTGTCAAAGCACTGCACAATATAAAAAAAAAAGGAAAATAAAGTGTCAATAAGTTTGAATAGTGTCTTTGCAATAAGGCCGGCGATATCGCTGGAAATGAAGCGTCCCCAACTAAGCAAGCCAGAGGCGACAGCGGCAAGGAACCAAAACTCCATCGGTGACAGAATGGAGAAAAAAAACCTTGGGAGAAACCAGGCTCAATCGGGGGGCCAATTCTCCTCTGGCCAAACAAACCAGCAGTTCAGTTCCAAACTGCAGCAAGTCAGATTGAATGGGCTCAGCTGGTTCCAGTGGTCTTTTCCGATGGCTGTCTAAGTGGCGGGGTCCTCAATGGGGATCTGTCTCTGGCGTTCATCCAGGTGTTTGGCCTCTGCCTACGATCAGGGACACATACGTCATCTCCCGGCGCTGATCCTCCATCTCAGGTGTTCGGTCATCTCAGATCATGTAATGGTTAGATCCAGACTGAAGTTCTGTAATTCCTGGCTACCACGGGATATTAATCCCGTGGCAGGAACGTAGAGACAAGCAGAGACATGATTAGCGTAGCTGCTGTTCCATCTAAGCAAAAATAAATTGTTCAACCCGAGCTAAAGAATAATAATAATGTACGTCTGATCAGATATAACTGCAGTACAAGATTATAAAATGCATTATGTGTATGCTTGGCTAAAGAGATGTGTCTTTAATCTAGATTTAAACAGAGAGAGTGTGTCTGAACCCCGAACGTTATCAGGAAGGCTATTCCAGAGTTTGGGAGCCAAATGTGAAAAAGCTCTACCTCCTTTAGTGGACTTTGCTATCCTAGGTACTACCAAAAGTCCAGAGTTTTGCGACCTTAGAGAGCGGGTTGGATTATAGCGTGGTAGAAGACAAGTTAGATACGCAGGTGCTAAACCATTTAGGGCCTTATAGGCAAGTAATAATAATTTGTAAATGATACGGAACTGAATAGGTAGCCAATGCAGAGACTGTAAAATTGGAGTAATATGATCATATTTTCTTGATCTGGTAAGAACTCTAGCCGCTGCATTTTGGACTATCTGTAGCTTGTTTATTGAAGATGCAGGACAACCAGCTAGCAGTGCATTACAATAGTCCAGTCTAGAGGTCATGAATGCATGAACTAGCTTTTCTGCATCAGAAACAGGTAGCATGCTTCGAAGCTTGGCAATGTTTCTAAGATGGAAGAATGCTGTTTTTGTAACATGGGAAATATGATTTTCAAAGGACAAGTTGCTGTCTAAAATAACACCCAGATTTTTGACTTTAGAGGACGTAACAGTACATCCGTCTAGTTGCAAATTATAATCCACGAGATTCTGTGTACTGTTTTTTGGTCCAATAAGTAATATCTCTGTCTTATCTGAATTTAGGAAATTATTGGTCATCCAATCTTTTACACTTTTTACACAATCTATTAGCTTAGATAGTTGAGAAGTTTCATCTGGTCTTGTTGAGATATATAATTGAGTATCATCAGCATAGCAATGAAAACTTATCCCGTGTTTTCTAATAATATTTCCAAGGGGCAACATGTAAATTGAAAATAGCAGAGGACCTAGGACAGATCCTTGTGGTACTCCATACTTTACTGGTGATAATTGAGATGACTCCCCATTTAAATGAACAAAGTGGTAGCGATCGGACAGGTAGGATCTAAACCATCTTAAAGCCTGTCCTTGAATACCAATATATTTTTGTAATCGATCTATGAGTATATTATGGTCTATAGTGTCAAACGCAGCACTAAGATCAAGTAATACTAGCAATGAGGTGCAGCCTTGATCTGAAGCAAGTAGTAAGTCATTCATAATTTTAACAAGTGCAGTTTCTGTACTATGATTGGGCCTGAAACCTGATGGAAATTCTTCATAGAGATCATTTTTTTGCAAAAAGGAGCATAATTGAGTAGACACAACTTTTTCTAAAATTTTGGACATAAACGGAAGATTTGAAATGGGTCTGTAATTTGCCAGTTCATTAGAATCTAGTTGTGGTTTCTTAATAAGAGGCTTAATAACCGCTACCTTGAATGGTTTTGGGACGTGACCTAAATATAACGATGAGTTAATAATATTGAGAAGCGGTTTTTCTGCTACGGGTAACAACTCTTTCAGTAATTTAGTAGGTACAGGATCTAATAAACACGTTGTTGGTTTAGATGCACTGATAAGTTTATTTAGCTCTTCCTGTCTTATAGTTGTAAAGCACGGCAGTTTTTCTTTGGGTGCGATGAATGAAGCTGAAATACTAGACGCAGTAGAATCTACATTTGTTATTGTATTTCTGATGTTATCTATTTTATCAGTAAAGAAATTCATAAAGTCATTACTATTAAACTGTGAGGGAATATTTAGATCGGGTGGCGTCTGTTTATTTGTTAATCTAGCCACTGTGCTAAATAAGAACCTTGGATTGTTTTGGTTATTATCTATGAGTTTGCGGATATGCTCTGCCCTGGCAGCTTTTAGAGCCTGTCTATAGCTGGACATACTGTTTTTCCACGCAATTCTAAAAACTTCTAATTTAGTTTTTCTCCATTTGCGCTCAAGAATACGAGTTTCCTTCTTGAGAGAATGGGTATAACTGTTGTACCATGGCGCAGTACGTTTTTCTCTAACCTTTTTCAATTTGAGGGGGGCAACAGCTTCTAATGTATTAGAGAAGATAGTGCCCATGTTGCTAGTCATTTCGTCTAGTTCATGCGTATTTATGGGTACACAGAGCAGTTGAGATAAATCAGGCAGGTTATTTGTGAATCTGTCTTTGGTGGCTGGAACAATAGTTCTGCCCAGACGATAACGCGGAGCCATATAACTAATATCAGTAATAGGCAGCATGCACGATACAAGGAAATGATCAGTAACATCGTCACTTTGAGGTACGATATCTATATCCGTAAGATCAAGTCCATGCGATATAATTAAATCTAGCGTATGATTAAAACGATGAGTGGGCCCGGTGACGTTTTGCTTGACTCCAAAAGAGTTTATTAGGTCAGTAAACGCAAGTCCTAACGCATCATTTGTATTATCAACGTGAATGTTAAAATCTCCGACAATTAGCAGTTTATCAACATTAACTAGTAGATCTGAGAGGAAATCTGCAAATTCTTTTAGGAAATCTGTATATGGCCCTGGCGGTCTATACACAGTAGCCAGAGCAAGAGATAGGAGAGATTTATTTTGCATATCTAACAGTGTAACATTAAGCAGAAGTATTTCGAATGAGTTAAACCTCCTGTATCCTGTTTTCTGAGTAACATTGAGAATATCACTATATATTGTTGCAACACCGCCGCCACGACCAGTCTGACGGGGCTTATGTTTATAACAGTAGCTTGGTGGAGTAGACTCATTTAGACCAAAATATTCATTTGGTTTAAGCCAGGTTTCAGTCAGGCAGAGTACATCAAAATGATTATCTGTGATCATTTCATTTACAATAACTGCTTTGGGTGCGAGTGATCTAATGTTTAAGAGCCCAAGTTTTAAAAATTGTTTTTGTTCATTTATTTCAGATTTTTTCTAGATCCTGCATTGAATTTATATTTTGATCTCGCTATTCAGGGAACAGACACAGTCTGTATAGATTGGACAACGCAATTACTTCTATTTTTTAAGTGGGTAGAACAAAAGTCGTCATAGCAGTTATTTGAGAATTGGCTTACTAGTCAGATGGAGCGTAGCGTCCTGGAGATGTTGTCCGACAGGAGTTCCGCTCCGACTCTGCTGGGGTGCAGGCCACCAGCACGGAAAAGCCTAGGACGCTCCCAGAAAAGATTCCAATTATTAACAAAGAGCAGTTTCTGTTCTTTACACCATGACGATAACCATTCGTTTAAAGCAAAAAGTCTACTGAACCTTTCGTTTCCTTGTCGATACGTGGGAAGCGGTCCTGACACGATGACCGTCGCCGCGGGCGATGTGCTGCGTACCGTCTCGATCAGGCTCCTGTAGTCCCTCTTCAGTGTCTCCGTCTGCCGCAGCTTGATGTCGTTGGCCCCCGCATGCAGCACGACAGCACCGATGTTCTCGTTGCCCTTCAGGATCGCAGGTATCTGCGCAGAAACATCGAGAACACGTGCACCGGGGAAACAGTGAGTGTGCACTTTACCTTCAGCTGATGTAGCACGGACGTGCCGGACGATGGAGCTTCCCACGACCACAGCATCACGTTCTGTCTCGCGGAGGGGGGCGAAGCGGTTCCGGGTGGAGATGAAGGACATCTGGGAAGATCGCGTTCTGGGTGCACAGGGTCTGTGCAAAGAAACACACGGAGTAGATGTGGTGGGGATGTTAGAAGCGTGTACTTTACCTTCAGCTAGCGTAGCACGGACGTGCCGGACAATGGAGTCTCCAACTATCACAACGTCGCGTTCTGTCTCACGGAGGGGGGCGAATTTGTTCCTTGTGGAGATCTCGAAGACAGGGGGGGGGGAAGTCGTCACCCGAGGCCTGGCTCGCGTCCTCCGCTGCTGCAGCACCCAGGGTCCGTGGTGTCCCCGGCGCCGGAGTGAAGGACATCTGGGAAGATCGAGTCCTGGGTGCACAGGGTCTGTGCAGAGAAACACACGGAGTAGAGGTGGTGGGAGTGTTAGCAGCGTGCTGTATACTTACCCCGGACTTGTGAGCGTCAGCCCGGGATGTTTCCAGCGCAGCTCTTCGTTCCTTCAGCTGGGCCTTTTTCAACAGCAGGTCGCGGATCTGTTTCTCCACGGCCTCCAGCTCCAGCTGCACCGAATGCAGCTCGAACGTGTCCTCACCTGCACTCAGAGGTAGACACAAATCCGCCATTTAAGCAAGTAACAGTGAAACGATAGTAATGTGTGTGAATAGAGGATTTGCAATGTAAGCGCGATTAGCGGCTGCCACGCTGCCGATGCTAACGGGCTATAAGCTAATAGCAGACTCGAGAATCAGAATAAAACTAGTGATAAACAGGCGCTCTGATCGGATTTGTTATAGAACGCTATAGTGGATATATTCACACGTTATAGAAAAGCCGTTTGAATAAGGCAATCAAAGCCCCACTGTCGTCGTTAAAGCAGGTTCAGTGGCAAACGGTTCAATATAGCGCACTAACTAACAACCCGACCAAACACGCCAACCCGTTTGACTAAGGCTGTCAAAGCCCCACTGTCGTCGTTAAAGCAGGTTCAGTGGCAAACGGGATCACGGAGAAAAAAAACGAAAAGGGCAAGGCCCTGTGTGTGTGTGTGTGTGTGTGTGTGATCTCAGTCTGGGTGTGTGCCGGAAGCGTTCTCTGGTGGCAAGCGTCCTCTGGTGGCCTTACATTCTTTCCATTACATTCTTTCCAAAGTTTTGACACAATTTTAAAATACTTACTATATTATAGGGTGAGATTATAGGGTGAGTGAATGATCTAAAACAGCTGCTTTATCATACAGATGTGTTTATGATTCGGGGTATTTACAAAAGAATTAAACAGTTCTGATATTTTCTATGATATTGAAACGAATCCCTCAAACCACACGTAGAAGCAGGTCTGAACTGCTAGATTTAGCTGTGTTTGGCTGAGCAGTCATTGAGTATCTCGCCAGTATATTACATTTCTTTTGTTTGACCAAAGTTTTGTTGGCAAAATAATTTATTGGTTAATTTAAGGTAGGAGTGTAGCTAGGGGTGTGCGATATATATTGTCTGTGATAATATCGTAATTGTTATTTTAACGATATGTAATTTGACATTATCGAGTATTTAGCCAAATCCAAACAAACCACCTACGGAGCGCATGCTTACATTACGTGATGAAGTCTAGACTACAACGTGTGTGTATTTACAGTGTGTTCTTTCACTGCATGATTCAGTCTAATAAAATAATTCCAAACAGCTCCAGCACTGCTTTGCATCTCTGAGCATCATGATGGTGTTTTGTTCCTGAATAAATCAACCTTTAAATGATTCGGTTCAGTGGTAATGACTCACTTGTTAACAGGGACTTACTGCCACCTGCTGGCGGTTTTAATTTCACATCAAAGTATCTTTTCATTTTAAAATAATTTCAAATATCAGTATTCATTGTTTGATGTTTCAAATATCAAAGCATTATGTGTTTGTAACTACAGGTTAAAGCACTCCATGTCCCTCTGAGCTGCATTAAACTGTGTGTAAACACATCTAAATGCCATTCAGATGCAACTTCTGCAAAGATTCATTTGGTTGATACTGGTTTCATTTGTTTGGTAACAGACTAGAAGTCTCATTATTCTAATTGACTGATTAAATGTAACAATTTGACTCAAAAGATGCACACTTTTAGAAAAAAAGGCTTTTTTAAGGGTAAAATTGGCCATAAAAAGGTAAAAATCAATTTAAATTTATATAAAAAGATTAATTTCTATCACTGATGTGAACTGACCACACAGAATATGAAGAATATCACAAACTGCAGCTGTCCACGGTAGTCAGATATCAGCACAATAACACACTCGGCAAAATATCGTCTGATTATCGTTATCGAAAAAATCCTCAAAAATATCGAGATATCTTTTTTTTTTTCAATATCGCACACCCCTAAGTGTAGCACAGTTCTTCAGTGGTGATGTTCACTGTCAGTCTTTAAATCTTAAATCCTTCTAAAACTTGGTTTATACATCTGCAAATTAGCTTGGTGCGTGCAACAAAAATGTCATGGAGGTGCCAGCAGAACATTAACATTGCTAGACCCCTTTTCTCGTGTACATCACACTTTTTATAATTTGAGCGAACAGTTCGACTTAAAGGCAACATTGACTGCAAAGATGTGGAAAGAACCTCTAACATAACAATGCAAAAATGTACATTTCCTAAAAGAATAAATATGGAAGTATTTAAGTGTCTCAGAGAATACTGTAGGCTCTATGGCTTCATGTACATTCACTTCACTATTTTTAAAAGTTTATGAGACTAACTTTCATTTCAAGTGTTTTGTTTTGTAAATTATGAATGAAAATATTTTATATATACTGCATAATATTATAGTACATATAAGCTGTAAAAAAAAACTTTTAATGCATAAGTATTTGTCTATTACCGAGTAAAACAAAACCTTTTTAAATAAACAAAACAAGTATTTGTATAGCAATATTAATTAACCTATGAACATTGCAAGAGAAAAGAAAAATCCATGAATTTCCGATCCTTTATGTAGTATTTCTATAATAAATGTGTACATATGGTCAGTGAATTAACCAGAAATAAATATTATATTTTTGTATTTAATAATTAAGGTTATATTCTTCAAATGTTGTTCAGATGTTGATGAACTATTATTGAACGGTTATACTCTGTTGCAGTGGCGGCTGGTGGCACATTTTCTAGGTGGGGCGCCACATCCAAAAATTTTAAGCATACATCCCGATATGATTTATCCCCGTATAACAAAAAGAAAAGGATTAAGATATGAAACATTTTAATTGTTTTACCAAATTCAAGTTTGAGGATGATTCTCACTATATTCTCTGCAAGCTTTTTTCAAGAAAAATTAAAACATTTTGTTTTTAATTTTCATAATAATTCAAAATTTATGTATACAGTGCAACAGCAAAACCTGTGAGAAAAATCAATAAATGTTACATTTGTTTAGACCATTTTCTATAAATAACTAGCTGCAGGACCAAGCAGGACCACACGGAGACGCCAAGAGACTACTATCCCAGTTACCTTAAAGTTATAAAAATATACAGGGATCTGTATTCAGAATTATTAAACAGAGCAAAACACAAATAAAAAAAAATATTTTAAAAAAATCAATAAAAACCTGAATTTGTTGTGGTGATCTGAAGGCAGCCCAACACGACTGAGTGAACAGTTCCTCTGTCAGAGTGAATGTTGATGCCAATACACCGCTGTACATAACAAACTTCTATAAAAACACGCTTCTTCAGCGAGTATCCATTATAAAACACTTATCAGACATGCGATCATACTGAAATGTGCTCATAAAGCTATCAGAGAGTCAGGTTTGTTTATTTGCACACTAATAATAACAGACTCGCGCATGTCTAATAATATAAGTTATGATTCATGTATGTCACTGACTGTAATCGTCTTTACCTCCATTACAATCATCATCAATCAAAACTTCACTGGTAAGATACTGGTTTGCTTTATTCAGCCCATACAGACTAGTCCTGACTTCATATTTCTGAATTATTATTTTTCCATAGTAATGTATGAATTGTGAACGTAGCCTCTCAAGGAAAGCTTTAAGACCAGGAGTAATCCTCCTCCGCTTATCGATCCCGCTTCACAGCGAGTGATGCAGACGTATGAGGTTTCAAAGCATTTTCGATTGTTTCTTCTTATTGTGTGCGTTCATAGAGGGAGAGATGGACATACAGTAGTGTGCACCGGTGGCTCGTCTGTGCAAAAGATCCAACAAATGAATGCATTGAAAACACAGATGGACAAAAATAAAGTTTACAGTTTCAATGACGATTGCAAAGAACATGCCTGCGTCCCAGTGTGCACACTGTCCATGCTAAATTATATGTGATATTAGTCATTTTTAATAGGCCTACTATTTAGGGCAGAGAGGGTGGACAGTGTGCACATTGGGATGTAGGCATGTTTCCTCAAATCCAGCACTGGAGGGCCATTGTCCTGCAGAATTTAGCTCCAACCCTGATAAAAACTCAACTGCCTGATACTGTCTAACTCTGGAAACCTTCATTAGCTTGTTGTTTGTAAACTATTAGCATATTAAACAAGATTACATCTTTAATATGAATGAATATGAACATTAATATGAATTGATAAATTGTATACATATAAGTTGATGACATGACGCACTGAACGATGTGATCTCGCGCGTCAAAGAGTTAAACCATTCATTCAACTACACGTTCAAAAACACTGATTCATTCAAAGAGAGATGTAATGAAACAAGCTGCTGAAACCATTATAACTTTGAGCGCCACTTTTAAAGGCTCAGCTGACCAGCAGAGCGTCGATGCTAAGACAGATTTCGCTTTCCTTGGACATGATAACCTGTTTTCACTAGTGATGGGCGGATCGATCCTAAAGTATCGATACTTTCGATACTGATGTTGTATCGAAAGGAACGATCCTCACATAAAAATATTGATTCTAAAGTGCATTTTTTTAACCACTAATTTTATTAAGAAATTCTGTGCATAAATAAGCTTTTAAGTGTTAGTCTAATTGTGTTAGAGTGATTTCTCCTGCTCGATCGGAACAAATGCTGAAAGACAAAACCAGTCAATCAGAGACAGCGTTTGCTGCTGACGCATGGCTCAGTCACAGTGTTTGTTCAAATAGAGCTGCGTTTCTCAAAAGCGTCAGAAGCATAAGTAGATCTTTATAAAACCATTGTCACATCATTATATTACATATCATTGTTACTATGTATAAAATGAATTCTGAAAAATGCATCACGGTTTCCACACAAATATGAAGCAGCAATAATCAGAAACGTTTCTTGAGCAGCAAATTATATAATTATTTCTGAAGATCATGTGACACTGAACACTGGAGTAATGATGCTGAAAATTCAGCTGCGCATCACACAAATAAATTACATTAACATATATTAAATAGAAAATAGTCATTTTAAAGGTTATATTTCACAATATTGCTCTTTTTACTGTATTTTTTGTTCAAATAGTGCAACCTTGGTGAGCATGAGATTTATTTAAAAAATATTGCAAAATCTTACTAACCCCAAACTTGGTTTATGGTTAATATTTATTTTAAATAGGCTAGTTTGTGCAATCACAAACAGCAGCAAACGCTGTCTGTGATTGACTGGTTTTGTCTTTCAGCATTTGTTCCGATCGAGCAGGAGAAATCACTCTAACACAATTAGACTAACACTTAAAAGCGTATTTATGCACAGAATTTCTTAATAAAATTAGTGGTTAAAAAAATGCACTTTAGAATCAATATTTTTATGTGAGGATCGTTCCTTTCGATACAACATCAGTATCGAAAGTATCGATACTTTAGGATCGATCCGCCCATCCCTATTGTTAAGTGCAAATATACTGAGCCTCTGTACAAATCAGCATGGCACACATTGTTATCATTGTTATCTTTATTAATATTCAGTTCATATGCACGAAGTATAAAACAAGAAGGGCCTAATCTTGTGAAAAGAAAAGGTTATGCTCGTCAATAGCGCGGTTATCTCGACAGCACGACCAGTTAAATGATCAACTGTACTATATATTATACTTTTATAGTTTGTTATTTATATAATACATGATTAATTATTTTAGCATTCATAGTATCTTTAATTTAATTTATTTTTTGTCTTTAACATAAAAAAATACATGAGAGTTGCCAAGGCTTTAAGTTGCTGCTTATCTGAGCTATAGATCCTGAACTGAGAGACTGAAGAGTGTTATTGTTCTCTACAGGTTGAGATATTGTGGCGTCACAGATGAAGGTTGTGCTGCTCTGGCTTCAGCTCTGAGATCAAACCCCTCACACCTGAGATATCTGGATCTGACTGGAAATAAACTAGGAGCTTCAGGAGTGAATCTGCTCTCTGATCTGAAGGATGATCCACGTTATAAACTGAAGAATCTTGAGTGAGTAGTGATGATTAAAAGTTTTTGAATTTTTAAAATAAAACTTAATATAGTTTCTTCTTCTTAGGTGACTTTCTTGGTAATTGTGACTGACATGTTTAATGAGAGTTTGATTCTGTTTATAGTAGGGATGCACCGATACCGATACTGGTATCGGGTCGATACTGAGCTCATGTACTCGTATTCGTTAAAATGCCCCGATACTAAACGCCGATACCACGCATGTGATCAGTGCCATATTCAGACAAAGAAACACCAACAACAGAAAAACAGACAGCAGAATGTAGTTATTAGAGATTAAGGATGTCTAAAAATGTACATGCAAGGAATATAATGTTAAACATTCAGTATTAATGCCTGTATAGCTGATGTGAGCAAGCTGATAAGCAAAACACGCTGAGTGGATCCAGCGCGCGGTGGCGCAGATGCGCGAGCTTGTCGAGTGAATATCCCTTTCTCACAGATATCACTGGAAAGTTTGTACTTCGGTCGGAAATGTCAAAAACGAGTAAGTAAAACAATGCACAAGTTACTTAACAGTAGGGAGAGAGAGATAGAGAGAGCGCGCGCGCACTTCTGTGGTGTGATCTTTATTGATGTTCGCTCAGCACGCATCATTTGAATTAAAACTAAATCGTAAATATATGACAACATATAGGGGCATTCATTCGCTTTAAACATCATTTATTTTTAACCTTAAGCATTGAACACGAGTGAAACACAAGTGAAACTATCAGCTTGTGTGAAATGCGCTAGGCTGTTCTGTACTTGTCCCTTTCATCTGCTCCGGTACACATAAGTGCGCGCGCTGTGCGTGTTTTCCTTGCTTCATGCGTGTTTCTGCAATTATATGGCTTTGAAATCTAAATGTTTCAGATGAAAAAAATTAAATAAATTCTATATCTGAAAATGATTGATTTATAACGAGTGGTTCCCTGCATAATTACAGCAAAAAGCGTGGTTACAGCACTGAGCCGCTGCAATGGAGCAGCTCTAATGCTATTTAAGATGATGTACCATAGAGCAAATAAATAAATAAAAAATTAACAGTGAAAGTAACAAAAAATTGTAAATGATATTTTAATGGACATAATTAAGTGTGAAAAATAACCGAAGGATATACAGTCAAACCAAAAATTATTCAGAGACCAGATATAATTTTTTTTTTTTTACTAGTGCGTGCAGGACACTATAGTTAATTTAAGTAACTGAGGATAGCAAAATAAAAGTAAACTGTGACAAATTATACCCAAAAATTCTTCATACAGTGGACTACCAGTAAAATTGATACAAAAGTGAGACCAAAAATTATTCAGACCAAGTAATGGAAAAAATGTAAATTCAGGCTTTCATGAAGCTGGTTGACAGCATGCCCAGGAGACTACAGGCTGCCATTAAGGCTAAGGGTGGCCCGACAAAGTATTGATAGTTGTGTAAATATTGTCATACCAACAGCTGTCTGAATAATTTTGATTGATTGATAGAAAGGTATTATCAAGCTAAATTTGTTCTGACACAGTTTAACTTGGAGTTCTTGTAATATTTTATTAGCGTTTTCTAAACTATAGCGAATAAAATGTGAGAAATGTTGAAGGTGTCTGAATAAATTTTGGTTTGACAGTATTTGATAAATGAAGTTAATCAACTAACATTTTACATACTCATTTGTTTTCTTTACCCAATATTTAAAAAATTTAAAAATACAATAAAAATATCGGTATCGGTAAGTACCAAAAATTAAAGTATCAGTATCGGGCGAGTACTGGAAAAAGTGGTATCGGTGCATCCCTAGTTTATAGTAACAATTAAGTGTTTCTTGATGTTTCTTTTTTATTTTAAAATAATACAGTATTTCCCTAGTGAAAAATAAATAAACTTGTATTTGAAATACATTTATTTCATGCTAAGTATACAACAAATACATTTACATATTTATTCGCTTAATAAAAGTACCCTGCAATTGTACTTTTAGGATACTAAACAAGTATACTTACTTACAGTTTGCTAAATTGGAACAACTAATTTTAAACATGATGCACTTTAATTGACCGGAAATAGTGCTGAAGTCCAACTAAAGATACACTGAAGTATATCTGATTGTGTTAAAGTGGAACTATTGTATACTTTAGGTACGCTTTAAATATCTTGCTTTTAAAGACTGATATTATACAAACATCATACAATCCTCATAAATAGTGACGCTAAAAACACAATATAGGCTTAATATTAAGAAATGCACATTGTGCACAAGTAGTACTCCAAATAAAGTTTAATTATAATTTTTATAACAGTAAGCCTCAAGCGATATGTCAGAAAATGTTAATAGATTTGAACTATACTTAGTATGAAATAAATGTGTTATAAATGACCTTTTTAGGTTTGCTTTTATCATTGACTGTGTTTCCATACACCCTCATGATGTGATTAAACTTTACCTCATGTAAACAATACTTAAATTAAATTGATGTTAAGCTCGTATAATCGTAGTAAAATATGCAGCATATGCAAAACAGATAATAAGCAGACATGCAAACACATTAATCACATTATGACCACTCTGAACAAAGTGAGAATGTGCTCACACATAGACTGATATAACCTGTGTTGTTCACATGAATGAACTCCATGATATTATTATTATTGGTACACATATAAATATAGCCATTGTTTTTTTTGTCTGAAATTATTAAATTAAATCTTTTGAGAGAATTTCCATTTTAATAGAAAAATTATGAATAATTGTAAGTACTTTAAATGTCATAAAACTTTGACAGAAAGAGAACAAAATTATGGATAAGGGTCAAGGGTCATCATTTATGGTTGTTTGGATGCAAAATCAAAATCTGAACGTTTAAAAAGAGCTTTAAAAATCGTACGTCACAGGGTTAGTTTATAAATCTGACTAATAATGCAGAGAGCTTGTTTTAGTTGTTCTAAAGTGGATAATGCAGTAATGTGACACACGTTTGCTTGTTTTAGTTTCAGGTTTTAGATGTTAGTCTGAGCTTCTCTGATCGCTGATGGTGAATAAAGAGCTGCTACAGACAGACATCACCTTCAACAGAATCAACACAAACCCACAGTGATCATCACACACACGTGTTTGTGCAACTCTCCAGATTCATGCAATTCAAGATTAGAAATCAGACTTCATTTTTTTCCTCTGAAGTGACTTTTGTACTGGTATCACATTTTATATAATAATATTGCCAGTTTTTGTATTTTTTTTGTTCAATTTTTATTACAGTATATTTTAAGTCAATGTAAAAACAAATGTACATCAGGTTAAAATGTATAAAACCTAAAATGTATAACATTTATACCTTGGTAAAGTATTAAAACACAATCTACACTCTAAAGTAAAGTTAATCGATTTTGTACAGTTTTTATCATCTTTATTCTAAATAAATTGTCATGACATTTCAGTTTTGATGGCAGAATTAAGCAAAAGCTTACAGACGAGATCTCCAGATCAAAATATTTCATAGTCGTCTCAGATATTTATCCTCAAAACATGTTCTGCTTCCACTGATTCTGCTGAAACACATTTGAATCTAAAATAGCGTTTAATAACAAACTGCTGTTTCCTGCTGGTCTTTTGTGGATATCTGTAATCTGATCCTAATGGAAGTGCTGCTGTAGTTGTTTGTCTCCAGTGACAGTAGTTTTTGTCATTTTGATGCAAGCCGTTCTGTCTCTAAACACAGAAGATGGAGAATGAGGCAAGATAAACATTCAAAAGAAGAAGAGACTCTTTATTGACACACATGATGATAGACAGGCACAGATGTTTATGGTCAATAATACTGTGCATGTTATGTTTGTTTAAAAACGACAGTTATACACTAGTTTTAAATTTACTTTAATATGTGTGAGTTGTTTTTGCCCATGAAAAAGTTGCCTGATATTATGCTCTTTCTATAGATTTATCTTAGGTCCCTCAAAAAAGTCAAGTATGATCGCTTAGAAAGATATCAGCACACAACCTTAACAAGCTATTTATGATTTAAACAACACTAAACAGTGATTACCTACATTTCACTGCTGGTTATACTCTGTATAATTGTGTATGTGACAAATAAAAAAAATCTTGAAAATCTTGGTTAAACTGTCAGAGCATTTTTGGAATATTTGAACTTCCAGATAAATTAGACTTTAAAACACTTGTTAATATTTGATCAGATAGGTGGACAGTTCACTTTGTGATGTGTAATTAAACTTCATGCTTTGGTTTGGTCAGTTTGGTTTATGGTGGATAGTAACCTTTTTCACAATAAATTAAGTTTCAAATGTATGTTCAGACAGAGCCTAATCATTCAGTTCTGTCGATCATCATTTCAATCCTATATAAGCAGCAGTCATTGAGCTTTCCCAGTGACAATCCTTCCACCTCCCCTTCTCCTCTATTTCTGTTATTCTCCCTCTAAGGCAGTGCATGTCTCAAACTCAATTCCTGGAGGGCCACAGCTCTGCACAGTTTAGCTCCAAATCACACCTGCTTGGAAGTTTCTAGTGATCCTGAAGAGCTTGATTATCTGGATCAGGTGTGTTTGATTAGGGTTGGAGCTAAACTGTGCAGAGCTGTGGCCCTCCAGGAATTGAGTTTGAGACCAATGCTCTATGTAGTACAGCAGCTCAAGCCGAGTCTCGGGTTCAAGCCTCCGTTGAGAACAGCAAGCCAAGTTTTGTTAACAATTAAACATCAGGACTGGATGGGCAGGCGAAATTGTTAAATCCTTTTTATAGCGTGGTGAAGGTGGATTGTGCATCTTGTTTGTGCAGCAGAGAAGCTGCTCCTCATTTGTTTCTAATGCAGGAGTCTAATGCAGGAGTCTCCAAACTTTTTTACATCATGTTTTGAAAATGGGTGGGGCTTTTATATATATATATATATATATATATATATATATATATATAGGGTGTACAACGGGGCTAAAGGCACCCTGGGTAAAAGGCGCCTTCTGATATTATTTTCATCTAAATCACTAGATGGCACAAAAACGTAGCGTAGCACTTTCCAAAACATCTGCTTTTCAAGATGCAGGTGTATATTTATCTGATCTTTGACACGATCACATGCAGCAGTGCAGAGCTGATTCTGTGCTTACTTGATCTTAAGTAGCAAATGAGAATTGCTAAAATCAATGCATATATTCTGAGACAAGGTCTTTTTTTATGATTTTCAGTTTTGTTTACGATAATTAAAGCAACAGTTTTTAAATAACGAAAGAATATGTAAAAGTATGGTATTTGGGGTAAAAAGCGCCCCTGCTGTTGGGGCTAAAGGCACACAGTAATTAACATGATAATTAATAGATGGCTGACTTTTCCATTTGTTGACATGACATGATTAGATTCAGATGATAAATATCATATATTATGTTGGGTGTCCATATTAGAGATAATCACTGTGTTTAGAATGAAACCATCATATTTAAAAACATGATATTAATCATATCATAATAAAATAAAATATTATTTGTTGTTACTACTGTATATATTCAATTATTTTTGGATCTCTTTCAATACTTTCAGAATCTTTACTTATTAAAATGATTTTATTTCTGTAATTTTAAAATATATTTTTATATTACATATTTTAATGACAGTGTATTTACTGAACAAAAAATAATTCTTTTATTTTTCAAAATAATCAGAAAATAGTACAAACTTTGCTAAAGTGATTGTTTTGAACAAGTATTAACTTAAATATTATTTAAAAAAAAAAACATTATTTTAGCTGAAGTATTGTAATACCGTGTGTCCCGTGTGAGGGGTAAAAGGCCCCTCTTACCCCCTCATACATTTATAAGATTTTTAAACAAAATAAACAACTTGAATTATTTATTTTCACACAAAATCTGTTGCTCCATTAATGTTCAATACAAACGTATATATTTTTTCTGCAATTATACATTTGAGGTGCAGTGAATAGCCCACTTTTGTTTCTTAAGGTGGGCCTTTAGCCCCGTTGTACCCTATATATTTAGCAGTTCAACAGATCTTGTGGTTTTTGAGTCATGGATCGGATCATTACAGGAAGAAATGGCCAGTGGGGTAAAGTTTGACTCTGTCTTCAATCAGTTAATGTATTATCATGTTTGTCAGCCAGGTCTTCCTCCCTGTTTGGGTCATGACCTGTTTGAGGGAATTGTTTCTGCTGATCTAGCTTTGTACATAAAGCACTTGGTGACAGCTGAGAAACAGTTCACTTATTGCCAGTTAAACAGGATCATATTAAACTTCCCATACAAAGACAGGGATGCTAACAACAAACCATGTGAGATACGGCCGGATGGTGTAAAGCTTGGAGGGCATGCTGCTCAAAACTGGTGCCTCTTGCGTCTCCTTCCTTTAATGATTGGGGACAGAATTGACACTCCACTTGAAGATAATGTTTGGCAGTTGTGTCTCGAGCTGAGGGAGGTTGTTGATCTAATATGTGCACCCAGGATCCATACTAACCAAGTAGCAATACTTAAGGTTCTAACTGAGGAATACCTCCAACTAAGAAGCACTTTATTCCCAGGAAAACCACTGCAACCCAAACATAATTACCTTTTCCATTACCCAGAGCTCATTCTCTATTTTGGTCCTCTTTTTTGACTGTGGACATTGCGCTTCGAAAGCAAGCACAGCTATTTTAAGCAATGTGCAAGAAAACTTCACAACTTTAAAAATCTCTGCAGTACTTTAGCTGAAAGACACCAGTTCCTACAAGCATATTTACATGCTGGCAGATTATTTTCTCCAATGCTTCAAACAGGGGAAACAGCAAAGTTTGATGACCAGCTTTACCAGACTGGCCTTCAGAATGCTGTCAGTGTCAAAGGACTTCATCCAGAGGATACTCTTGAAACTGCATCTGTCACATTCGAAGGGACGATGTACAAAAGAGGCATGGTTGTTGTAGTTCAACAAAATGACGCAGGCTACTTATTTGGAAAAATTGTGCTCATACTGATTAATCAGTCATGTGTACATTTTGCTGTTGAGCAGTATCAGTCGGTGCCTGTAGTGGACATGGGTGTACACTGTCTACAAAACACTAACGATGCTTGTTATGTGTGTCTGACCGTGGACAGTCTTGCAGATTACTATCTATTACCTGCATATAATCAGTTCGGTCTCCACTTGATTGCCATGCACCATTCTGTGTGTTACAGATAAAAAAACAAGTAAAAAAAAACAAAAGGACCCCATTGTGAGTGTGATACAGATGGTACTACCACAGCTAGATGGAAAGAAACTGGAAATGTTGATAGATGAGTTGGTGTCCAAGTTAGTTGTGGAGGGTCCAAATGATTTACAGTTTATTAAAGAAGAAGATATTGCACATCTGCTCTCATCTATTCAGTGCAGAAAAATTCTCCATTCCTTCAAAAAAGGTAAGAACTTCATTATAGATGCATTTTTATTTGATTTGCCATCTTTGAAAATGTTTGTATATCTCTGATGATTTAAAAAAAAAAAACTTTTTGATCTGTATGCAGACTCAAGTCTCAAATCAGCCGCCTCTTTACCTGAATCAGAAATTGTTGCTTCATCCAGCACTGTATTTTACCCCACTCAAGGAACCATTCTGTGTGAGAACAGCAGTTGGTTGGACAGGTTCCAGGTGCCATGGGACAAAATGAGGCCCGCTCTTAAAAGAGCAATATATGTTGATAAGAGGCCAGAGCCAGAGGATCGCCGACACATGGTGAGAGTCATCGTCGATTCGATGAGAGTACATTGCTTAAACCCATCACGCAAGGACTGCTCAGCAGTAGCCAAAGAAATAACCCAGAAATATTCACAAAGGTTTTTAGTCAAAACAGAGAAATTGGAAGTAATTGGATGTGGATACTTCAGTTTAATGAATCAGCTGAAGACCAGGATTGAGTATGTAAATCGAGGTCATACGCTGTCCCATCTGAGGAAGCCCAGATGCTCCCAGACAAGTGATGATGACCAGACATCCACAAATGTGCTAAAATTGATAGTTACGGATGTATTACTTGGCAACCACAGGAGTACCCAGAGGGGGAATCATCTGCTTCACTTGAAGAAAAGAGAAAAGAGATGGTGGATCTATTCACTCAAGAGGGGCCAAGGGCAACTGAGAGAGGGACGGTAAAAGAGCTAATGAAAATCACATATGCAAAACAGCGAGAGGACATAAATTCAGATCCACCCCTCAGCATTATTGACACAAGTAAGAAGTGGCCATTTCTCCTGTCTTTTAACTTCTTACTCTCCCACTTTACTACCCTCACTGAACTGCACCCAAGACTGAATAATGACTTGGATAAAAAGGGGAAAAAGGCTTCTGGAGTTCTTTCATGCTCAGATTATGAAGTGGAGTAAAGAAGTTAAAACTGTTTTGAAAGAAGCCTTGAAGGATGACCGAGAGGGTACCGATGGTCTTGCAGCGATTCTGATCATGATGATCATATTTCAAAGCGGCAGAGGACAGTCTTTTTCTCCTTGCTGATGTAAGCTTTTTGTCACTATTTGTCTTTTGGAAGTACTGTTGTAAATCATTTTTGAGAAAATTTGTGCATTTTTTCTACATTTACAGTTCCTTTTTTTACATCTTGTAAAGTAGGCTTGAATTGTTTGTTTGCACATAACTGATACATGATCATATTGAGACCATTATTTGTTTATCTCAATTCTAATTCTCATAGGCGACTACAACTCCTGCTGATGCTGAGGCACAGTTCTCCCTTCCCATCACCCCAAGGCTCATTGTGCTAGGTGAAACTCTAATTAGATGAAAGCAGCCTTTGAAGATAAATACAATTAAGTGGAAATAGAAAATACAATAAGGCAACTCTGACAGCACTGCTTTCCAAATAAAGTACCATATGTCATGCGGTCTCTTTTCAATTCCTCACAGGACAAAAGTGAAAAGGGTCAGCTGAAATTGCCATATTGCAACTAATTGTTGTTTTATGTTTGATTACTGCAGGAGAGACTGTGTGGTCTGAGAACAAGTGGATGCTGTCCATAGAGGGATGTGTTGTAATCCCACATTCACCTCCCATTCCAGATTTCACAACCGCCTGGGCAGCTTGTTTGCCAGTTTTTATGTGTTCAGTATTGACTATCAGGTGGAAGCAGCCACAACACTGGAGTTTAAATATTGTACATTTCTTTGTTTTATATTTACTTTACCTGCATTTCTCCTAGAATTTTTGACCCAGTGAAATAAAAAAACTTGCATGTGGGTAGGGCCATATGACATTCTACCTATTACACTATAAACATTAGGGAAAAAGCATGACATTTTGAATTTGTGAGTTTTAATTTGTATTCTGAAATGGAAAATACCATGTAACTTACATGTTCATCAAAACAGCTAGATGAATCTAAATATGAACTTTCATTATAATTTCTTTAATTCTGAGTCCAGCAAGTGCAGTAGCAAGGTCCAGACAAGCAGGAAAAGTGGTAAGAAGGTCAAGCGTAAGATCTCATATATGAACCCACATGTTGTTGCCTTCATGAAAGACTTCACCAACTTTGACTGGCAAAATAACTAGATAAAGGTGAGATTCTGATAGTATGCTGGTCTTTTAATAATGTCTTCTAATGGAATTTATCCATTAAGAGTTTATATTTCTTCCAGACAGTTTTTAGCTGAACTACTTTCCTCTTAAGAAATAGCCTTTTTGAATTGAATGGTACTGGCATTAGAAATTGTATAATACATTGTAATGTGCAAACTGTAACCTCTATAACCATGCTAGCAGTTGTCTAATGTCTTGCCTTTTTCCTCTCTTCTCCTCTGAAGGTGGCATAATTTTGGTACACATGTTGGAAGGAATCCACTAATGATACCCCAAACTGGGAAAGTACCTCAGCTGAAGCTGCACTTTGTTTTGGCCTTCCCACATGTTTATTTTTATTTTATTTTATGTTTTTTCAAATTAAACAGTCTTGTTTGAACTCTCTTCTCCCATCTCCTGTTGCCTTGTTTTGTGTTAGCTTACACCTGTCCTCACCTAAGGATATGTGATATTTTACAGTTAAAACAGTATTGCAATAAAAAGAAGTGCTTGGAATTGCTGTTATTTTACAGTTACAATGTTGCTACTGTAATTGAAGACAGTGAGAATACAGTGATTTAATCTACAGGAGGTTACGTCACATTTTTTTAATGTTATCAACTATTGTCACAGTAAGTTACTTGTCACTAGCTACCCGTTAATTACTGCAGTTGTTTTCTACAGTAAGTTACTTGTCACTAGCTACCCGTTAATTACTGCAGTTGTTTTCTACAGTAAGTTACTTGACACTTGCTCACAGTTAATTACTGTGAATTTCACAATCAGTTTCTTACAGTGTACATAAAGCTAAAGTAATGTCTATTGCATTTTCCTTTAGGCTTTTCTGTAAAGACTTGTATGACTAATATTTCATGAGTGTATAAAAATATCTCGGTAACACTTTACAGTATGTGTGCACAAATAATTCATGCTTAAATAATGCACAGTTAATCATGAGTTAATAATATAATAATAATAATGTTTTATTTTTATAGTGCCTTTCAAGAACCCAAGGTCACTTTATAAAATAATACAAGCAATTGGCAAACAAAATACACCAAACAATCAGAGGGAACAATCATACAAACATGTGTTGACAACAAGGAACTGCAGATAATTAACAACAAGAGGTCTCGCAATCATATGATGAACATCGATTAGGCTATGTCAAGAAAATGGTCATGTGTCATATAGACAGAAGTTGAAAAAAGGGGAAACATAGAGGTAGAATAATTATTTAGAGAACAAAGTGAATAGATGAGTTTTAAGTTGAGACTTAAAGGTCTGGAGAGAGGAGGCAGCACGAACATTATGGGACAGCTTATTCCATAGTTTAGGGGCTTTAATACAGAAAGCTCTACCACCCACCGTAGAGAGTTTATACTTGGGCACAACAAGCAAGTTATGTAAATGTAAAACTCAGTAAAAAAGTAAAGTCATAACATAACGATATCTTGGCAAATCATTAGCTAATGATTAATTAAAGCAGACAACTGGAAGTTGAAATGCATGGCTTCGACCCACATGAATTTACAGTATTAGTTTATATAATATGTCATTAGGGAATTAATACATGATGACACATTTCACAAATAACATGCTTTATGCATTAACACATGAATATATGTGTATTAGTTAAGCATGAATTAATGCATATTAGTGCCACCGTATTGTTATACGTTACCAATATCTCTTATATTGAAAAAAGTAATTTGCACAATCTTATACTTGCCATTTATTGTGAAGATGTTACATGTACCCCCCATTTCTGTCTGACTTCTTGTTGTATGTTATTTTTTGAACTGTATGATATTTTACAGGTTTAATGACCTAACTAAATAAATAAAAGGCCTGTTTTCCTGGGTTGGTCAGGCGATGTTTGAAATATGCCCCCATTTGCAGCGCATTTCTGTATTCGTTTGTGTTGAGTATTCGTAGTAAGTTTTTATTAGTGGGGCTATTAATATAATATAATCTTTTGATTGTTACTGAATTTCTAAAGCCTGTTTTTTTGTGTTTTGACTTTGACTGGTTGTTTTGAGCATTACACAAATATCATTTATGAAAGTTTGGTGTTTCTTACTGGATATTTTCATCGTAAATGATCTGCTTGTGTAAAATATTCAGACAAAATCAAAGTCTCAACAATGGTGAGTCAAAAGCTTAATGCTGCAATGCATGCTGGGTACCAGCACAGTACAAAACTCACCCATGCCTCCCAGCATGCATTGTGGCATGAATAAATTATGCCACTGAATTGTCCACTTATTTTCTCTAATTCTTTCTATTTACTTTTATAATTGCTTTTGTTTTTGTGTTGAGTTTTAGTAGTGTGTTTGTGATTTTCAGAGTTGATTACTTATTTTTTATTTATAAACTAGAGCAAAAGAATGATCAGGCTGTTATTATATCATTACTTTGGTAACAGAAGAGACACTGGAGAAAGAAATCAGTGAATATGGTGTTTAATGAACGTTATGTCATTAGCAAAACATAACTAACAGTATTACAGATTTTGTTTTGGTTATTTTTGTCACAACAAATGTGTTTTAAAATGCATGTTTACAGGAGTCAAAGAAAAGCTAGTATTAAAAAGTCAAGGTCCAAGAGCCCAACTAAAGCTAACACTGATCTCCATCATGGTAATTAAAAAAAAATAAAAAAACTTTTCTGTGAACGTCTGACAGAAATAGCATCAGTCTGGTTAGTAATGTGTGAAGTAATGCTGATTTAGGAGTTGTTCAATCAGATCTTGAGAGATTTCATGTCTTTATTTTAGTTGATTTCATCAAAGGCTGTGGCTGAATTCAGTTGTAGTTCTTGTGTTTGTTCTTGTAGCTCTTTCATTCAGTGATTCTGCTTGTTAACAGCATCTGTTCATCACTAATGCTCAATCAGCACTTAATTAATCACAGAATTATCTCATTAACTTCAGCACTGATTCAGTGTTACTCTAACACACTGTAGTGTGCACACATTATACGTGTTCATTTTATACGTGTTCATTTAAAACTGAGGACTTTGTTGTGGGGTTTAAACGGTTAAAGATGTAATATGAAAAAAAAAACAGCATGAAATGTCATTTAACAGCAATAAACTGTAATTAATTTACAGCAACAAATTTGTAGAAAACAGTTACTTACTGGCAACTGTGCTGCCAGGAGATTACCGTTAATTTCAAGGAAAAATAGCAGTTTACTTTAAAATGTAACAGTCGGATTAACCAAAAGAAAAAAAAGTTATTTTTACTGAAATATTAGTGAAGGTCCACAGAAAACAGTTATGCAAAGTCATGAACTAATAAGAAGAGTAAATATTTAATTGAACTGTATTAATGTGTTTTTGCACAAGAGAGATCTGTGTTTAGTGTAGTTTTGTGGGTCACCATTGTGCTGGAGAGTATAACCTGTGCTCCAGTCAATGATGAGACACAAACACTGATGTTCTGCTGTTTTATTTAAAGACAGTAACTGTGAAGTTGCTTAAGCAGCTATGATCTTTTCTTTAAATACTCCAGAACATGCATGTGCTGTAGCTGCCCACACGGAAATAACCTATATAAACATATATGTTTTAATATAGGTTTTGATATATGCTTTTAATATATGTGACATATATAAAATTGGCCGTTTTCCTATAATATAGGTACATATATGCATGTATATATATATGTGTGCATATATGCACCTATATGTTTACCTATATATTAGTAAAATTATTAAAATCCATAGCTGCTAGACAACATAAATAAAAGCCCAAAATGTCGAAATTTACATTTACATGTACATATAGGGCTTATATGTGGATATAAAGAAGCAATTCAGGAGACCTATATGGCCTTTATATGCACATATATGCACCTCAATTTTGCCTATATGTGGCATATATACGCATATATGCAGCATATATGTTATCATATATGTGCATATATACTGCATATAGGTTTCATATATGCGCATATATCCTCATATAGGTTCTTTCCATGTGGGTGATGATGAACTGAAATGATTTGAGTTAAAGACATGCTTTCAGTTATTTAAAGTACTTGCAGTTTTATACTAAGAAATAGTTTTTCTCAGTGGGCTCAGTGGGCTAAATGATATAAGTTCACATTACTAACACCATTGGGGGAAGTCGTGGCCTAATGGTTAGAGAGTCGGACTCGTAATCGAAAGGTTGCGAGTTCGAGCCCCCGGCCGGCAGGGATTGTAGGGGATTGTAGGTGGGGGGAGGGAATGTCCAGCGCTCTCTCCACCCTCAATACCACGACTGAGGTGCCCTTGAGCAAGGCACCGAACCCCCAACTGCTCCCCGGGCGCTGCAGCATGGCTGCCCACTGCTCCGGGTGTGTGTGTGTGTGTGTGTGTGTGTGTGTGTGTGTGTGTGTGTGCATTTGTTCACTACTCACTGCTGTGTGTGTGCACTTGGATGGGTTAAACGCAGAGCACCAATTTCGAGTATGGGTCACCATACTTGACAATACGTCACGACTTTTACTTTACTTTACCATATGAATACTAATATTTTAAACTCAAACTGTAGTTAAGCAGAGTTAATTTCCCTGGTAGTATAACAGTAACATGCTGTAAAAATGAAGAGCTGTAAATTAACAGTACATTACTGTATTTTACAGTGAAACCATGATTAATTTTCGTCCTGTACAAATGAAGTGTAGTCTGCGTCTGTCTCATTCTGTTTTCAGGTTCAACTGGTTCTGGAAACATTTGCAGCTGATGTTTTACATTATTATTTATAGCGGTCAGTATGATTTTTGTATATAAATTGAGACAATGCTTGGTTTTAAGTTCCAGGTAGAGTTACTCAATTGTTACTCTCTTGTGTCACCCAGAAATTTGAGAGAATTTATGAATCTTTTAATTCAACATTAATCTTTACGGCTGTTTCTATATGCATAATACTGGAGAAACTCCACCATCAGTTCACAATTACTGAATCCACTTAGACGTGTGAGCATAATACATGAGCAAGTGACTAAAATAACTCCATATACATTTATAGTATTATTGACAGTTTGTATTGAATATTATACTGTCTGTGTTTGCAGAAACCACCTCTACACATGTACTAGGAAAAAAGGGAGGCAGCGCCACCCTGCCATGTGAATTTGAGGCCAGAAACATTTTTGATATTTTTTTAAAGAAGACTGAAGAATGTAGTGGACGCATATTTAAAAAAGGAGTGTGTGACATCGTCATCAAGGATCTGAGACTGAGTGATGCTGGGAAATACAAAGAGTTCATTACATTAATGATCAGGCAGAGCTGAAGCAACAAACCAGAGATCATCTTCATATTTATGGTAAAGTAAAAACTGATCAAAACCATCAGCATGTGCTTTGTTTTGCTTTAGTAATTGTGTTGGTATTGCATGTAAACAGCAGAGACACTGAGACATGTCCCGTCTAATATTCAGATTAGTTGATTCCTATATGGCTGTTTTTTTTTTTTTATTATTAAATTTGGTCCACTTAATCCTAAATGCATTTTTAAGGCCTTGATTGATTGACGCCATTATGATTAAGGATAAGCGTTTTTCTGTTACTCGTCAGCGGAGATTTCTGTGAAATCAGGCAAGGAGCTGAAGTTGGATGTTCTCTTGACCAACGCTGATAAAGTAGGGACAAACTCCAGTGGAGAGTGGAGGGAGGTGTGGAACAGAAGAGATGAGGTCTTGGATCATCATATGACTGACACTGATGGAAACCTCACCATCAAAGGGTTTACAGCCAGTGATGCAGGAATATACAGAGTTCTGGACTCTGATGAAGAAATCTTGATCACAGTGACAGTCACAGGTGAGAGAAGATCAATGAATGTTTAGAAATATTTGAGGTATTTGACAGCTGATATTAATTTATGATTTTAACCTTTCTAACCTTTCAATATTCTCTACAGGATCTAGTACACAGTCAAAGGAAACACAGACAGACACAGAAGATGACAAAACTGATGACTCAAAAAATAGTAAGTAAACAGAAGGCATTGAGAGCTTTACAAATCTTTAAGTAGTCAGTTAAAAAACGTAGAAGAAGAAGAAGAAGAAGAAGAATTTTAAAAAAATTGTGTTCTCTTCTTTGCCCTTCCAGCTGTAGTGATTGTTGTGCTGTCTGTGTGTGGGCTTCTGGTGCTTCTGCTTCTTATTATTGCTGTCATCAGGATATACCAGCGTCGGCACAGAAACCCAGAACATGAGCCTCAGCTAGGGGTCCTATTGCAAGACATTGTACAAGGGGCCCAAAACAACTAGCAACACCACTGGTTACTTGTAGTTTGACTTCAGAGCAAACTTCTGAGGATTCTGTGTCCAAAGTTGAGTCTCTGTTCCATACAAGTTGTTTTTTCCATATTAAATGTCTTTAGGGAGTTTTTGATTTTAACAGTGAAAGACTGTAAAAATGCTACAGTAAAAACCTGTTAATTGGTTAACAGAAAGTTTCTGTACTGTACTGTATATCGTGCATAACTGTGATTACATTTAATCTAATTTTACAGTAAAGTACTGTTAAAATCGTTGTTTTTGGAAGGGAAAAAGAACAGGTCATTGCATTTATTGTGTCATTTCAGTATTTTGTATGTTACCATGATGGTGTTTAGTATTTCATTGAATGATACTGTGCAGCTAGATATAAGTATTGCAGCTTGTGGAAAAGCTGCATGAATATTACTGTAATTGTCACTGTTTGTTGTTGTTTTGTTTTTGTTTTCTTACAGTGCACACTGCTGTAGCCTTTAAATCTTAATTTAAAATTTAGGTGCCTGAGTTATTCAGAAGCCTCTTTGTACATGTTGTAAACCACATGTGATAAGCATAATTATTTTTAAGAATGATGGTTTTGAAGAATTGTTACTGTTTTTTTGTATTGTTTAACTGTTGTTAATTGTTGTAAACACTTACTCAGGACAAATAATGAACTTGAAAATGGCCTGATGAATCCTCCTTTAATCCCAGGGATGAAACTATGCTTCCATAAACAAACACAGAGCAATATGAGGTGCTCAAAAGCCAGGAACAGTGCAATGCTTGATGGACTTTATACACATATACATTCAAACAGATTATTGTAATGCTTTTCGTTGCATCTTCCTTATTACCTCACTGTGACTGTGAAGTTTTTGATCATTAAATATGTGAGCAGTCATGTCTTGGGAGTTCTAGTTTTTGCACTGTTTGTGACTGCACCGCAGTAATATTGCTTAAAAGTAAACATATGAATTAAACAAGTCTACATCATTTCACTATGCTAATGTCTGGTCCCTGGCGGAAGAGATTCATCAATATGCTTGAGGACTGTTGGGATCATTTTTGAAACTTTGAGTTTGTTCTTTCAGCTTGCTTTATTTCAGTCGTATTGCTTTTCTCAGTGTATAAGCTGGAAAATTAACTACTGCTCAGTGAGATTCATTGACTGCAGTTCATAAAAGATGTTCTATAGAGAATGTCATTACATTCTGTTGTCTTTATATTTAAATGTGTAACTTAATTTTGTGTCATTTAAACATTTAAAGAATCACTTTGTTTATCACTTTTTCAGAATTGCAGTCCAAGCTTCCTGTTTTATGCTACCTTACAAGAAATATGACTTCCTCCCTCAGAGGAAGCATAATATGTATCTGCACTTTGTTGTAAAGAAATGTTTTATCTAATGGTCAAAAGCATCTCTCAGATGCTGTTCATAGAGCCCAACTTGAAACCGTAACCTGGAATATTTCATGGACTCACAAATCTACACACACCAAGTCTTGTTAGCCAATGCTTTGCAAACTAAAGTAGACAAAGTGCAAATTGCTACTGAGAATTTTAATACAGTTGATGCAACACCTGATCTGAGACAGACACTATTATTCAATGCTTACATTGGTCTGGAAGGAAGTGGAAACACTCTGTGGTTTAGGGTCTCTGCGTTGAGATGAAACCTGTAGTTTGACACCTTTATGAACAACAGACACGATGGAGAAAGTCGTGTTCTTCTTCTGTGTATTTTCTTGTTGGATTATGCAAATCACATCCATTGGTAAATATATTTTATTTCAAACATAATGAAATTAACATCTCAAACTAAAATACAATAGCTATTAAAAGTTTTAAATGACCTGTTTTTATCGTTATAAATGTGTCTTCAGACGTGTCGGTGCGAGGATCTTCTGATCTGTTAAGAGTTCAGATGGGAGAAAGCATCAGTCTGAACTGCAGCATGACAAACCAATATGAAGTCGCCTGGTATCACCTCAAATCTGAACAACTCAAGCTACTGGTTGCGGCAGAGAAGGACGAAAAAGGAAGAAAACTCCTGATCAACTACAATACAAACAGCCCTCGTCTGAATCTTACTGCAGATAGTTGGGTCACCAGAGTCACGCTGGTTATTTCTGGAGTAACAGAGTCAGATTCTGGTCTTTATTTCTGTGGAATAAAGTCTGACGCTCCGGAGATGTTCTTCAACAAACCCATCAGACTAGAGATCGAGGGTAACAGATTTCAGTTTTTACATCATGTCTTTACAAACTTGTCTATATAAGAGGAATGGGTCAGATGAGACAGCCAAAATAAGATCTGTACATGATTTTTGTTCTGAGATATATGATTTTAGCAGCACACGGGTGGGAAAAATGCATTTTAGATCACAAACATACACATCAAAAGTTTGGACACAGTGAATAATTTTAATGATTTATTTAGTCTGAAAAAGGCTCTGAAATGTCAGTTGCATAAAGAACAAATTAAAAGCTACAAGCTCTTCTTAACCCACGCTCCCATACCCAACAATTAAAACAGTTTTGAGTGTGTGCGTTTGATAAACTAATCATATATTTACAGGTCTATTTGTAACAGAAAAACCAAAAGAAGTTGACAACACAGGTAATATGTTGGTCGCTCATTTCATTTTTCACGTTCTGTACAGTGGAGATCCAGCACTTATTGTATTATCAAGTAACACTTTCTGGTTAAATCTGAATATTTCTTCTGTATCTGTCTGTCTGTAGATGAAGTGACTACGAAAGAGAAGGCATTGATGTTAGAGGAGGTGACTCTGATGGAGCGAGTGCTGATGTTCGGTGGTGTTGGTCTGGCTGCGTTTGTGTTTTTTCTGGCTACAGTCATCGCAGGAGGAATCATTCACTATCACGGTTGGCAGAAAGGATGGGCCGCAGCCAAACATTCATCTTTCAGCTAAATGACACATTAATGTGCTTTATTCTACAATCTGAGCTTTGCACTGTCAGCTAAATCAGCATTGGTTTAAGTTACCACAAATTAAAACAGAAAACTGTAGAGATGTTAAGGCAAATGTCACCTTTTTCAGCACCAGTGAAACTTAATAGTCATTAATTGTTGTGGTTATTATTCGGGTTTCTGTTGTGCATTTGTGCTTGTCAATGAGATTCAGTTAAATATAAAAGTATTTCTGGCTCTTTAGATGTACAGTTACTAATATGTACATGTAAACTGAGAAAATCTAAATGTAAATATATTCTGTGGCACATAAATCTTGATTAAATGAAATGAAATACACTTTATTGTCCCCGAAGGGGAAATTTGTGTTGGACTCAAGGTGTTTACACTGACAGGATCATTGGATCCATAAATAACAATACACACACAATATACACATAATTCCTATACTAACCCTGAAAAGACAATCATTCATTATTTAACATTTTAACTGACATGGGTATAAAAGACTTTTTAAAATGATTATACCTACTCATTGGAAATCTATACCGTCTTCCGGAAGGCAACAACTCATACTCTGTATGCAATACATGCAATGGGTTCGCTAAAATATTATGTGCCTCCCTAAGGACCGACTGTTCATACAGTGACTCAAGGGACAAATACTCCTTTCTCCCAGTGGTCTTCATTGCTATTTTTAACAAGCGTGCAAGCTTAGACTTTTCCTGAATTGTGAGGTTACCAAACCATACCGTAATGTCATATCTAATTATAATCTCTATATCTCTGTTTTCCTGTTGCTTGAACTGCTAAAATACAATATAACTTAATTCTCACCATATTTCTGATATTACCCAACAAATTAATTTGACAGCATTCACTTTTTAATCTAAAATGCTATTGCAGTGCATTAGCATTCCGAGTCCTGAATATTGTTTGGTTCCCCCGCGGCAGGGCGACTGGGTGACTGTGAGGCGGCATATTCTAAAAAGGAAAGGAAAGGATGTGACTTGTAGCCAAGTATGGCATCCCATACTCGGAACTTGTGCTCTGCAGTTTACCCATCCAAGTGCACCCAATCAGCAGTGAGTAGTGAACAAACACCCACCTGGAGCAGTGGGCAGCCATTTTTGCTGCGGCACCCGGGGAGCAGTTGGGAGTTTGGTGCCTTGCTCAAGGGCACCTTAGTCATGGTATTGAGGGTGGGGAGAGCACTGTACATTCACTCCCCCCACCTACAATTCCTGCTGGTATCAAGACCTTTGACCTTTGGGACTCTCTAACCATTAATCCGTGATTGTCCCATTTTTTTTTTTTTAAGAAAAAAAATTTGTGGGACAAAACACCGCTCTTTCATTTTGATCAAATCATCAAACAGGTTCTCCCCACTCAGTGACGCACCCACTGAGAAACCTGATGAAAGAGCTCTAGTAATTGACAATTCTATTGTACGGAACGTGAAAATAGAGACACCAGCCACCATAGTCCAATGTTTACCGGGAGCCAGAGCGCCTGACATCTTGGCAAATTTAAAAGTGCTGGCTAATGCTAAACGTAAATTCAGTAAGATTGTTATTCACGTCGGCGCTAATGATGTTCGACTTCGCCAGTCGTAGATCACTAATAATAATGTTAAAGAGGTGTGTGAACTTGCAAGTGCTATGTCAGACACTGTAATATGCTCTGGTCCCCTGCCTGATTACAGGGGTGATGAGATACATAGCAGATTGTCGTCACTCAATGGCTGGATGTCTAAGTGGTGCTCGCAGAATAATATAGGTTTCATAGACAATTGGAAGAGTTTTTGGGGTAGACCTGACCTGTTGAAAAGAGATGGTGTTCATCCCTCCTGGGGTGGTGCCGCCCTTCTCTCTAGAAATATGGCACATAGTCTTAGAGTTTGTACTTGACTAACTGGGGCCAGGGTCAGGAAGCAGACAGACTGACTAAACCGACCGTCTGCTAGCCGCCTCGCATCACAGAAATAAGCTCATTCTCAGAGACTCTTTCACCTAGATATCACACTATAGAGATGCCTGTTTACCAAAAGGTAAAAGGGGAAGTGTTGCTACAATTTATAGTCATATTTTCAGTTTTCAGAGTTAGTGCTAGATGCAGTTAAAGTCTTAATTGTCGGTTATTTTAATATCCATGTTGATAATGAAAAAGATGCATTGGGATCAGCATTTACAGACTTTCTGAACTCTATTGGGGTTAGACAACACTGTAAGGACATACTCATTGTCGAAATCATACTCTAGATTTGATACTGTCACATGGAATTGATGTTAATGGTGTTGAAATTCTGCAGCAGAGCGATGATATCTCAGATCATTAGCCTTATGTATACTCCATAGAGCTAAAACTGTAAATTCAACTCATGTTATAAATAAGATGTTAGCTTTTATTGTTATGCTGATGATACTGAGCTTTTTTTTGTTTTTGTTTTTTTTGTTTTACATTGCTTCTCGGCCCAACAAAGCATATCCAATTGCAAAACTAATGGAATGCATAGTTTATATTAAAAACTGGATGACTAGTAATTTCTTACAGCTAAATAAAAAAAAATAAAAATAACAGAGGTGTTAATTATCGGACCAAAAACCACCGCATGTAATAACCTAGAACACTTGATGGCTGCTCTGTCAGTTGTTCATCATCAGTTAAAAACCTGTGTGCTATTTGATAGCAATCTTTCCTTCGAAAGCCACATTTCTATTTGTAAAACCACATTTTTCCATTTCCAGCGATTGAATCAGCTGTCTAAACGAATTGTTTGAATGAATGACTCAATTACTCACTCAATAAGACAGTCACTTACTTTCATATTTTAAAGAATTTCATATATTAAAAAGCTCGAGTCCACATCTCCTAAGCTGCAGAAAATACCTGAGTTTGTTGAAGAACAAAAAAAAGTTCAAGATTTTGAATGAGCAACGAGCAGTAACCAGTGTGCATGAGACTATTTCTCATTGAAGGGTAAAATTCTCTTTTGGCCGAGCAGAGGGCAACCTAAGACAGGGGGTCACCGCCACCGGTAGGTAGTGGTGGTGAGATGAAGCTTCATGAAGATTTGAAGCCAGATGTGTTAAAAAGTGGTTCATTTCTCGAGGTTTGCTCATTCAAAATGTACTTTGGTTTAGTCCCCTTAGATCTGTACACACTTGAATAAAGCAACATTATCTCTAGTCAGAGGTCAAGACCACTACTAAGATATAAGCCGACCAACTTTACTTTTATAATCAATACAAGACATCAAATTCTCAAAAATCTAAATCTGAGTAAAAGATGCATCAGAAAACAGAGTCAGTTAACTTGGCTGATAGAAGACTGTTAATAAACTTTTGGGTACCAGACAGATGTTGTATTTCCTTCCTTGTAGGTGGGAGGGGAAGTGCCTCATTCTCTTGGAAGTAATGACTATTGATGATGATTCCCTGCAAATCCATCATTCAATACTGTGTGATCACAATTCTAACCTTCCAGTGACTAACACATATGAAACATGAAGCTAACAAATATAAGATTATGCCTTTTCATGCATTTAGGAGTATTTTATAAGAATAAAGTATGTTTGCATGAGAATTAATAAACCAGTGTAGTTAAAAAGCTACACATAATAAAGTTATGCATCATAATATTCAGTGTTGGAGATTAAAAGAATACATGGAAGGCTGCTTATTTAAAAATTAAAATATGAGAAAGTGTATTTTGTTACAGTTAAATTCTAAATGCATGGTAATCAAATTACAGTTTTAAATGAGCAAAGACATCAAAGTTACTAAACTTGAGTAATCGAATGATTTGGTAATGCAACTGGGGGGAATGGTTGGGGAGGTCTGATTTGGCTACCGTGTGCTGACTGGTTGGTGTTGTTAGCACTGAGCACCAGAACAGTGTTGTGTATTGCACGCTTATGAACAAATTTATAATCACGTGCAATACACAACACTACTTATTCTAATATTTGGCATGCACACAACTCTTATTCACATTCCCTTGCATTTGTAACATACCTGTACATACATGTGTTATATATTTTTCTATATTGTATTTATTTAATTTAGCTTATTTTATTTGTTTATCTGTGTCTTGATGCTGTATTTCTATGCATTAGAAACTTCTGTCATCAAGACAAATTCCTAGCAAACATACTTGGCTGAAAAAGCTCCTTCATTCTGAACTGCTTTAAAAGAATAACCAGTAGAGGGCAATAATGACTAATCATATTTTGACTAATCAATATTTCCAGTTTCACCTCTGTGATGCTTTCAGTTTTGTTTGAAGTTTCGCTAACATGCGATGTACGAAGCTTTGACGCCAGAACAAGAGAGCCATACAGAACTTTCACAATGTAAGTATTCATGTTTTAAAATATTATTTCAAATTGTACACTGTAAAAAAAAAATCTGATAAATTTACGGTAAAATACCGGCAGCTGTGGTTGCCAGAATTTTACCGTGAAAAATACGGTAGCAACATTTTAGGATTTACAGAACTGTTTAAATTTACAGTGAAAAACCATATTTCATTAACTGATACAATGTTAATATACAAACTTTTCAGTTAACTCATTTTGTGTGAATGTCTGTATTATGTGTGTCTTTTACAGTATGTAACAGCTGTCTGTATTCTCATCAGGTTTAATCTTCTGCTGCTGCTCTATATATTTATATATATATATAAAATGTCAGTTGTTTTGATTTTCAGTTCCAGCAAGAGCTATTCTTGTCAATTGTTTTTCTGTTGCACCACTGAGTCAAGTTCTTTTGTTGAAATTTGTGGATTAATGGTGGAAATTCCCCAGCACTGTCATCATTACACATCATGACATCACTGACTTGTGCATTCATATATTATTAAACACTGTTTGGTCAGGATCTACTGTCATGAATGAAGCTTGTTTGTTTGCTCTGATAGACCATACAAAACTGTTATTTTATGGTGACATTGAAAACAGAGAATGAACAGAAACACATTTATTTTTCATTACTCAAACTTTGTATTGAATGAATCTGTATTTGCAGGAACCTCCACTATACCTGTAACAGGAAAAAAAAAGGAAGCAACGCCACACTGACATGTGAATACAAGGCCAGAGAGATTTCAGATATTCATTTCATTCATCACAGAAAAAGCATACACTTTTCTGTCATCCCCGTTTGTCCGAATGAAGAAGATAAACGTGCGCGTGCCCGAGTATGTAAAAAAGACACATGCGACGTCGTCATCAAGGATCTTATCTTAAGTGATGCGGGGAAATACATTTTTAGATTCAATTACAGAAATGCTCTGACAGAGCTGAAGTACCAGCTTCATATTTATGGTAAAGTCAAAACTGATCAAACCATCAGCATGCGCTTCTGGATTTCCTAATTTTGTGGTATTGCATGCTGGACTGTAACCATCAGAGACGCATCCTGAATAATATTGGTTAGTGGTCACCAATAGGCTTTTCAATGGCTGATTTTTATATGATTGCATCTGGTTCCATTAATCTAAACATGTGCTCATGGCCTTGATTGATTGAGAAAATAATATTAAAAATAATGTCTTTCTGTTTCACCTCAGATGAGATTTCTGTGAAAATCGGAGAGGAGCTGAAGTTGGATGTTCTGTTGTCAAACGCTGATAAAGTGCAGCATCAGAGTGGAAGGAGGTCTGGAAGAGAGGCCATGGTGTTCAGAATGACAGAGATGGAAACCTGATCATCAATAACTTTACAGCCAATGATGCAGGAACATGCAGAGTTTTGGACCCTGAAGGAGACATCTTGATCACAGTGACTGCTGAAGGTGAAAAAAATCAGGATATATGGAAAGATATTTTTTAAGCATTATTCTTATTCACTTTGAACTGAGTAACCTTTTATTATCCCGAACCTCATTCACAGAATGGATCCAAACAACTCAGTAAGTAAAAGGGGAGGCATTGAGAGCTTTACAATATATTTAAACAAGTGATCTTAAAACTAAAATTCATCTTCCTTCCCTCTCTAGAGCACTGGATTGGACCGGCTGGGCTGCTTGTGTTTTTTTGGTGGTTCTGCCTCTTTTAAAAAAACAAAGATACACCATCGTCATGACCATTATAAACTATGTTCTGTATGGTATGAATGTAATCCAGATGTGCTGCATCTATTATATTGTGATGTGACCTATGATCCTGGAAGCCGTAGGTCATCCAGGTGCTGTTTTATGAGTTTTACACCCTATTCAGAAGGCAATTATTTCTCATGGGGATGTAAGTTATTTTCAGTATTTACAGTGGTTAGTCTGTCATTTTTTTGCTGTCTGAATCCAGAATATCTGTATTTTTCTCCCACCACTTGTGTAAAAATCCCTGTCCGAATTACCTACTGTTTTTCGACAAACACCAAGGTCATGTAGTAATTTAATTGCCATCCATATCCACATCTGAGTTTACAAGATGGGATCAATTCAGAATTCACTGTTTAAATCCTGTTTTTAATACTGCCGGGCAATGAATGGTAACTGGTGCACTTCGTGGTAATTCACATTCATTTTAAAGAGGTACACTTTTATTACTGAAAGAAAGAACTATTTATTTATTTATTCATTCATTCATTCATTTTCATGGACATTTTATATAATCACTTTGACCCTAATGTAAAAGTCACTTTGGATAAAAGTGTCTGGTAAATTAATAAATATAAATGTTAATCACTAAAACTCCCAAGTGGAATATCAGGCTGAAATGATCAGTGCAGTTCCCTAAAAAACATATCACACCTGTGATAAAATACAAAAATAACATGCAAGCAAAGGAAGCAGAAACTTTATGACTTGATGGCTCTGTTTCCAGCTTCTCCCATGACTAATGTGTATTGAATTCATTTAAACCATTAAAGCTTTCCTCTGAATGTTTGTGCCATCTTGTCAAATTTATAGCAGCCATAAACCCTGCACAGCTTCCTTGTTTTATCCATTGAGCACAGATAATAATCTGACCATGCAAAATGTGTTCAGTTCTCCAGTTTTCTGATAACATAATTCATATATGCTGTACTGTATACACTCTAAATGAAAATGGTGCTAAATAGCACTAAAAGTGGTTTAAGTGCTAAATAAGAGCTAAATGCATCACTTCAGACTTATGTTCCCTCTTGAAGCTTGCGCTCCGCAAATGAATGTCCCTTTATTGTTCATCCCAAACAGGCACAGAACCACTTTCACAGACTTATTAAATGTTCCCTCCTGGTGAAATGACCTGCTCAACTCAGTCCAAGCAGACATCTTCAAGATTCGGCTAAAAACACATCTCTTCCATCTTTATTTGAGCCTCTAACTCTAGCACTATCTTTTCTAATTCTATTCTCTAAAAAAAAAAATTCTAATCTTTTTGTATTTTTATCTATTTGTTTTATTTATTATACAATTAACAAAAGCAAAAACGCCTCTAACACTAGCTTACTCTATTATTTTTCTATTTAAAAAACCTTGCTATGTGTACTGCATTAAGCTAATTGAGACTTTTATAGCACTTGCATATCATTGCTCTTTTGTTGATTTTGATTGCTTCCATTGTCCTCATTTGTAAGTTGCTTTAAGCGTCTGCTAAATGACTAAATGTAAATTTAATGTAAATGTAAATAGCACCTATCTTTAACGGTGCTATACAGCATCTTTGTCAAATTGCACTATGTAGAACCATAAGAGGAACCCCCATTGGTTTTAATAATTTTTTCCTGAATAAATAAATGCCAAAGGGAATATTTTTGTCTCATTTGTTTGATTGGGTACTTTTAGGACTTGTGGGGAAAAAAAGTAATATATATATATATACACACACACACACCCAGGCCGTCTGAAATGAATATAAACATGATTATAAGTCGATCCCTTGTCACTTGAGATGTGACGCAAACCTAATAAATTGTTGGGAATAAGTATGTCAAAATATTTATTTGAAAACAACTGTAATTTTCTGTAAATCTACATCAGTAATCTCGGTTTTCTCGCCTCCGCTCTGGTGCTATGACTCGTCTGGGTTCTCAGTAATTTACTGGCATGCTCGTGGAAAGCTCGTCCAAGCGGAAACATGCACTGTTGCTGCCAGATCTCGATTGCTGGAAATTATATTGTATTTCATGCAAAACTAACTCGACTACGATGCGTGTGTCGCTTACAGTTAAAGTCATTCTCTGATTTTATTGTTGTTTGCAACGTTGTATATTTTAAAGATATTATTATTATTTTGTATTTTGTATTTTGCATTGTCTATTGGAGTAGTGTCACCAGGGTGGGAGTTTTAACTCCTATTCACTAGGAATAAAAAATTAATTAATGAAAAAAGATTTAAAAAAAAAAAAACATTCAGTGAATGCAGAGACATATAGGCCCGGTTTCGCAAATGGGGCTTAGCTTAAGCCAGGACTAGGCCTTAGTTAAATTAAGATATTTAAGCAACTTTTACAAAAATGCCTTAGAATAAAACATTAAGGTGTGCATCTTGACACAGAACAATGAAACTGACATATTTTAAGACATGTCAGAGTAAGATATTTTCAGTTGAGACAGCTCAAACATGCATTTTAGTCTGGGACTAGCTTAAGCCTTGTCTGTGAAACTGGGGGATAGACATATAGGGAATCCCCCACCCTCTGAATATTTTGTATCATAACATAACTGCGTGTAAACTTTATTCTGTGGTTTTTACATGGAAAAGCACACTGCAAAACCCAACAAGTTATGGCAACAAACCGTTTGAGTAAAAAAATTCCCCTTGGTTTAACCCATGTAAGTTTGAAAACTTGCAGTTAAGTAATTAAGGCCTGGTTTCACAGACAGGGCTTAGACTAAGCCAGGATCAGGCCATTGTTCAATTAGGACATTTCAGTAATTTTTACAAATGTGCCTTAGAAAAAAACATCACTGGTGTGCATCTAAAGACAAAACAAAGGCAATGATATATTTTAAGATCAGTCAGTGCAAGTTTCTTTCAGCTGAAACAGAACTATGTCAGAATTACATTTTAGTCCAGGACTAGGCTTAAGCCTTGTTTGTGAAACCGGGGGTTAGTGATTAATTAAGTGCTGATTGAGCATCAGTAATGAACACCTGCCGTTAACAATCAGCACTTAATTAATCACTTAATTACTTAGTGAACTCAGCTGAAATAAGTTCAGAGCACTCATAATTGTTAGTTTTAAAAACTTTAATGGTTTAAGGCAATAAGTTTCCTCAAACGGTTTGAGTTACCGTTACTTGTTGGGTTTTGCAGTGTATAGCATTTGAATAATGGAGAAACCTGAAGCCATAGAAGGATTGAAGATGAATTTCATTTACAAGGAAGAGAGAGAGGGAGGGGATGTGGTGGGTCATAATATTAACCTAAAGAAATCACGTGGATGGAAAGAAAAGAGGTTAGTTCATTTTGAATCACAGAGATCAGATGACTCTGTGTACTTTCGGTGTACTCCAGTGGTACAAGAGAATGCAGTCACTGTACTGAACCCGTTTAGTTCTCAGTGATTTACGATGTTTTGACGCCAGAACATGCAGAGCTTTGACAATGTAAGTGTTCATGCTTTTAAATATAAAGTTTGTGTGTTTTGTCAGCTGTTTCCATTTGTGGGAAAACTAAACCCTGCGACCCGGACTCGTTGGCTGCACGTGTCTACGCTGTTTTATGTTTGTTTGTTTTTTTAATGATTTATTTTTACTTTTGATGGTGGCACGTCAGCAATGGCGACATTTGCACAGATTATTGTTTGGATATTTATTATTTGGAACGTTTTATCGCCATGGCTTTTATCAACTACTATGTGCGGGGAGACCCAAACTCTCATTTCATACACAAGAGCAGCCCTGTTCCTGCTTTCATCTCGATCTGTCGATCTAATTCTGACAGTGGACTTACCTAAGATCACTGAGAACTAAGATGGACGAACTTCGTTTTAACACCAGGTCGTGCTTTGAGTATCGGGATTCAAGTTTATTGGCGTTTACAGAGACCTGGTTTCATAAGGATATTCCTAGTTCAGTTGTGGAGATTGAAGGTTTTTCTTTAATCCGGGCGGACAGAGGGGAGTCCTCGGGAAAAGACAGAAGAGGAGGCATCTGCGTGTACATGAGCAATAAATGGTGCACACAGTTCTCCGTGAAAGAGACCTGTTGTAATCCTGACCCGGAATACCTCTGCCTAAGTTGAAGACCTTTTCCTCTCCAGAGAGAGTTTGGCAGTATTTTATTGTGTGTAGCATATATCCCTCCTAACGGCAACGTATCCAGAGCTGCCTCATGCATATCGGACTGTATTCAAAAACCACTACAGCGAACCCCTGGTGCTCCAGTTCTTATCATGGGTGACTTTAACCAGTGTAAACTTGAGTCATTTTTACCAGGCTTCTTCCAGTATGTTAAAAGTGCAACAAGGAACAACAATATTCTGGATAAACGTTATGGCAATATCAGGGGTATATTCTAGAAAGCATGGTTAACTTACCTTCAGCTAAACCCTGAACTATGGGTTGATTAACCCCAAACCTTGCTTACTCGAGGAATGTGGTTCCAAAAACGCGTCCGGGAGTAAGTTAATTTAACTCAGAGTATGTTTCTGGTTAACACTCGACATTCTCAACAGAGCAACAAATCGACGAGTCACTATGGAAACGGACGCTAAGAAAAAGCGAACCATGCTGTTTCTTTCTTCTTTTGTTCAATGCATATCGCCACCTAATTGATGGTTGTGTAATCCTCCCCCCCCCATTTAATCTTTAATCCTTGAGAATATGACTTATATTTTTAGTTTGATGCTAATTATATATTAAGTCATATCAGATGTATTTTTATTATAGAAATACATTATAGAAAATGCCAATACATGTGTGAGATGATAATATAAAATTTAATAAGTATATATAATATAATAAATTAAACATTACCTTGTCATAGTGTTTTATAATTTATACATATAACTGTTATATAAATAATATTATTTATAATAATAATAAAATTAAAATAACCATATTAGAATAATATATTACCTTATTTATTACTTCTATTAGTGCATTATGTTCAGTGTATATATATATATATATATATATATATATATATATATATATATATATATAAGGCTATATTATATTATATAATGTTGTGCTATCTGTCAGGCCCACTGAAGGCTGGTCAGTATGTCACGCGTGCGCTGATAGCACTGAAGTGAACTAACCCAGAACTAACCGGAGCAGGTTATCTTCAGAGAGCAAGTTACTATGGTTACTTACTTACCCTAAAAGTAACCTCTGATATTGGAACCGAAAGCCGAGTTTATCAGATCGCTTATCCTTAAACTTACCCGGGTATGTCACATAACCTGCTTTCTGGAATACACCCCAGGGAGGCTTACAAGGCCAAAATTAAACATTGTTTAATTACATCATAGTGATTGTGACCCTTATCAACATCGGACCACAATATAGTTCATTTGATACCAGCATATAAGACTGTTTTGAAAAGGAATAAGCCCTTGGTTAAGACTGTAACCGTATGGAATGAAGAGAATGTGGAAGCATTAAGAGGTGTTTTTTGTGTGCGGATTGGTCAGTATTTTATGATGCAGATTTGAACACCGTGACAGAGACGACCACTGATTATATTCGTTTCTGTGTGGATACAATACTTCCTAAAAAGGAAGTTAGGATGTTCCCAAACAACAAGCCTCATATAACAAAAGGAGTGAACGCCTGCATGTTACGTCCCACGTATTTGTTTAATTCCCTGTCTACACATGAGATTTATGTGGTCCGCTTATTTATTTGGTGCAATGTGGTTGTACTTAGTTTTTTTTCTGTTTTGCATTGTGTTTTGTACTCCCTCCCTTCAGACAGGTATGAGCGTCAGCTGTGCCTAATTAAAAACCAAGCTCTGGGGATGACCTGATTGGTTGATGAGACGGGAGCTGGTGGATAAAGCTGAGGTGGAAAGCCAGGAAGTGGAGAGTCCTTCCTCCAGTTCTTCACCCCGGCATATGATTGTTGAGCCTGTGTGTGTTGGCCAACTGTTGTGAGAGCACTACACTGTTGTGTAGTGTTTTTTTTTGTTAACCAATCTAATCTGACTCTGTTATCCAAGTTTCTTTGTCTGTATTTAATTTTGGAAGCCATAGAGAGGTGGACGCCATTTTATTTTGCTAATTGTGTTTTCTCCTGTTTTTGGTCAGATAGGGAGTGAGGTAAAGTTATGATGTTTATTTGCTTTTTCTTTATTCAGGTAAGATAGTTTGATCCTCACCCATTTAAACTTCTTTTGTTTGTTGTTTTGGCCTGGTCCCCTCTGGAAGGTTCTTGCTTCCTCTTTTATGAAGGGTCAATAAAAAGAAATCAATTGTTATATCTCAAACCCGTGTGGTGATTGCTGGCTGGGACAGGAGTGATGACCTCCACTAGAAGCCTTTTTGCATCTTTTCCCAGACGAGGAAGAAATGTAACATGCATCAATAAGATAAAAGCGGCTTTTATGAAGAAGGACTGGGTTGAGTTAAAGGTACAAAAGGAACTGAATAAATTATTATTGGAAGCTAAGAAATGCAAAAGGGACTATATTGAACAATTTTTTTTTTATCTATGAATAATAAGAGATTGTGGGAATCCCTGAGTACAATTTCAAATATGGATTCTAAAAAACAATGCTTTGTAACAACTGATGATTTTAAGAAAGCAAATGAGCTGAATGACTTTTTGTACGGTTCGATGATAATGATCCTGTCAGTGATTGTGAAGTGATTTTACAAACTGTTGAATGTGGTACGGAAGCCAGATTATTTGTGAACCCTCATGAAGTTACTACACTTTTTCGTAAAGTTTGTACTAAGAAATCAACTGGGCCGGATGCGGATGTGTGCAGAGGAGTTAACCCTGGCATGGTGATACATATGTAGCTAACCTACTGAAAAAAGTGGCCTAATCAAATATATTTTACATATAGGCCTACTTTAAACATACTTTGACTTTACACATGTAGAAACATGTAGTGCAGTGGTACAGAGAGAGAAACGTTCTCCACGATCTACTTTACAATCGAATTGTAAAGATTATGTTATGTTCTCGTAATAAAGTTAAAACTACAACAATAATAGGCTTGTTTGAGATGACCAAATCTGCGCAGAACCGATCACTGGTGGTCACCTCGAGATGCAGGCCGTCTAACAGGCGGTACAGGCAGTCACCTGGGGCTCCGCCTTAAAGGTGGAGTAAGCGATTTCTGGAAGCCAATGTTGATATTGGAAATCACTAAAACAAACATGCCACTACCCCAAAAGGGTCTCGCCCCTATTTCGATAGCTCCACCCCAAACATACGTAATCTATGCAGCCCAGGCAACGATTAGTTCTGTGAAACAAAACAAAACAATGTGTTTAAAGAGAATAAAAAATAATATAAAAAAGATAGGTCCTGTCTGTTGTTTATATTCAAGCGGTGACATTCTACAATATTGTCCGTTGACGCTGTATGTAATCATGTCACTGGAATTCGAGTGATCACTGTCCCAACGTGCAGTGAGTCAGGGAACTTACCAGTGAACACGATCAACTGATTCACGAGCTCGGGAGCTAGGGAGCTGATTGAGACGCACCCCGTGTCTACACTGGATGCTGCGTGGCGCGACAAATCTCCGACAGAGAACTGCTGCTGCGTTCTATTTGTGACGTGCTGACACACATTTCAAATGATTTTCAACGGTCGCTTTATCGCGTTCAGTGTAGGCAGACTTCAGCTGTTGCGGCGCGCCGCGTCCAGTGTAGACACAGTGTTACTCACCTATCGGGAAGAAACCAAGCAACCTCGGGGTCCGATCGCAGGCCTTCCGCTCCTTGAGTTCTCTCCAACGTTGGAACGCTGATCCGATATTTACATGGGTCCTACTTCTTGCCTTATCGTTCCGCAGACATTTTCTACTTTTATTTTTTATTCGCCATCTCTATCTTTCTGTCACTCGGCTCGGCTGTTCACTGAACGCTCTTTCCTTCATATCATGAGTAGACACGCCCCTTACTGCTGATTGGCTACAAGTTTGTTTTGGTACTCGGCCCTGACTCAGTTTTCTAAAGCATTTTTGAAAAATTGCATACCCCACCTTTAAGGGGAGGGCCTCGCGGCTGTGAGGTTGTCAATTAAATTTCAAGGTGTGTTTGACTTAAAGCGGTGCTAAAGCAGACAGATGTTTTACATCCAAATACCGTGAGAGCTATATACTAATGGACAGCTCTGCATGCTTTCCTATCCTATTGCAGTATTTTGAACAGCAATCAATCTGCAGCACCCCTTCAAGTTAAAAATACATACAGATGACACACCTGTGTTCTCCGCTGCGACACCTAACGCCATTGTGGAGAGTATCACGATGCATGTGTGTGCGTTAAAAACATTTAATGATGTTTTTGCTCCAAATTCATTTCATAACAACATCAACTCACTCTCGCCTACATTTCAGGAGAGGCGAGGCACATCTCAAGCAAGCCTAATGACTGCCCGCTAGATGGCTGTGCTGATTGGCCAAATTATATCACTGGTCTTTATCATGCGTCTTTCATGCGTGGTGACGTATTTGAAGAACGAGTCAACTGTGAGCTAGTGGTAGGGGGTTAAGGCTAGAAGGGATAAGTATGGGGCTACTGGGCATGCGCACAACAATACAGCATAATTTATGTCACACTGTACAACGATGATTTTCATTCTTGTAAGGGGTAGGTTTAGGGTTGGGGTAGGTGTAGACATTAATAAAACACAATCTAATAGGTAAAAAATTAATTTCATTGTTCATTTCCGAACAGAGATGTATCCCTTCTAGTATCACATAGCCAGACCTTCAGATTGACGGCCGAAGGTCTAGAATATATGTCCGCTTTCAATGGCCAAGGCCTGCCATTTGACCGTCATGTCAAAAAACAAAATCATAGTTTTTTTCGTTTAGCGTCACATTTCAGGGCGTGGAAATGTCACCACAATAACAAACCGGTGTGTGAAACTCTCGGATGTATTTTAAAGATTCTATGCTGCGAAGTTTAAATATTTCACAAACTTTTGAAATTCCAGGATTTAGTTGACCCTGATTAGCATTCGTAGTCACAGTTGTAAACAAGATGGCTTTCTTCTTTCATGAGGGGGTTTGGCGCCACGGCATCTTTGTTTCCCGGCGAACCAAAAATAAACCCGACACTCGCGTCTCCTGGAGATCTGGTTTAATTCAACCAGTCAGATGACGACTTCGACATTAATCAAGTGTTTCCAGAAATGTGTGCCATATGCATCAGACGTTTAGCCAACATTCCGTGGGTGTGATGTGATGTGTGAGTTTCGATTTAGGCTTCCAACGATTGTGAAAACCGTAATCCACATAAAATGATTATTGTGCCTGCATGCTGAAAGATTCCTTAAAAGTTGTGGGTCCATTGGGAGGACATCGGTGAAAATGTTTGTTTTTAATACACTACACCAAATACACACTTCAAAAGAATCAAAGCATCGATATATGGATATACTGTAATAGCATATATCGCATATAAGACTAAACTGAACAACAATTTTTTTCCTTAATTTCATTAAACATTTTCATTTAATTACCATTTTTATTAAACGCGGACCTTTACAGTAAAATTGCTAGTTTATGCTATTCTAGGCTTGTTTTTAGCTACTAATTCAATTTTCAAAAACGAACATCAAGGGTCCTTCCACACTCAAGGTCCAGAAAGGTAGCAAGAACATTAACAAAATAGTCCATGTGACATCACAGTGGTTCAACCATAATTTTATGAAGCTATGAGAATAGTTTTTGTGCACAAAAAATGTAAATAACAACTTTATTCTTCTCCTCCGCGACACCCTAACGCCATTGTGGAGAGTATCACGATGTATGCGTGTGCTTAGATCTGCACATTAACAATGCATGCATTGTGGCACTCTTCAAAATGTCACTTAGGTGATGTGGAGGAGACGAATAGTTGAATAAAGTTGTTATTTTAGGCTGTATTCTTGAAGCTTCATAAAATTACGGTTGAACCACTGATGTCACATGGACTATTTTGTTGATGTTCTTGGTACTTTTCTGGACCTTGGCTGTGGTATAGGACCCCTTGCTGTCTATAGAGGGTCAGAAAGCTCTCGGATTTCAACAAAAATATCTTACTGTTTGGAATGACATGAGGGTGAGTAATCAATGACAGAATTTTCATTTTTGGGTGAACTAACCCTTTAAGGTTAATCAAAGAACAAAAGACAAACAGAAAATCACTCCCTACTCTTGACTAAATCATTTTAATGGCTTTAAAAAAAAAAAGTTTAATTTATACAGTGAAGACTGTCCATAAACTTAATAAATACAGGCTTTTTCAGGTCTGGATATTCTCCAAATTTGATCGCGACTAAAATATTTCAGGATTCATAACGAGATGATTGTGTGTTATAGATCGTGATATTTTGGGAAGATCGCCCACCCCTATCACCACCAACCATCACCACCATCTCTGTAAAGTGTTTCATCATTGGCACTGTTAACTGTGTCATGGTGTCACTTGTGTGCAAACCCAGGCCTAGTTTAACAGCAGTTTTTGTGCTTCAAGTGGTTTTAAGACCCTGCGGCCTCATTGAGGACATTATATTTTAGTGAATTTATCTGAGACTGTACATGCCACAGTTTTAAGTCTGGATGTCCTGTACAGAGCACATTCAGGGCTTTTCAGAGATACCAAATGATTGGATGTTTCATCATGACCACTCCCTCTCCTTGGTCTTCAAAAATGTCTGAAATTAATTTAGTGACACTCTTATTGAAATATGATAATATTTTGTAATTGTCACTTAAATCTGTCAAATTTTTAAATTGTGTAAATCAACATCTCAGGAAAATGTTATGGGGTTTCAAATCAAAATATGACTTCATACATGTTGATTTCATGCATGTCCTCACATGAGGACACCGGGACTAAAAGCATGTTTATTACGCATTTTGGGAGACATAACAAATGAATAGGGAAAGAAATTATGTTTCAATATTCTATGAAATTTTATATATTATTATGAAAATCTGGTCGATTATTACTGCCATTATTACACCTTTTTCATTACGTTGCCCCAAAAACACATTAATATGCAAATTAGATTTAGTTTATAGATAATAGATACATTGTATATAATGTGAAAATCATAATGTTATGACCATTTTACACAAATTTTGCAGAAAGAAAAGGTATATCGAATCATTCTGTTATAACATAGTTGAGAATAATCTTTTATACAAAGTTTGGTTAAAAAAAAAAAGTAAAAATTAAAAAAGTATTGGTGATTTAAAAAAAATCAGTTGTTTGTGCCCATGCATGTTCATGTCTTTTTAGTTTTTCAAAGAAATTGAGTCCCAATGTCCTCAAACGAGGACATAGCATAACTTATGAATGAAATATTATTATTATTTTTAATTTTTATTTTTTTAATACATTAAAAAATATTAATATTAATTAATATTAATATTCTAAATACTCTAAACAATTTAAAGACATGAAAAAAAATATTTTTTTTCCTAAAACTTTTGTCTCTGGTCTTAAGAGGTTAAATCAGAAAATCTTAAATCTTGATTAGAATAACTCTACCAGAATAGTTTATAATGACTTTGATTAAACACCAGTCATTGATACTTTGTATTGAATTAATGTATTTTTTTTTTGTCTATTTGCAGGAATACCCCCTGTAGGAACGCACTCTAATTCTGTTATAGGATAAAAGGGAGGCAACATCACCCTGCAGGAGAACAGTAAAATGATTAATTTAATCAGACGGTCAAAAAGCATCCTTGACTGTCAGAATGGAAAATGTGAGAAAAAGACGGAAAATGTACAAGGAATATTTAAAGAAGGAATCTGTGACATCATCATCAAGAATCTGAGCTTCAGTGACACTGGAAAATATACACCCTGAGATAAAGTCACACAAATGATCCAACAGAGAAGGTGCAACAAAACAAGACGTACCAACTTCATATTCAGGGTAAAGTCAAAACTCAACAAACCTGCAACATTTGCTTTCTGGCTTTCCTTTAATTATTGTGTTAGTGTTTCATAAACAGCAGCATACACACTAAATGAGACACATTTTGACTAGTAGTCAGGTTAGCGGTCATCAGTATAGGCTTTTCCAATATGGCTGATTTTTAAATGACTACATTTTGTCCCCCGATCCTAAATATGTTCTTATAGCTTTGATTAAATGCCATAATGATAAATGACTGTGTTTGCCTGTTTCTCCTCAGATGAGATTTCTGTGGAAATCGGTGAGAAGCTGAAGTTGGATGTTCTGTCCAATGCTGATAAAGTGGAGCATCAGAGCAGAAGCAGCACAGAGTGGATGGAGGTCTGGAGCAGAAGTAACGGGGTTCAGAGAGAACGACTGACCGACACTGACGGAAACCTGAGCATTAATAACTTTACAGCCAGCGATGCAGGATCATACAGAGTTCTGGACCCTGAACGAGCAATCTTGATCACAGTGATCATAGGTGAAATAACCTCTTTGGAAGTTTAAAAATACTATTTTTATAATGTTTAGACAGCTGAGGTTTATTCCTCATGATTTGAACATCAAATTGATGGTGACTGACCTCTCAATATCCTCTACAGAATGTAGAACAGAATTAAAGGAAGGACTAGACGGCACGGAACAACATAGTAAGTAAAATTAATTTTATTTACAAATTTATCCTTACTATTGTGTAAAATGACCCATTTTGAATGCTTTTCTTCTCTTTCTGCTCCCACTTGCTGTGGTGGAGAGGTTATGAGATACTGTAAATATTTTCTATCATTTCAGAAATAAATATGCATGCAAATTACAGCAAAGTACAACAGTTACGATATGGTGTTCAGCAGTAGTTAAACAGGATTTAGAGACTGAATTTTTGAATCGATTTCTTGGAAACGATTTAAATTAGCTCACGACCTTGCTGTGTGTCAAAAAACAGTTAATTCGGCCGGGGATGTTTACGTAGGTGGCGAGAGAAACACTGACATTCTCGAGTTGGACAGAAAAAAAATTAAATAAAATTACAGCCCTGTAAATGGTGAAAATAGCTTGCATCCCCATGAGAAACAATTACTGTATGAATGAGGCTATTAAGAGGTTTACGAAATCTTAAGCAGCGAGTTTAAAAAAAAAAGAAAAACATTTGAAATAATTGTGCTCTCTTCCCACTTCCTCCTTCCAGCTGTAGAGAAATGGATTGTGCCAATTTGCACCGTTCTGCTTCTGGCTGTGATTGTAATTACTGTCATCATATGGCAATGTCGGCACTGTAATGAATCGGCCAGGCTCTACCACCACCCAATCACAGAGATCACTCTCACCTGAGCTTTGAGCACCTGTCACTAATTACCTCATCACCAGCCAAGTACTTAAGCACACACCTCAGTCACCATCATTGTCTGGTCTCGTACATATGAAGAGGACACTCTGACACAGCATTCTATATACTTAGCTGTTTGACTTACCTCCTGTGTTCTTTGTCATCGCCTGTTCATCATCGCCCCATCAGTCACAAACTCCTCTGTGCAATATTAATAAACAGTTATTTTACTTACCATCTGTGTCCCGCCACTTCTGTTACAGGTGCAGAGGTTACATACAGGGTCGAGTACAGGACAATCCAGATCCCCAGAATCTGTGATGATCTGAACTGAATGTGATAAAACTTTAGTTGTGTATATTAAGCTTTGTATAGTATTTTATTTACTCTTTACTAAACTAAAAAAAGGGTCATATTTGAGGTCTGAGATGTGGGAACATCGTGCATTTTAGGTTTAATCAGCCAATATTGTCTTAACCTGCATAGCACGTCATCTTTTATAACATGATTTTGACCAAATATATTCAGTCTTGATTTTTATCAAATGTTGCAACAATGTTATTTTTTATGTTTGAAAAATGACAGTTTTGTATATATAAGGTAATAAAGTAACTACAATTGAGCATTTTTATATTGTCTATGCTGTATGCTGTTCCATTCCACTGTCTGTATGTGTAAACATACCTTAATAAATGACTTTGTTTATTTAAAAAAAATAGTTTTGACTTTCCTTTGATCACTGAACGTGTTGAAAGAAAGCAACTGAGACTTCTTCAAAATTGCAGAGTAAGCTTCCTGTCTCACATTACCTTAGAAAAACATGACCTCCTTCAAACAGAATACCTAAGCATCATTCTGCAACCGTACCACTTTAACATTACACGTGTTAACATGAGACTGATATGATAGAACTGTTTAAGTGTCAATATTTGCAAAATAAATCAAATACAAATTTGCAATAAGGTCAAAATGATTATTCAATATTTATCCGTGGACTTGTTCTACACAAACATTTAAAGCAAATAGAGCACATCCAGTAAAATCATGAAGAGTTTCCTTACAGAAGTTTGACGCAACCAACTGATAAAGAGATTATTCTTGCCTGGAAAGGAAATGGAAAGTTTCTGTGGTTCTTTTCCACTGTATTGTGCTGAAACCATTTCGTTCATAAAGTCTCAATCACAACACTTTATGAACAACAGACACAATGGAGAAAATCATTTTCTTCTTCTGTGTATTTACTTGGAATATGCAAACCACGTCCAGTGGTAAATATATTATATTTCAAACATTACTATATTAACATATCAACCTCAAACACAATAGCCATTAACATGAAATGATTGTTTTCTTATCTTAAAATGTGTCTTCAGATGCGTCAGTGCGAGGATCTTCTGATCTGTTAAGAGTTCAGATGGGAGAAAGCATCAGTCTGAACTGCAGCATGAGAAACAAATATGAAGTCGCCTGGTATCACCTCAGATCTGAACAACTCGAGCTACTGGTTGCAGCAGAGAAAGACAAAACAGGAAGAAAACTCCTGATCAACTACAATCCATATGCTACTCGACTGAGAATGACTGCAGACGCTTGGGTCACCAGAGTCTCTCTGGTTATTTCTGGAGTAACAGAGTCAGATTCTGGTCTTTATTTCTGTGGAACAAAGTCTGACGCTCCAGAGATGTTCTTCAACAAACCCATCAGACTAGAGATCGAGGGTAACAGATTTCAGTTTTTATATCATATCTTCACATTGTGTGTTTGTTTGTTGGGGGAATGGGTCAGATGAGCCACCCAGGACCTTACAGAGCAATTTTATTATTATTTAATCCATGAAACTAGTTTTGCTGTCATAAGTGAATATATTTAAGATGATTCAGTGATACTGATTTTTTTCCCCATTCAAGCTCATATTAACTGTCTTCCATATGCAACTAACAGCTAAAAACAGTTGTGTGTGTACATTTATCATGTATTTACAGGTCTTATTGTAGTACAAGAGACAAAAGAAGAAGCTGACTACACAGGTAACATGTTGTTTAAGTTCATGTTTTAACTGCTCTAGTTATCAGGTAACACTTTCTGTTAACATGAATAATTCTTGTCTGTCTGTAGGTGGAGTGACTACGAAAGCACTGATGTTCGGTGGCGTTGGTCTGGCTGTGTTTGTGTTTTTTCTGGCTACAGTTGTTGCAGGATTAATCATTCACTATTGCGGATGGCAAAAAGGATGGGTTGCATCCAAACACTGATCTCTCATGAATCACAAATCATATTTCTGCTATATTTTACAGTCTAACTCAATATATATAGAAAATATAAATGTCATATGTTTTATGGCATATTAAATAAAAATTTATTTAATATTAAATGTGTTTCTTGAGAGTTCTGATCAAATAAACTGCAGTAAAACTAAGAAATTATATGATAATTACTAATGCTGAACCTCTTCAAACACAACTGCATATGTGCAATGTTGTCAGATCTGTTCTCTCAGTTTCAGAAGAAAAAGAAATGGTTTTATATCAGTGTCGCACAACGAACAATCATGATTTCCTGGCTGACTGCATTAAAATGATGCAACTAAAACCACAAAAATATTAGGTGAAAATAAACAGACTATCACTGACACTAGAGAGCGTTACTCGTGCTAAGAAATCACTATATTTAGACAAGACTAATGGAATATAAGTTACTGAATATATAGGAAATTGAAGGAAGATGCTCCCCTTAAGAACTGTGTATTTACAGCTACGCTGTAACGTATTTAGAGATGTTTAGTATGTGCAATATATTATTAAGAGAATTAAATGGAAACCTTTGCTGATTTACTTCTTATAGCACCAAATTTAAAATAGCACAATATTTACTGCAGTGTTACTGCAGCTTCAGTGTGAAGTCCTGGAAACCAGAGTGTTGAAGTTCATTATTACAGACCTACGGTAGAAATTAGCCTTCATATTATGCTGCTCATAGAGGTTTGATACAGTAAACAGAAGTGTGCATCATTTACAAACTATGTCATTGGTCTGGAACTGAAAGAATGGAAAGACTTTGCGGTTTAGTGTCTCTGCATTGTGGTCTGATGATAAAATATAAACATCGATATGTTTTAAAATCAGAATGGAGAAAAGACATTGCTGTTGTATTACGGTTTCACATCAGTCACGTGACCTGTTCAGCTCTAACAGCTGATCTGAGATCAGATTCCAAGTAAACAGCTGTTTCCTTCAGAAGAAAAGTCAGTAAAATATTAAATTCATATGCAAATTATTAAATAATTCACAATTCAGTCACTGAACATCATATAATATTATATTATATTAATTTGCTGTAGAGAGCTATAATGACCAATCATTTAACCAAATATTGCACACTGTCAAAACATTCACCTGTGTGTGTGTGTGTGTGTGTGTGTGTGTGTCATACGTTTAGTTTTGTTTCTATAGTTTTCATGCTTTATGCCAACTTGTTTTTGTGTCCTATACGGCTTCTATGTAAATATTAAACTTACAGCATACTGTTTATGCTCAATTTGTTTATTACTACAATTATTTTGTTGTTGTTTTTTTTATAAACGCTGTAAACAAACATTGTTGTTTTAACTTGACGTAACCTGGTTGCCTTAAAATAATGAGTTCACTGAAACTAAAAAATGAGTTAATACACAGAAAGAGACTGGTTTAATTAACATAACCTCAAAGCTTTATCTTATCTGAACATTAATTCTCACATTATTAAGTTGATTTGACAAAAATAAAAAAGTTGTGGTTACAAACAAGGAAAACAATTTTAGGTTTGTTGGTGTAATTTAATAAAAATTCTGACACATATCTAGTTGAATGTACTCATTTGAACTTAAGTTAATTGTATTGATAAGTAAAATTCATCTTAATTTGCTGAGAAGGTATTCTGTGATTATTCCCTGAACATAATTCACTGTTGTTGATCCAATCAGTGCTGTCTGGACAAACTGGTTTAAGAGATGTTTACGTGTTCAATGTTGGCCATTTAAGAGTTTATCGGGGGTTATGCATTTTTGTGGTTATTATTGTGCCGAAGCACCCACAATGTATTTATTTTTATGCTTTATTGATTCAATGCCACAAGAACAAGAGGTATTACATATTCACATAATCAAATTAATATTAGCTGCCAGAGAGAGAGAGAGAAAAGAAAGAGAAAAAATAAAGGAAGAAAATTACATAAAGTTCAATACTTTCAGAGCATTACGTGTTTCAATGCTTTTTTGTTTTTTGTTTGTTCCAAGAGATTTACATATGATTTAAAGTCATTTATAAAATGTGCAAAATTTGGTTTACATTGAGCCCACTTCTTCTTATGCATATGGAATTTTCCTAACAAAATAAATAAATATATAATATGTACAATTCAAATTTTCATTTTCTGTATAAAAAAGTACATCAAATATACAAATTTCTATCATACACTCCATTTTTCTGGTAATATAGAATTCTACAGGTGAGAGAAACTCTATTTAAATCTACTTGCACTGCTGAAGTTTATTCATTATGAGTTGAACAGTAAATTAATGCTAAACTGAGTCTGATCTTTCAATATCCTCTACAGCTGAAAAACTGAACTGATGACACAAGACAACGGAGTGAGTAAAACAGGCATTGAGAGCTTTCCTACATCTTTAAATGCTTAAAAATGAATAATCCCATAAATAAATAAATAATAATAATAATATGTGCTCTCTTCCCAGCTTCCCTCCTGCCTTTAAACGTCAGATTTCCCCAGTTAAACCCCCTGTCTGTGTTTGTGGTGGATCTGGTGATGATTCTCCTTCAGACAACACATCTGACTGAAAGTTGCTTTGCTCATACAGCGTTCAGTCAGTGCACAGTGTTACAGTGTTTCAGGGCACAATATTGCAAGTAATGGATGCTGCCGTTTTGCACATTGTAATATAATTATTTATTATACTGTACAGCACGCTTTATTTGATTTGGAATAATTAATGTGAAATAGTTTGCGTTTTGCACAGTTCACTATAATGTTCTGTCAATGTGCTTGATGTTTTTATATTATTTATGTTTTATACATAATATAATTACACTGAATCATTGCAGTGATATTTGATAACAGGTCAAAACTGCTAAACTTGACTGTGTTATTAACCTTTTTTGCAATGTCTTACTGGCTCAGCCGTTGTAACTTCAATGGTCAAGGCCATGGTTCAATTACTGTATAAACACACTGGTTTGGACAGTTTACTGCACTTTGATATTCTTCTAGTTATTTACCTAAAAGTCTCACGCACTCACAGAAAACTGCTTACGTCTGTGCTGAAAAATAAGGTGAATATAAGCTAGAAGTGGTCCTAAACAAGGACTGGCTCTTGCGTTTGCGTTTGCAGGCTGAAAGATCCAGTCCGTATTGCTGAGCCAAATGATCCAGCTCCCAAAAACAAAAGAAAACTGAATTCCCCTTATAGGGAATACTATTACAGGATTGTTTAAGTTTGTACTACATTTGATGAAGAGCTTACTTCATGACTGTTAGAAAAGTATGTTCATTTAATCTGAATGTACAGCATCTGTTGTCATTGTTATGTGATGGCATTTCACAAAAACCTATGGCATAATGTCCTTTGGCCATACGTCGATATCCCCATGTAATGGAGCCACAAAACCACATTATGTCTAAAGAAACTTTTAGAACACAATTTGAAAATCATGACCATTTCCGCCGACTGGTGGTTTTGGCGCGTAACTGCAGCCGCTCCTCCCGGAAGTTCCGTGCTGACTGTCCGTTGGAAATATAAATATTATCATGGCGTCCGTGACTTTTCGCGACTGTTTTCTTTGTGTTTCAGCTTTAATAACTTTCGTGTGCGTGTTTGTGACCGGTGCAGACTTTGTTCGCTTCGTGTCATTTCGTGCCATCTATCATAACCTGAGCGGGGCCGCGCCTCTGTGTCGAGGTAAGACTCAAACTTTACAAGTTTAATAATAAAGAAGCTATGCATAAATATTAATATGATGTTTCTGAACCCATGTGCACAAAAAAATACTAATGAATTGTTTTTTTATTTTTAATTGATATATTCGCTTTGTAGTAGCTCGTTACAAGACCAAGGTTTTAGTTTCTCGGCGGTTTGATCTGATTTTTAAAAAGCTTGATTTTAAATGAAAATTACTGATAGATGTTTTATTATTTTAATATGCATTTAAACAAGTTGTTAAATTGCATAAATGCAAGTTGCATAACTTAAAAAAAAAAGTTTAGGAAAGACTCGCACACATGTACGTCATATCGTCATTTCGGAATGCGTGCGTCTTGAGTGTACAGCCCGGCTAGCTCAGTCGGTAGAGCATGAGACTCTTAATCTCAGGGTCGTGGGTTCGAGCCCCACGTTGGGCGGTATGTTTTTATCGTGTTTTCTGTCTATTTTCCCAGACTCTGTGCCCTGGTCTGTGGCTCTGCGGGACGGGGTGGTTCTGAAGGCTGTAGCTGTGGATGTGTTCCTTCTGGTCCTCTTCAGTCTCCAGCACAGTCTGCTGGCCTGGACTCCAGTGAAGCAAGTCTGTCAGAATGTGTTTGGGGTTTTAAGCAGAACTGTGTACTGCTTCACCACCGCCGCAGCACTGCAGGTATAGCTTTATATATTTTTTTGCACTGTATATATTGCACACCGCCTGATTTTCTTCAAACTAGTCTGTGAAACAGTATGCAACAAATGTTTCTGATGCTAGTATGCAGCTGCATTGTTGTCACAATATTGCATTATAGGCACATTTAATTCTGCAAGTGATGTCCAGTTGTAATAATAGAGTTATGTGTAAAATATTATTTGAAGAATATTTAGTTTTTATTATGTTACATCATTATTTTGTTTACTCACTATAGTACTGTACATTTAGATGTATTAATTTTATATTTTAGTTAATTTTTTTTAGATTACGTAATCAAATATATTAAGTAAAACAGTTAGCAATTTAATTATTTTCATTTTACTTAAATGTATTATTTAAATGTGTTATGTATTATTTTGATCAATTATGTATTAATTTATAAAAAAATATACATTTATATACTTATATTTACTTATATTTTAAAATTATTTTTTTTTTTTAATTTTTTTTAAATGTTTTTTTCTTCCAGTTTTTCTCTAAACTTTTCCACATATCCTTAGCACTCTCTTGAAAACCCCTTTTAAAACCCTAAGAAACATTTGTAAATAACTTCCCAATTAATTTAATAACACAAACTGTAACAGTGAAATGTGATTTTATAAATTCTACTCTAACTCTAATATTATTCTGGGTGTAGATATTGATGCAATACTGGCAGCCGGTCACCAGCGCCCCCTGCCTGTGGTCAGTGCGCAATGCACCCTGGGATATCTGGTTCCCGCTCATCTGTTTTATCTTACACTTCCTGTGCTGGGCAATAATCTGCAGTATCCTGCTCATCTTCGACTATCCCGAACTACTGGGCATCAAACAGGTACATTTGCATCTACAATAAGCATTTAGAACAACAAAAGCTATATTTTCACTGAATCATATTTGATATGCACATTTCTAAGGCCTCTAAATGATCAACCTTGCTGTTAAACCTGTTGCACACAATCTACTCCATGCCTTCGGTCATCTTTATAAAGTAAAAGCTTTTTTAGTGTAATTGTACAAACATCCAGCTTCTGCTGTCAAATCTGGACTGATTTTATCAAGTAATCATCAGAATAACTGTAGTGATATTTCCAGATGAACACTTACTGGACTGAAGCAGCTCAGCTTTACTTGATTCTCCATCAATCATATTCTAGATAAATCAGTGCGTCTCAAATCTGATCATCAGGATCTTTTGAGGAGCGTTTGTTTCCAGAAGCTTTACTTTCTCTGTTCCTCAGCGGAGGAATGATCTTCATCTCACATCTTCTGAGGAGCGTTTATTTCTTCATCCTATCTGCATTGCATTATATGTTTGGATCATTTCAATCTCATCTTACTAAGACATATTATTGGAGATATAGAGCAACGACTGATATTTAGATATAAAATTATCGGTATCTGCTGTACTGTTATACAGATCTCACTGATTTACATTACAAGCATCAGAATTTCATCATATAAATATCAGCATCTGCACCAAATTGCACTTTATATTTCATGTTGCAATTTTTCACCAATTTGCACATTTGAAATGCTCTCTCCTCTGTGTTCGTCAGGTGTATTATGAGTGTCTGGGTCTGGGCGACCCTCTCCTGCTGAAGTCTGAGCGTGCGCAGCGGCTCTACTCTCACCTCAGGCATCCCATCTGTGTGGAGCTGCTCACGGTGCTCTGGCTGCTCCCCACGTTCCCGCTGGACCGGCTCCTGCTGGCCGCTTACCTGTCCGTATACCTGATCCTCGCTCACTCGCTGGACACCAAGGACTGCACTTACCTGCGCCGGCAGCTCCGCTGCAAACTGCAGCTCTTCTCCGCTCCACTAGAGGACAGCGATCGGAGCAACAACACGCATAAGGCCGACTGAATGATAGGCATGGTCAAATAAGAGTTTAATGCTGCCTTCAAGTTGTTACCTAGAAATTCAGAAGTCGCAAAACTATTTTTGGACATTTTCATATTTCTTTTCACTCAAAAAGTCAGGAAGATTTTACCACTAATGCAAAAAAAATGATGCAAATGTAGCACGTAACTGAGGCTTTATCTGTGCATTTGATCATTCTTGTTGCTACAGAGAATGATGGGAAATGTAGTTTTTTTGCACAAGCCTCTCGCCTCAAAAACCAACTATACTGTATTTCAACAGTACATACATGCGCACAAACTATATTGTGCTGTTGACAGTTAAAACTTCTTATCAAAAAATAATTAGCTTGCACCTTGATTGGCATTCATGTCTTATAAATATGGTCAGATCGATGTGACTTGAAGGCAGCATTACAATTAAAGCTATGTTTGGAATGAAATACTAGAATATTGCACAATATACACTATAAACTGTCCAAAATATTTTTTAAGTACTTGAAACATTATTTGCATGCATCAATACACATTTTAAATGATAAATGCAGCATATTGCATGTCTAATCATTACTATGCATTTTTAACAGTGAAACAAAGCTTTTTGAAACTTTGAATCATTTCAACCAATTGCTTTGCAAAATTCACTTTTTCCCAGAGCGCTCAAAACAACTCATGTAAATGCAAAGAAAACTATGGCCAAATATGCATAAAAAGCCCTTTTATAAACCAAATCAAATCTCTCTCTATATAGTAAAGATTGTGTTTTAAAAATGTATAAAATTGATCTGAGATCAGGTAAAAACCATATAGACTGGTTCATGTGAACCTCTGACATTCTGACATGTTTTGAAACAGTCATGACGTAGCCTTTATTACTAAAATCAAGACTTTAGCAGTTTGATGTGTGCTGGTTTCAAAACAAATGATTCGCAAAGGTTTCAAACCTTCATACAGCAGTGTTTCAAAAACGCCCATCAATTAAATGTATAATTCAGCAAGTGTTGGCCACTTATCTCGGAAATTAATACGTTTAATGTGTATTTTTGAGCAATAAGACAGTATGCCACTCCAAAATCTGCCAGTATTTGAAGTCTTCATTCATCTTTTCTGTCCACAGTGTTTACTTTAACCTTCAACAAATTATCATTTACAAATGAATAGTATATACATTTAGTTTTTTCTCTCTTTATTTTTAGTCAGCAGAGGAGGAGCTGATGTATTTTGGCTGCAGGTCAAAGGTCATCAGATTAAATTGCTCTACTCAGCACTGACCTGACTCATTAAGAAAACACACACACGCTATACTTGCTTACCTGCCATCAAGGCAAGTTAGATGGAAAACAAAAAAGTTATTTTGGTCTTGTTTCTGCTTTTATGAAGACTTTCGTACAACAGCCGTTTTGCATCCTACTGCATGTTTTTATAATACTTTTATTTTTGCAAATACTTTAGCATCGCAAAACCAAGAAGTGAGCAGGTGATGGGATAAATACTGCGTTATGTACTAAGCTCCTGTGTTTTTCACAATTAAGTGTCATACTACTGCAAAACATGCCTTTTGTTTTATGAAAATGTTTAATGCTTGAAGTGTGTTTACATATAATGACCTCAGAGTTTGGTACAGAATGTATTTTTATATTTTAATTACTTTTGTAGAAGTACATGAACAGAAAATGCACTGCTAGAGCTGAAAACCATTATTAAACATTGTATGGGGTTTTTTCCTGTACCACGACGTGCGTTTTATAAGGTTATCACATTACTTTGCTAAATAATGCTGAATAAAATGCTGCAACAAATTATGTATTTGTCTTTTAGTATAATTTAGAATTAAAAGTATATTTCAGGAATCAGACAGACGACAAAAACATGTCTATGATGAGCTTAATTGGGTAAAATTGCATGCATACAGTAAAATGAGAAAGTGCATTTTGCACTAATTGCTCCCTATTTCTTGTATATTGTTTCAATGTGTGTGTGTGTGATATTTATATAATAAAGCAATTAATGCATGCCTGTTTGGACTGCAACTGAGCAGTTACGTTATCTAATAGCCATGCCGTTTAATTCCCATGCATCAGCCACCTCGCATAACTCTCCCGTTAACGGCTCCGGTGTCCGGGGGAGGACGAGGATGAGGAGGAGCAGACGGCGGTTTTAGTTAAACGTCTTTTCTTATGCAATATGGTGTGTGCACCTGTGATTCTCCCGCTGGAGTTTACTGTAATTATAGGATTACTGTCCTGTGCCTCTAAAGCCGGCAATATTTACTACACTGCTGCTCCAGTTCACGGGACCGATATAGCCTACAGTTCAAGGAATCACAGAAATATGAATTAACTGGAGGTGTCTTACTCGGTACGTATTAGAAAGAAGGTTGCTGCTTCGTTTTTGCGAGGATTGAAGGGACTTTTGATGCGTCTTTGAGAAATGGAAAGATGAAGAGCGTGTGGAAATGAGGAACACTTTATTCCACTGAATCAGGCATTCAGTCATCCCACACAATCTGAAGCAACAAGGTTAGTAAAAACAGTTATTTAAAACGTTATACATTGAGTAGCCTATTGTGTTTCAAATAGATGAAATGTCAAAATATAGAATAGACCTATGGCACATGATATATTTTTTACTAGCAAATCTTTTTATCCAACAAATCACCATTCAAGAATCCACATGCACGTCAAACACACGCCAAAGTCAGTTTCTGGTATAAACAGCATGCAAAATACAAAAAAGTGCTATTGCTAGGCATTTTCATGAGACCGGGCTCAAGCGTGCAAATGTTTGCATAGAGAAATTGCATGAAAATGTGTGCTTTTAAAATTAATTTGACACCACAATGACCTGAAATAAAAAGCTAAATGTTGCTTAATATTGCACAAAAAAAGTGTCCAGTCAGTGTACCGTAAATATACCTTCTCCTTTTCAATCAGATTACATTTTAAACCGAATATCTTGATGCTTCAATAAAAACATGTTAATCCAATTTGTACTCCAGGAAGACTTGCATTTTGCAGGATATTGCTGATATAAGACCGTTTATCCGACAAAGTGTAGGCTACATATCCATTTTAAATATACCTGCAAGAGCAGTGTTTATTCTGACAGTAGTTTTACACGGTTAACTGCATGTTTATAACAAAAATTACAACCGCTAATGTATCCTTCAATTTGTTTTGACAGGATTCCTGGATGTCCTTGGATAAAACTGCATTTCTGCAAAAGTTCTGATCACTAAAACAGCAGTGTTTCATCAAGTACTCCGTGGTTATGTCTCTCTCTTCTTTACCGGAATGGAAGCAGCTGCTACTGGAGCGAAAGCGAAGAGAGGAGGAGGAGAGAGAGAGACGAGAGAGGGAGGAAGAGGAGCGGCTGGCCAGCATGCCGGCTTGGAAGCGAGGGATCATCCAGAGAAGGTGGGCGAAGCAGGATGAGGAAAGAGAGAGGGAGAAAGAGAGAGATGGAGGACAGCATACTCCAGATATCTTGGGCATTACTGAGGACACTGTGACGGAGCAAATGGACAGTAAATTAACACTTCACCTCCAGACTGATCAGTATAAAACGCAAAAACAGATATCCAAAGAAACCATCAGCCCCATCCAACAGAACCCCTTCATTCGTTCTGAGAACAGCTTTAGGAGAGATAACAGAGGTGGGGAGGTGATTAGAGATGGAGAGAATGAATATAAAAAGGCCGCCAATAAGAGAGGGAAAGAAAGAAATAGGGAAACGGAGAAGGAGATTTGGAGAGAACGCGATAGAGAGATGTGGGTCGAGAAGATGGGAAGTAAAAGTGAGGGAAGAGAGCATGACAGAAGCACTGGGAGAGAAACCAGAGAGGTAGACAGTAACACATCCCTATTTTCTACAGTTATAGGTCTTCGCACGATTCAGGCAAACAATATTATCATTATTGAGAAAGACAAAAATGGCAAGGAAAAACTGGATAAGAGAGAGAAGGAGGTCGAGGAGGAACAGAAAAGGATGAGGATGGATTTAAGAGAGTTTCTAGCTTGTGGAGGAAGTGTGACGGAAATTAGGGCTTCGGAAGTATTGATCATCAAACCTCCCATGACAGACGGGAGAAGGGAAACAGAGACTGTAGGGATCCCAGAGAGAGGAAGCGAGCGTTTAGAGAAAGAGGTGATATGGTCGTCTATGCGAATGACGTCGAGGACAGTCACACAAAAAGCAGAGAGGATCCTGAACCACAAGGACAGGAGGACTTCAGAGTGTAGTGGTCGGGTCAGTCAGCTGCTTAGTAAGTTCGGTGAACACCCAAAACCTCCAATGCGCTCCAAGAGCATTGAGTGCTTCAACCAACCAGGCAAGAACCGGGCCAGATACAGCACAGGAGACCTGTTTGTGCAGGAGGACCAGAGTACGGAAGAAACGGACACGAGTCTGACATTCAGGGGTGTTCCTAAACGCTCCTTTAGCTTCTCTGACCGTGTGGTCTGTCAACAGGAGACCAGAGATTGTGAGGAAAAGACAAATTTTAAGGTGGTGGAGAGGTCATACTCTGACCGCAGGATCAAAACAAGGGTCACCGATCAACCAGGACGTGAACCAAAGGTCACCAGGCGATGGGGTCGACCCAAACCTGATGAGGTGATGCATGAAAAGAGACAAAAAGAAAGAAGGGTTGAAAATAAGAGGAACGACTCCGTTCGAGGAGAGACAGAGGAATGGACTTCAAATATAGATGGAGGAGAAGGCTTCACTGTGGCCTCCGTCGAAATCCCTGAGGGAGTTGCGTTTGCACGACGAGTTCCTATCAAACAAGATGGGAGAGAAAGCAGCTCTGAAAGAGAGATTAAGAAAGTGAGAGAGGAGAATGAAAGAGAAATAATGATGGATAAAGAGATACACAGAGATAAGCGGCGAGTGGAGAGAGAGACGACCGTAAGACAGAGACCTATAGAATTCAAAACCGAGGCCAAAACAGAATTTGAAAGGAGATGGAATCAGGATGAGGTAACGGTTGCAGTTTCAAAGCAACTCTATGGCATATGTATCTCACCCTCGGATGAGAGTACTATAGATTTCCCAGCAAAAATTCAGTGCCAATGTGTCGACACTCCCTCTGCAGACTCTAGTTGCCCAACTACAGCCTATGCTGGACAAGCAGTCCTTACCCAACACACAAAAGGCCTAGTCTGTAAAATAGCAAATGTCCAACCAGACAGAGAACTCAAGAGGGCAGGGTATGCGTTTTCACATGGAGACATGGAAAGTATCTCTGGTGAAATGGGTAACCATGATCAAAAAGAGCATCAACAGTATCAAAGCTTTCCAAAACAGGCAACTGAGGAAATACATTTTACCTCAGAACTCCCACAACAAACTGTTACACTGGGCCAGAGAAAACTCTGCACCCCAGAGGGAGTCACCATCCCCAGGACTGTATTTTATGGAGTCAATATATCAGCAGAAAGAAGGAGGGCGAGTCTCCCTTCTGGGGATAAACAAGATGGAGGACAAGTGGAGAGGAGAGGGAGCTGGAAGGCTGGGCGACCTCTGACAAGAGTGGAGTCTCTGAGAGAGAGAATTCATCAGCAAGAGAAGGAAAGACGGGATGATGACAAAGAAGAGGGCAGCAGAGAAGCAGGAGGAACTGCGAGAGAACAGGAAGAAACCACATTACAGACTCTCAGATTGTTTGACGTCACACAGGACGTTAACATGTCAAAGTCAAGCCCTCAACTTCCTGTTCCTGTTTCTCTGTCGCTCTTGCAGTCAGCTTCGACAGAAAGAGAAGTTGGGGAGATCTCCAAAGACGTATCAGAGAGCGATATCTGCCCGAAGGAAGCAGAGAGAGATGTAGAGGAGTGTTGGACGTGCATTGCTTGCAGAACACAGGACGTTGACGAAAGAGAAGACGAAAGAGAGGAAGAGTACCTTCCTCCCTCTCTTTCTCCCTCCCCACCACTTTCAGACTCATTGGACGCCATGAGCCGGATCTATAACCTCAAAACGGTGGTGGGGTCCAGGACTGGAGTGTGTATCAGTGAAAGGAAAGCTGATATGCCCCCACACAGCGGACCTCAGGGCAAATATAACCCCATCAGACAAGCACAGTCACCGGACATCCTGCCAGAAACTGCCAAGCTGTGGAATTATGGGAGGGACGTTGACAAAACCGAGACAATGGAGTCGACAGGTGTTCAGATGGTACAGCAGAAGGTGGAACGACTACAGCTGAGAGAACAGGAAGCAGGATGTGGTTCCCACAATGACAAAAAGGCACAGCCCACCATGGAGAGTTGTTCGCTTGTAGAACCAGAAATTAGGGTAGCAGAGGGCCAGAAGAAACCAGACACACTCAGAGAGACGCAGAAATCCCAAACACCTACAAGTCCCAGATTTCCACAAGCCCAACAGAAAGCACAAAGACAACCTCTTAAACCCCAGCAGGTCAGGTCATTCACAATCAACGCCCGGAACACAGAATCAACAGAAAACTCACAGAAACCTCCAGAACAAAACTCTCCATCGTCATCCTCTCCCTGCACCGCATCCCCCTCTTCATCTCCATCTCCGCCTCTCTTTTCCATTAGGAGCGCCTCAGGTGGACCAGGTAAGAGAGGAACGACCATCACAATCACCCCTAGGAGACCTGCAGGGGCAGCCTCATCTGGTGCAACAGTCCCAACAGTGATCCCTGCAGTGCCCAAAGCGGCCCCCCAGGGCCATATAACCACCCCTGCGCCCAGCATCACCAAGGAGACAGGGAAGAAGCGGTACCCTACAGCAGAAGAGATCGAGGTGATTGGAGGCTACCAGAACCTTGAACGGTCATGCTTGGTGAAAAGCAGAGGGACACTGAAAGCGGTGAGTGGGTTTTTGTATTTTTGCATGACATATACGATGAGCTGCTGTGCTGATAGTATTAGGGCAATACAAAACTGATCATGCTGCAATGGGATATGCAATAAATAATTTGCAATTAGCATTTTGCAACGTTTTAGATGCATGGTTATAGTTTAGTGAGATTTGTTTTGTAATTTCAGAGAAGAGACAATTGCACTTTAGAAGATTCCCAATGGCGAATCAAAGTGTGATCTCTCAATAGTCAAGCCAGAATATCTCTGTCGTATTTGATTGTGGCCAAAGCAGTTGCTCAGCGTTAAACCTGGATTAGGCTTATCTCTCACGCCATCACAGTTCACAGGTGAAGATAGTCCCTGTGTGTGTTAACAGTTAAAAGCTGCATGAAAAAGTAAAAATTGGAAAATGCCTTTAGGAAACACTTGATTCATTGTGCATTGTTCAGCAGTAATTAAACAAACCAAGCCATAAAAATATAATTACTCCTAACTCTAAAATGATCGACTTGCACAAAAAATAAAAAAACAAAACAAACAAAAGACCATTAAACTAAATGCCTGACTTTAAAGTAGAATACAAGTCTATGAATAGATTGGGGTTAATCTATTGCAGTCATGCCTTCTTCAGTACCTGACACTGTCCTGTCTGACCTCAATGTTTGTTAGTCTGGAATGACCCAGGACGGAGCATTATGTAGTTTTAAGTCTACAGAAGATGGTTAATGAGTATAACAGCGTCAGGATGTTTAATGAACACTATATACTCGACATCTCCACAAGCAAACGTGTTATTCTGTTGCATTGTCTATACTGTTTACATGCAAAACCAACCTAATGCACGACCAATGCAGTCCTATTTTTACAAAAGACAAACTCTGGAACAATCAGTTTAACAAATACTTCACTGAATTAACCACTGGGTTTGCTTAATGGACATCTGACTCACTGAATTGCACAACATCGTTACTTTCAGTCATGTCTTATTTTTATTCTTAGGTTACACTATATTACAGTACATAAAGAACACTGATGTGATCACAAGTCATTTATGATGGGATCCGATTGCAAGATATGTCAGTGAGGCTGACACACATGATATACTACTGAATGCTTGGCTTCCTCTCAATATCTTTGTAGTTCCTCCCTACTAGCACACACAATGCTGGAAACTCTCACTTCTGGAAACCTCTGTATCTCCCCTATCAGCAACTACTCTGAGAGATATATGGTTCTGCTCCTGTCTTCCGATATGAGGTTTAATGGCACTGCTTGTTCTCATCAAACGCAGCTTATTGTAGTAAGTGGGACACAGCAAACACAAAGGAACTCAACGGAGCAGAAAGAGGGAACTGGAGAATTTGGCAGCATTGTCCTAGGAACAGAAGAATGACCTTTTAATTTAGCTGGGATTTCAAAGAGAGTTAATAGAGCAGTATGTTTGCATTGTGGCGATCAGTGTAGCCACACACACTAACTTCTGCCAGGAACTGGAGTCAAATGTACATGAAGGGAAGACAACAATGAAATCGGACTCTTGAGACAGAAGACCACAAACATGATAGTGGAGAAAGCATTCAATTTTATAAATTACATAGTTGTTACTTTAAGTAAAGTTGCAGAATACAGATAAACGTGCAGCTACGACTGCACTTTATAACATTCGAAAACAGAAACTCACTACATTAGCATAAATGTAGGCCAATGTTTATGGCAATGAAGTGTTTCTTCCTTACACCAGGATTTGTAGGGGAAATACATAAAGTTGATGAAATGTTAGTGATATTAAAATAAGAGTTATTAAAATTAAAAATGAATGGAAGAGGTCATGGTATTTTAATAATGAAATCAAAAACTTACTATAGAAAAAAAATTAATATAAATATATATATATATATCACACACACACATTATTTGTTTGCCTTGACAACCAGCATTAGAAAGAGAACTGTGAACAAGTGAATAATTTGGTAAAAAATTTAAATTTTCTTGTAAAATATCAAGGGTATTGCAATTAAATACTTTGCAGTTAAGAGTTTCAGCTATTAAAAAAAAAAGTTTCAAAAACATTTTAAAAACCCTTAATTATTGCAAATGTTTTGATAGTAGTGCAAATCAATTTTTCCAATGAAAGTGACAAAAACAAGAGAGCAGAGCATAGCATGAAAAGCTAAACTGTACACATGGATGAAGGTGATGTGCATAATACCTGTATTTTTTACAAGCTACATGTTTTATATAACTGTAACATTTTGTTTTTCTTTGGCTACTTCCTCCTCTGAGCTGTCACTTCCTGTAGCACAGACAGAAGAGAATGCATAAAACCAAGAGCAATCTAGGGTTATCGGTTTATGAAAATTTCAGTTCATACTGTTTGACCGACAGTATCACGTGTACTTGCATTACATTTAACAGCATATTTGTGAAACTGTTTGCTCCAAGAGTCATTACCCCAGTTTACACTCTGACCACATCTAACCTTCATTCGTCTTGCAGTTCATGCTTGTTGACCGTCTTTGCAGACAGTTTTATGTTCTGTGACTGGGCTCATTTGGCCTGTTGTTTAGACTGACTTTCTGAGGATCAGTATTCCACGCACTGCTCTGGCTGTGTGCTAAACGTTCTTTTGAATCTAGAAGATCACCTGTGCAATCATACAGAAAATCTAGAACAGGGGCCAGTTGCATAAACTTAGGCACAATGTTAAGACTGTGTCTTTAGAACTAGTTTGATTAACTAGCAGCTGCCAAGGGGAAATCAGTCTTACTTTTCCAATACAAATAAGACCAATCTACATGTTCATAACTGAATTCAAAAAAGTTATGACCAGTCATGAAGGGAAAAAAAAAAGTTTAGTATGGTAGTGTGGCTGTATTACCGCATGCCCCCTGCAGAACGATTGACGTCAGTCTCTTCACCAGCTCTTAATCTGTCAGAGGGGGTGACTCTACACTTTCCTCATAAGCGCTGCTTTTCTCTCTGTTTTATGTTCACTGTGTTATTTCTGTCTTATCTTACAGTATGTTTGAAGGTTCACTGGTCTGATTGCTATGAGCTATCAGCATTAACTGAGATAAAATGATCTAAATATCAGTGGTCACTCTATCTCTCCAATAATATGTCTTAATAAGATGAGACTGAAATGATCCAAACATATAATGCAATGCATTCCATTGATGATTGAGAGATGAAGAAATAAACTTCAAAAAATGTGAGATGTTTTGGAGGCTTGTGAAGATCATTCCTCCGCTGAGGAACAGTGAAAAAGCTTCTGGAAACAAATGTTTCTCAAAAGATCCTGATGATCAGATTTGAGACGCACTGATTTTTCTAGAAAATGATTGATGGAGAATCAAGTAAAGCTGAGCTGCTTCAGTCCAGTAAGTGTTCATCTGGAAATATTACTACAGTTATTCTGACGATTACTTGATCAAAATCAGTCAAAATATGACATGAGAAGCAGCAGCTGAAGTTGGACATTTGTAAAATCACACTAAAAGAGCTTTTACTTATTAAAGTAAAGAAGACAGAAGGCATGTAGTAGATTGTGTGCAAAAGGTTTAACAGCAATTTATTGATTGTGTTGATCATTTGGAGGCCTTGTATCAAATAAGATACAGTAACTTTATAGGTGTATCGGCAGCAGGTGATTTCAATGCGATTATGGATTGAAGTGAATTGCAAAAGTGTCTTTACACAACCAAGTTAAGGGTTAATAAAATAAAAGAGTATTTATAATTGCTGTGCAAATGCATTTAAGTGCTTCTGACCAGCAGTAAAAAGTGTTAAATATCACCTCTGCAGTACAAGTTCACTATAAATAAATTCTGTAAAATGTACGGTAAAACAAAACACGAATTCTACAGTAAAAATACGGTAACAACATTTTAGGTTTTAACTTGAATTTACAGTTAGGGTGCTTTCAGACCTGTAGATCGTTTGCTTTGTTCCGAAACAGGGATTCATTTGTTACATTTTCTTCTTGGTTCGGTACGTTCCTCTGCGTCATTCATCAAGATGGATTAACAAGTTTGCTCCGCGGGCTTATTGCGGCTTTATAGCTGTCCTGGCAAACGCAAAACGAATGTAGCTGTCATTCCTCTCTAATATATCTATCTATATATAATTATATTTTCACTATATATATATATATATATTAGGGCCGGGACTTTAACGCGTTAATTTAGATTAATTAATTACACAAAAATAACGCGTTAATTTTTTTAACGCATTTTAATCGCACTTATTTTTGCACCGCGGAACGTTTCTCACTGGATGAGTTTCGGCGGACCGATTATACTGGAGCACCAACTAGCGTCAGAACGGACTTGCGTTCCTGGAGACCGGTCTTGGCTAGGGCTGGGTATCGAGTTCGATACTTTTTAGGCACCGACCGAATTGCCTCGATACCACCGAGTATCGAAAAACGTCTTGTCGTTCGGTACCAAATTTCGATACCTAAGGGGTTAATCTCATCACATCAGTGAGCCAATAAGCCTGCATCACTAGCTGTGTTTGACTAGAAACGGCGACGTGCAGATTGATCAGTGTTTGACCTCCGCGAGAGCGTTTCGAAAGCGCACGGAGCAGTCAGCTCTTTAAATCGCGCGGTTTGTTTATTATACACAGACTGAAGCTCGAGTGACGTTCGCGGTCATTTCAGCGTCTGCCGCCTCTCTAAATGAGGACATGAACAACATCTCCAGACCTGCTCTGAAAGTCACTTCATGAGCATTTTACCGTTTGATTCGAGTAAAACTAACTCATCTCATATACACACAGAACTGTAAAGGTATTCCAGGCAACCCGTCAAAATAAAAGTTCGGTTTTAATATTAACGGTATTAATATTGTTCAGCAGACAGTACATACTGCTACTACTAGGCTACTATTAAAATTATTAAAACTTTTTTTTTTTTTAGTAATGATCACACAACAGTTATTCCATGTTTTAATTTTAATAGTTACCTCCCTTTGTTTTGCCAAAATAAATAAACTTTGATTTTCAATAATTTAAAGAGAAATTAAATTAATGTTTTATGTCTTCATTTGAAAACCAGATACAGAACACAGAATTTCTGAGGAAAAATAAAACATTTCATTAGGCTATTTTAAGAATAAATTTAAATAAACTAAGTTGTTTTTATGCATTCAAATAATTAGACATACTACACCAGAATTTAATAATAATAAAACATATGGTGAAAGAAAATAAAACACCCACTTATGAAAGTGGATGAAGGTTTTACATTTCTTGAAGTCTTTAACAACCTAGAAATGATGATTCTGTCTGAGCTATGTGTTTTAAAATGAACATGCACTAATGTAAACGTAGCCTAACAGATGTGTAAACCGAAAACAATTTGAACTTTATTAAAATTATTTATTTATTTATTGTGTTGGATATATTTTGTTCCTTTGTGCAGTGGCTCAGGAGATGAGGCTTTGAGTCTGTATAAATATCAACAAGCTAAAAAAAATAGCTTTTTCAGATAATGTAATCTTATTAAAACTGATTTTATAAAACTGGTATCGAAAAAAGTACCGTTCAGGAACCGGTATCGAACTCAAGGTATCGGTATCAATATCGAAATTTTTTGAACGATACCCAGCCCTAGTCTTGGCAAGCTTCCTTGGAAGAATGAACTCGGAAGGACGCGAGAACACAGAACGCACACTTATGAGAACTGAGATGTAACTTACTGCATTCCTGCTTAACTGACCGCATAGTCTCAGCATAAGAAACGGCCAATGAACAATAAATATTACAAAATGTCATATCATAACTTATTAAAACATTTCATACTATTATAGATATTACTTTCATATAATTGTATTGTTTTATTTTACAGCGTTATATGTTTTACTGTTAAGATTCATTTTAATATGCCTAATATGACTTTCTCCGGGTCTTATAACTTTATTAAAATTAACCAAAACAAAACGATAAATGTTTACTTTCAACTTGAAGAGCCGTTAAGTATTTGTGAGAGCGACTTTAAAGCTTACAGGCTTCCGTACACCGGCCACCCACAGCGTTTTCTGCGATTTCTAACGGCTCGATTCTCTTAAGTCTGCACTCGATGCATCCTCAGTTTCAAGAACATATCCGGGCACTTTCATGCATCCTCTGTACTTGCGTTCTTGAGAATTGGAACTGAACTTCGACGGTTAACGAGAACACAAGGACGCAAGATCGCTGAAGAACGCATATTGAGAAACAGACAAAAACAAACCACAGTGAACATGGACAAAGAAGCTGATGAGACCGCTTTGGTTGGCCCTGTGGATGGGAAATTTAAAAATCCATATAAAAAAACTAACTTCTCACTGTTCTCAGGTCAAATATTTATATGCGATTAAAATGCGATTAATTTCGATTAATTAATTACAAAGGCTCTAATTAATTAGATTAATTTTTTTAATCGAGTCCCGGCCCTAATATATATATATATATATAATGCAGTTACAGCCAGAGGGAATCGAGGCTTCATCAGGACAGCATTCTTGTAATGAGTGGAGAAGAGTAATTAATTACACAACATTTTAATATGAAGAGGTGCGCTTTGGTTTTCAACTGTAATAAGAAATTTTCTCACTAACAAAATCAAAGTTTTTCACAAATTCTCACTTGCATTCACAAAATAATAATTTGTTACATTTATATAGCGCTTTTCTGCATGGGTACTCAAAGCGCTTGACTGCTAGACACAAAAGACACTGCTGCTGCTTTTTATATAACATATTTCCCGTTATGAATTATGATACCGCTTGGTTCGTTGGTCCAGATTGCTTTCGTTTGAAAGCGTGCCGAGACCACCTCTTCAAGGAGGTCTCGGCACACTTGTTTGGTCCGATTTTGGTGCGCACCCGAGTGCGATTGCTCACCTGCCCAAACGAACCGCACCAAGAGGGAAAACGAACTCTAGTGCGATTCAACCGAACTAAATGAGGCAGGTGTGAAAGCACCCTTAAATACCGTAATTGCATTAACTGATATAATGTTAATATACCAACCTATTAAAGTACTGAAATCTGTTTTGTACCTTTGAAATGCACCGATAACCACCAGATGCAGGTGGATCAAAGCCCATCACAAACAGCTTTTAAATAATAACATATAGAAGATGCTGTCATTCACACAAGCACTAAACACCATCATCGTGAGACTCATTAAACTGAAATGTCATTTAACAACATTAGATGTAACATACAACCCTAATAAACATAACTGATAAGAAAAAAACTAAGAAACAGTTTAAAAAAAAAAAAAAAAACATCAAATTCAAACTAAATTTGAAATGCAATGCAGGGAATTCTGGGAACATCAGTTTACAGTTCTTCCCTGTAAATTTGACAGGAATTTACCGTTAACCATTTAACAGGTTTTACTGGAGCATTTTCACAGTTTTTAAATTTTTTTGTGTTGCTTTGGATATAAACAGTTGTTAAATGGCTACAGTCTGATAAATTCCTAACAAAATGTAATTTCTGTATCCAAAATCTCTGAGGGATGACTTCATTTCTGCAGGTTTTGTGAAGGTAAATTGAAGTCTTTTAAGACCAATTAAAGAAAATGGAAGGAATACAAAGAAACTGATCAAAATGCAGCGAGTTTGATTAAACAAGAAATATCTACCAATGAAAACAAGTGTATTTTTTTTTACCTCATTGGCAGATATTTGTTCTTGTTTTAAGCATAAACTCTTAATTTTGATCAGTTTCTCAGAAGACTTCAAATCTTCATTGTGCATCTCAAGTAAGTGTATCTTGACCTGAGGAAGTTTTGATATTTGCACTGAAAAACAAAATGTAAGAATCATTTTTTGCAGTGCATGCAACATTTAATGTCATGACCTTATGAATTTAAGATGTTCTGCTTCGATTTAAGATCTTTTTAGGACAATGGTTTCAATTGTGCTTTAAACGTTTAACATGTCTGTCCTGCTCTATCATATAGACATTAAGAAACTCCATGCCAGACAAAACATCTTTGAAATCATGCCTTATTGCCAGTGTTGGGTTTAATGCATTACTTTATAACTATTACTGTAATTTAATTACTTTTCCTTTGAAAAAGTAAAACGTAAGGGATTACTTGTCATTTCCCTGTAATTTAATTACAGCTACTTCTGATGCAATTGCATCAAATACTGTGTAGACTCGAACAATTCTATATAAAACGATAGTGAAATTGTTCAGTAGAAAAACTGAAATAGTATTTTCTTGTTTAATTTACCATTTGTTTTAACAGTGCAAGCATTTACACATTAGTTCAACCAAAATCAGTCACTCGCCATCCTGCTGTTCCAAACCCTTAAGATTTTCTTCTGTGGAAAACAAAAGCTGATGTTAATAAAAGTCTCAGTCTTTTCTAACTCTATTTTTAGCATAAGGACTTGGATTTTCCAGACTGAATGAATGAATGAATGAGACATTTATATAGTGCTTTATGTATTGTTGTACACCCAAAGCATTTTACAGTCATATAGGGGGTCTCTCCTCAGCCACCACCAGTGTGCAGCATCCACTTGGACTGTACTGTAATGTGTCTTTACTGACTGTTCTGTCACTCTTTCTCTCACCGTTCCTCTGGTTTAGGTGAAGGTGTGTTTCGATGAAGCTCAGCTGGAAAGAGTTTGTGAGTACCCTTCAGAAGACAGTGCGCTAGCATCCCTTCCTTACTCTCCTCATCCGGGGCCGGAGGACGGTGGGAGGGAAGAGGGGTGGCGTGGGGAGGAGCAGGAGCCCGAGGGACCGGAGGAAGATGAGGAGGAGGAGAGCGCGGCGTTTGTGTCTCGCAGTGGCACGAATGAGAGCACAGGAAGGGTTCGATTCCTAAAAGTGGGTCAGTGGCTTCAAATTACATCAAAATATACACTAAACAACAATGGAATTATCAAACCCTATATTCTTTTATAAAAAAAGAAGGTAATTTAGGTAATTCTGTGACAAATTAATGAACGACAGATTTAGAATTCTGTTAATAAGTTTTAATTACTGAAAGTCAAACAGGAAATGAAGCATAAGCTACATTGACACTGAAAGTGCATTAGTTAAATTAGGTTGATTCCCCTGGCTGGATGAAGAAATAACGCTGATGTATTTTTTAAATGCATCTTAAATTCTGCTGAATTACTACATGTAGCTGTTGCGTGTGTGCAAACTAGTATTAGACAAGCATGTGTGTTCTCCATGTAAATATAAAGCTCATATTTTGAGCTTTATATTTATTATATATATTATACAAATATTTTTTCAAATATATACCGATTCCAAAAAAGTTGGGACACTGTACAAATTACGAATAAAAAAGGAATGCAATAATTTACTAATCTCAAACTTATATTTTATTCACAATAGAATATAGATAATATATCAAATGTTGAAAGTGAGACATTTTGAAATGTCATGTCAAATATTGGCTCATTTTGGATTTCATGAGAGCTACACATTCCAAAAAAGTTGGGACAGGTAGCAATAAGAGGCAGGAAAAGTTAAATGTACATATAAGGAACAGCTGGAGGACCAATTTGCAACTTATTAGGTCAATTGGCAACATGATTGGGTATAAAAAGAGCCTCTCAGAGTGGCAGTGTCTCTCAGAAGTCAATCAAGATGGCAAGAGGATCACCAATTCCCCCAATGCTGCGGCGAAAAATAGTGGAGCAATATCAGAAAGGAGTTTCTCAGAGAAAAATTGCAAAGAGTTTGAAGTTATCATCATCTACAGTGCATAATATCATCCAAAGATTCAGAGAATCTGGAACAATCTCTGTGCGTAAGGGTCAAGGCCGGAAAACCATACTGGATGCCCGTGATCTTCGGGCCCTTAGACGGCACTGCATCACATACAGGAATGCTACTGTAATGGAAATCACAACATGGGCTCAGGAATACTTCCAGAAAACATTGTCGGTGAACACAATCCACCGTGCCATTCGCCGTTGCCGGCTAAAACTCTATAGGTAAAAAAAGAAGCCATATCTAAACATGATCCAGAAGCGCAGGCATTTTCTCTGGGCCAAGGCTTATTTAAAATGGACTGTAGCAAAGTGGAAAACTGTTCTGTGGTCAGATCAGTGTTGGGTAAGTTACTTTCAAAAAGTAATTAATTACAGTTACTAATTACTTCATCAATATTGTATTTAAATTACTTTACTAATTACTCTATCTGAAAAGTAACTTAGTTACTCAATAAGTAACTTAATTATTCAAATCGCTAATTAGGCTACATCTTAAAATCCCTATAAACCTTAATAGAAATTAAACTCTATATTCTTTCAATTCGAGTCAAACATAGAATAGTTTAGCCTTTTAGCTTTAAAACAACTGTAATACTTAAACATTTTTATGAAAAAAATGTAACCACCTTTGGTTAACAAATAGAAATACTCTGCAAAATATCTGAATAACAAAAAGGCTTAAAAGTTAAACAATACATTTCAGTTTGGCAAGAGGTTCAGGAAAAGCCCAACTAGTAAAATCTGTACAGGTTTATGTCAAAATAACACGTTAACTAATGTAGGAAAGAATAAATTACAGAAATGATCTTCTCAGCTGCATAATGTCAGATCTTATGAGGTAAATTTCTCATAGCAGGTCTTCTTTCAAAAATGATGAATATTAGATGATTTTTTTTTTTTCTTAATATTTTACTTTTTTTTGTATCTAGGTGAGGGCATATGTGCGCAGGTGACTGCATATAATGAGCTCAGACACGGGAAAGACTGTACCTTGCTTTAGTTTCATACGGATTGCATAATCAGAAACATTCGTTTTTAATTTGAATTCGTTCAAGTGTCAAGTAGACACTTCAAGATTTTTAGATTCTATTGATTTTAGTCTTATATGTATCTGAGTCAGAGCCGGCGCCAGGGCACCTCCATCAGAGGGGCATTTGAATTTCTGGGGGGGGGCACAAATCACGTTTTGTGTGTGTGTGTGTGGGGGGGGGGGGGGGGGGGGGGGGGTTCGGGGTGGGATGGGAAGCGTGCAATCTGTGATTGCGTGCAGTTTATGTCGCTCGCTAAAGCATGCAATCGCTTTCTTATGTGCGCTGTTTTACCGGTTTCACTTTCGCTTTCGAAACGATCACGTTCAGCAAGAAGGGGAGAGGATGGAAAGTGGGGGGCACCATAACTCTGCCCGCGAATGCCCCCTCTTGGTGCCGGCCCTGATTTGAGTATTTAAGGTTTCTCTGTGAATCAGGAAAATCTGAAAGTGAACGCACCCGCACGCGGAGGGTTAAAGCCGCTGCATTCAATATCTTTAGACGGTAAATTTAGATTTCAAATTCAATATTGCTTTTAGAACTGTTGAAATTATTTACTGTATGTAACGCAAGTACTTCATAAGTAACTGTAATTAAATTACCTAAAAATGAACAGTAATCCCTTACTTTACTTTTTCAGTGGATAAGTAATTTAATTACAGTAACGCGTTACTTAGTAACGTGTTACACCCAACACTGGGTCAGATGAATCAAAATTTGAAGTTCTTTTTGCAAAATTGGGACGCCATGTCATCCGGACTAAAGAGGACAAGGACAACCCAAGTTGTTATCAGCGCTCAGTTCAGAAGCCTGCATCTCTGATGGTATGGGGTTGCATGAGTGCGTGTGGCATGGGCAGCTTACACATCTGGAAAGGCACCATCAATGCTGAAAGGTATATCCAAGTTCTAGAACAACATATGCTCCCATCCAGACGTTGTATCTTTCAGGGAAGACCTTGCATTTTCCAACATGACAATGCCAGACCACATACTGCATCAATTACAACATCATGGCTGCGTAGAAGGAGGATCCGGGTACTGAAATGGCCAGCCTACAGTCCAGATCTTTCACCCATAGAAAACATTTGGCGCATCATAAAGACTAAGACAGTTGAGCAACTAGAAGCCTGCATTAGACAAGAATGGGACAACATTCCTATTCCTAAACTTGAGCAACTCCTCAGTCCCCAGACGTTTGCAGACTGTTATAAAAAGAAGAGGGGATGCCACACAGTGGTAAACATGGCCTTGTCCCAACTTTTTTGAGATGTGTTGATGCCATGAAATTTAAAATAAACATATTTTTCCCTTAAAATGATACATTTTCTCAGTTTAAACATTTGATATGTCATCTATGTTGTATTCTGATTAAAATATTGAAATTTGAAACTTCCACATCATTGCATTCTGTTTTTATTCACAATTTGTACAGTGTCCCGACTTTTTTGGAATCGGGTTTGTATATTATATATATTTATACAACAGTGTTTTCGCTTGCAATTCTCTTAAAGGGATAGTTCACCCAAAAATTAAAACCAGCTGAAAATTTACTCAGACTCTATCCAAGATTAGGATGAGTTTGTTTCTTCATCAGGTTAGAAATGTGTCTCTGCATCAGTGTCTCAGCAATGGATGCTCTGCAGTGAATGGGTGCCGTCAGAATGAGAGTCCAAACAGCTGATAAAAACATCACAATAATCCACAAGTAATCCACACCACTCCAGTCCATCAGTTAATATCTTGAAAAGAGAAAAGAAACAAATCCATCGTTATGATGTTGCTTCTGGCTAAAATATGAGTCCATAATCCATAATAATGCTTCCTCCAGTGCATTTTTTCAGCAAATTTTGGGTGAACTTCCTTTAAAATAGCAATTGTATTGTGCTGTTATGATAACTATATGAAATAAAACTGTACATTACCTGCAGTTTAGGGTTGTGCAAAATTCATAATTGAAGAACTAGTTGATGAATCAGAATTGAACTGGCCTCAACACAAGAAGCATCTACCTATCTGAATCTGGCACAATCCTGCTCCAGTTAAAAAAAACATTAGGCCTCATAAAAAAGTCATAAAATTGATGAAAATGTTTTTCATTGTCATTTAAAATATTATTTTTCTCTGTCTTTTTCCCCCAGATGAATCCTGTAAACGACTTTCCAAATGACAAACCATGGCATCCTTTAGATTTTCAATTCTTTACATTTGAAGGAGGTGTAAGTAATGAAGTTTTCAAACAATTGGTTTTGAAAATTATACATTTTTAATTTAGTTTTGCGTGTTCGAACACAGAATCAAATTATTTCAAGCGCAATTTGTTTTAGAGATTATTTTAATGAAATTATTTTAAAAGCATTTCTGTTCCATGTTCAGAGATGAAGAAAATTTAATTTTACGCAGTGCACAGAATAAGCCATAAGTGCTGTTCTGATTCACAGAAACATGTCCTCAGGTCTGATAAGGAGTTTTATAATTAAAAAAATCTTTATGTTCTGAATGCTTTGTTCATTTTAAAATGCTTATGTTAAGAAATAACTGGAATATATATAATTTACAACATTTAAGGGGATTTATTTTTATTCATGAATGAATCACGTTTAGAGTTCACTCCCTTTTGTGAATGTATGATTAATAAAGATTAGATTTAATATTTTCATGGAAGAGTGATATGATATTTGTACAGGAAACAGATAGGTTTTCATCATGTGATTGTAAAATAGCATTCCAACTTTTGTATATTGTTTGTACGTGAATACCAGTTTGTCTATTTTAACTTTACAACAAAATGAAGCACCTTCAAAATGTAAAGAAACATTACAGACAATTAAACAGAGAGTGTGTGGGGTCAATCATTGAGTGACTGGTTATTTTCTCCATTCTGTTACACACTGGCTGTATTGAAGCGCCACCTGCTGGTTATTTATAGACACGATGAGTGTTTCTTCACATCAAATCATCTGAAATATTAATGAGCTGCCCATCTGCACAGTCCCTGTGGACAGTTACACTAATAAATCAATTTAATGCCTGTCAAATTTAATTAGAGATTGTTTCTGCTCACATCATTGGTACTTTAGACCAAATAAGCTTTCAGGTGAGTATTTGTGAGTACTACTTGATTAAGTATAAATACTCCTCTCATGTATAACTTTGAAAAACGTACACTTAATATTTAACTGTATGTCCTAGCAATGACTTATTTCATCAACTGTACAACTAAAAGTGTCTTCTGTGATTGACAATTTCCCATGCATTGATCAACAATCAATATCTATAACAGTAACGAAATCCTCTTTCAGGTGTGTCTTACAACAAAATGATATTGTTCAGTGATGGCATTACACTTAGTAAATAAACAATGGTAGGCCTACTCAATGCTCACTGCTGAGAGTTGCTAATGCTAGTGTTAGCTTGCTAATGCCGAGTCTCTGTTTGCTAATATTCAAATCTTTCCTGCACTGTCTCTCTTCAGTTTTAGACTCACATAGCATCGCAAAAATACAGGCTGTCATTCAAAAACGCGTTAATTAGTTGTTAATTAGCTACACTTCAGATACCAAACACGCTGGTAACGGCTCAGCCAATCACCGCAGACATGTGATCACGTGAGGACATCCAAATCGAGCTTCAACATTTCTTCAGGGTATGGATTATTAACAGTAACAGATCAAATTATTAGCACAACTACTAGCAGATACATATTAACCTTTAATGTTATTAATTTAATCCTTACTTTTTGATCTTCTGCTTTTACTTCCATAAATACCCCCTCCCCCGGAAAATTTTAAATTCCCGATGAGCGGGAAAAATTTTAACGGCTCTGCTCGCGTATAGTCACTTTATCCCCAAGATTATGAAGCGGACAGTTACCTTATATCATAATGTAAGTATGTTTATAGCCTACTTATAGAATTATCATAGGCTAATATTCCATGTTTTGAACATACCATGGTATTAATTGAAACAGCATGTTAATAACATAACTACTTTATAAGTAGCCTACAGTAATACCATGCTATATAGGCCTATTGGAGTAACTTTCCATGGTATATTACCATCACTGTACGTAGGCTACTATTGGTAAGGGCGATAAAACCAAATGTTTTTATGCTGTGCTATGATTTTTATGTGTATAGCCTAAGTAATCACCTTTTTAAAGATACACCGATTTAAGCGGGGGCACTTTCTTTCCTAACTAGTTTTTGAGGAATTTGTTGGTCCAAATCAATTACCCATAAAAACCACTAGAGAGCAGCAAAAGACTGAAAACTGAGACAAACGTAATGCTGGTAATCAATATAGAGCAGGCATGGCCAATAAATAACCCTAATCAAACACACCTGCCTGTAGCTTTCTAGTGATCGTGAAGACATTGATTAGCTTCTTCAGGTGAGTTTGATTAGGGTTGGAGCTAAACTCTGCAGGACACCGGCCCTCCAGGACCGAAGTTGCCCGTCCCTGATATAGAGGAAAGATTTAGACAGCTTCTATTATTCGGACCATGCATAGGCCTGGTCCTCGAGTCTGTCACATGATCCCAGAATCCATCCGTCAAAACCCGGTTTCTAATGCACATGTCGATCAACATTGTTAAGACACCTGCTCATGATGGACCTGCTCTGGGACCTTCATCAGCTCTGTTCTTGCACTATAAATACTCTGTGCTCGTTAGGAACTCTTGTGTAGTGATTAAGAAGTGTGTAAATATATGCTCCGACAATGATTCAATTGTGATTCTTCACTAAATCGTGCATCATAGAATCAGAAATTTGACTAGATTTGATCAAACTAGATTTGATTATTTTGGTTATCCCTCCACATTCGCGTCTTTAGAATCAGCATATTCACAAAAAAAAAAAAAAATTATGAACCATTATAATTACATGCAATGCAATTGTAATTTGAGGGATATTTTACACCGGAGGAAAATATTGACAAAAACAGCAGACCAGGTTTTACATTCATTGTGCCAGGCATTGTATTTTCAATTAATGCATAATAATTAGAATGATTTCTTAAAATCTCTATTAATTGCATTGCAATTTCATTGTCAAAGTGATGCATAACGTCACATTATGTACAGCTGTGGGTTTGTGCATTGTCAGTCTGATGTAATATTAGTTTAGCAGCAGCTTGATTTATTATTCAATGCATTTGCAAATATTGCATGTTATTTGTTGGTTTTTTGGGCTTTCCTCCTGTCATTTGGGGCCTATTCTGAGCACATGCTGTGTATTTTCTCCACTCTATCATGGTAATTTCCACTTAATGTGATTTGTGCTTTTTATTGCATATCAATTTGGTATAAAACACCTGCTTGGAGCATAACCATATGTGAATTTTTAAGGCTTCAGGAACCTCATCCAGTCATAAACAGATTGCTTTAATCTCAATCCCCTTTCTAATGATCTGATGGCTGCTTGTCATGTCTGTTGAAGGCTCATCTAATATTCATATTTGTTTAAGTTTTCTCAGTGTGTGTCTAACAGCTGTACCAGAGAGAAACTTGCTCATATACAGATAGACATAAGTCTGTCTAAAAATGACAGCACATCTCTCTGTTCTAGCGGCGGTGTGCGCTGTAAGATGTCAGATGTGGCTTTCTCACCGTGCAGGGGGTTCAGTCTTGAAATAGTTCTTTTCCCAAATGGCAAGTCACACCACAGATCACGGATAGCATAGACACTCTCACCAGTTAATTACACCTCGATTGTAGTTCTGTTCAGATCCTTTAACACACAGCGAGTACCAGAGGTGTGTGTACGGGTTTGTCAGATCCAGACATTGCATTGCTATACCTGAGCGCACCTTTGATGCGCAGATGTGATGTTTCTATTGGAGCATGAAAGGATGAAAAAAATCTGATTCACTTTGAAGTTTTTTAATCTTTTGCTTTGATTCCCATCATTCTTTTAATAGTTGACAAATGCTGGTTTGATTCCCAGGAAATCACATACTGGGTTCATTTATATTTTGACAGGATTAAACCTGTCTGGCACCTGAAAAAATCTTTTAAAAAAAAGAGAGTCTATTTGTGTTTTGGGCGGCTACCACAGTTACAAATAAAATGCACATATTACAAGTAGCTTTCACTATTCTCCTAAAAGCATGCACTTCAATATTTTCCTAAATGCTTGAATTTCGATATTCTACGGTGGCCGAGAGAGCTCAACGCGCTGCAAATAGAAAAAACGCCTGCAAATTAAGAAAACAACTTCTTCAATTTTACAATGCACACGCTGCAAATACTCACAACACAACCAAACAAAGAAACACACTGCAAATAAAATGTATTTGTTTGTGTTGTGAGCATTTGCACCACCTGCTGTCAAATTGATGAAGATGTTTTCTTGATTTGCTGGTGCTTTTTCTATTTGCATGTGTTTTCTGAAGTTGCAGCGCGTTGAGCTCTCTCGGCCACCGTAATATTCTTCTAAATGCATGAATTTCAATACTCTTCTAAATGCATGCACTTTAATATTTCCCTAAATGCATGAATTTCCATATTCTCCTAAATGCATGCATTTCTTTCAATGCCAAGCTTGTAGAATAACACATTTTATTGTCAACAAGCACTGCTATTGTTGTGTTGCACTGAAAAACATCGTTTTTGGCTATTATTTATGTGTCATACAGAGCTGCTGTCAGAAATTTGTCTGGATGCGAGTTGCTAGTCACCACAATGATGCAATGGAGTTTAAAACGCTTCACTGCCAGAGGCTTCAGACATTCACGTGTCGAACCGTTAGGTACAAACACCATCAGCCTGCATGCGGTAAAAAAGATTGAGTCTTAAAGGAATAATTCATCATCATAGTTATTGATTTCTTCTGCAACAGAACATTGCTCTTTGCTCTTTGTCATAAATTGAAATTGGATGGTGATTAATAGTGTCAAAAGTGCACCATCAAAGTATGATAAAGTCATAGTGCTTTGTTTTGTCTTTTCTAAAGACTCCTAATATTTTGTGTAGACATTGAATGGAGTACAACAGCTCATTTTGTGTTTCTGTGAAGAAAGTCAATCTTGGAGGACCGTTTGGAACATGAGGATGAGAAAGTGGTGATTTAACCCTTTAAATGGCATTTATCTAGGAGTATTTCGCAGTTTTGAGTTTGGATTCATTCCAGTTTGTTTGATCAAGCTCTGTGCTCCAGAGAGATCAGCTGTTTTGGTGTTGAGAGGACCTGTTTTTATCACTCTGAAGTGTTTTCCAGAGGGTTTGTGGTCTGGTGTGGTTTAGTGTTGTGGTCAGAGCTCAAAGCTGGTATCTGGAAGATTGCTGGTTCAATTCCCACAAGGACTGACGTATGAATTATCACCGTTGTGTCTGTTATGAAGACATTTAACCTCAGGTTACTCCATGGAGACTGACCCCATCATAAATTAATGTTGCTGCTCTATGTCATATCAAGTCACAAACACTGGTTCTGGTGTGGAAATTTAATTTATATTATGTTTTATTCTACTCTGAATATGTCCTTGCTAAATAAAATTATTAATTTCTTTCAAGACCCCCAAATTTTGACCGGTATAGTGTGTTTTACAAACAGACGTTATGAGTGAGAAACGTTTTAAGAAATATATTTCAAATGGTATTTTTATAATTATTTGAATGTAAAAATGAATGCTTTTATCTGAAGTGTCTTATACAGTTGACCTATACCACAGGTTTAGTCCCTCTAGTCTAGAGTAACCTGAGGTTAAGTGCCTTGCACAGAGACACAGTAGTGATGATCATAGGTCAGTCCTAGTGGTGACCAAACCAGCAAGCCTTGAGCTTTTATCAGGTACATCATACCTCCAACACTCATGAGATTATGCTCTCCTGCTAACTAAACTAATATAGATGAACTCCCACAGATCTCTAGGAACCAATGCATCCTCTGGTTCTCCTGTAGGTCTATTATAACTGGGGCCAACGGGGTCAACAGTTCAGCTCCAGAGGAGCCGCCATCTGCTCCAAAAGGCATTTGATCACACTGTTGGCATGATGCTTTATGTATATTTTAGCATATTAAAAATGCCTCTCAGTTACACTAGCATTTAAAAGTTTATTTAAAGAAAAAAAATGCTTTTATTCATCAAAGATGCATTAAATTTATCAAGTGACAGTAAAGGCATTTCTATTTAAAATAAATACTGTTCTTTTGAACTTTCTATTCATCTGTGAATCCTGAAAAATAAAATGTATCACGGTTTCTACAAAAAAATATTGGGCATATTTAAACATGACAATAATCAGAAATGTTTCTTGAGCAGCAGATCAGTATATTAGAATGATTTCTGAAGGATCATGTGACACTGAAGACTGGAGAAATGATGTTGATAATTCAGCTGCGCATCACAGAAATAAATTACACTTTTTATTATATTCACATAAATAGTTATTTGAAATGGTAATAATATTTCATAATTTTAATTATTATAATTTTTTTTACTTTTGATCAAATAAATGCAGCCTTGGTGAGCAGAAGAGACTTATATTTAAAAACATTAAGAAAATCACACCGACCCCAAACCGTTAAACAGTGTATATGTATTATTTAATATAAAGATATAACCGGTGACTAAAACAATTGCAAAAAGTACAATGATTAGACAGAAAGCTAAACTTGACATCATTGACAGATTTTATTTCTATTATTTGTGGTGCTTTGGAATACTTGATTCTGATTGGTCAATGTTATTATTGTCCCGTGCAAAGGATTCCCAACATAGCTGTGCTAGTCTTTCTTCTAACATAATGAAATAGTTTACACTGCAATATTTAATTTACATTCATTTATTCGATAAGTAGCTCTAAAGTGCAAGAACGGGTTGGAGCAATATATCATTATGTTGTTAAAACAATGAAAGCCAATGAACAAACGTGTGTGTGTGTGTGTGTGTGTGTGGAGCAGGATATTCAGGATAGAGGTTATCAAGTGTGTTGCATTTGTTCCCCGGGGTGATGGAGAGATAGCATCCCTCTTTCCCTGGGGCGATGGAGGGATGTTGTTTTTCTTTTTTCCAGCGGTTTGGACCCTACAGGGACATCCTAAATCTGTTGGACGCTCCTCAAAGTGCCAGTGCATTGATTTCAGCCACCGCGACTTTCCAGCCCGCCGGCTACAGACAACACGCTCCCTGTACACACACACTTCACTGGAACTTGTTTGTGGTCATGTTGGAAGCTTTAGTGCTCCATGTGTCTGCTGGTGTGTCTGGGGAGAGCCAGACTGGTACCAAACGACACCCCCGACCCACCATCCTGACCCAGAACTGATGTAACTGAAGTAAAAATGTGGCTGCGTTCCAAATGGACTATTGGCATACGAGTTACTGTACAGTAGACCTATATGAAACAGTGCCCATTATGCATCAAGAAGTCATATGCTGTATTGTTGTCACATGATCTCCAAATGAGCATTTTTAATTCAGCAAATGAGATCATCCCAGAATTTCGCATTTCTAACCCAATTTTAGCCAATGCAAAATCATCTTAAAGGTACAGTACAAGCCTTCCAAACCCATAAGACTTTCGTTCATCTTTAAAACACAAATTACAATATTTTTAATGAAACCTGTCCCTCCTTTGGTGCAACCAAAACTTTGAAAATCCTAAACGGTCATAAATGCATCATAAAATGAATCCATATGAATTGAATGGTTTTATTGATGTCTTGTGAAGAGATACGATTGTTTTATATGATGAATAGATCATATTTGATACACTCTATTGTTATAACTCAAATGATAAATTCGAATAAACCCCTAAATTAAATCTGTTCATCACATAAAGCGTTCATATTTCCTTGCAAGACTTGATCAATTAAATGCTTGATTCATATGAATTCATTTAAAATGCGTTGTGACGTTTTTGGATCTTCTAGGTTTCAGTTATCTGGACTTTAAACTGTCTGGTCTCATTAAAAATATCTTAATTTGTGTTTTTAAGCTTAATCAAAGTCTGATGGGTTTGGAATGACACGAGGATGAATAAATGATGACAGAATTTTTATTTTTGGGTGAACTGTTCCTTTAAATTTTCATTTGATCAAATAGAAAGACTCAAGAATTATTATATATATATAAAAAAAAAATGTTAAAAGAATCACTTCCGTTTCATTTGTCATACTGGAAATAAAAGGTTGCGTATAGGGTCCATTGCATTCTGGGATACAGTAGTGCAGTGTTCTCTGGTTGTACACTGCATTTTTTTTGACAAGTGTTTTTCATGCATAAAGAAAATTTACATATACTATATGCATGTTATGCTGAACATAGCCAGAGGTTTGTTCTTCTAAATCAGTGCTGGTGTATTCAGTCTTATGCAGAAGTTTGATTTTACATTATGTGTGTGTGTGTGTGTGTGTGTGTGTGTGTGTGTGTGTGTGTGTGTGTGTTGGGGTTGCTCTCCAGCGGTAAAGCCCGGACCCTCCCAGGACGGCAAGGGGTGTCTGAAATCAATTCAGTGTTAAGTGCAGGTCTGAGCAGGGGACAGTTTCAGGCCCCAACACTGTTATTCATGCACTACTGGCTTAGACCATACACACACACACACACACACACACACATAGAGTAGTACAGCCACCGACCCACAGGCCAGGATACAGCTGGACAATCTGTGCGATCACGACCCAACACAACAGACCTGACCTCCTCAAATCAGTCTAAAGAGTCAGATGAATCTGAGAACAGACTGATCTCAGTTCTTTCTCATTCCCCACACCTCCTCCTGAAGCTACATGTCCATTCACTCTGTCCGTGTTAGAGGACTGTTTCACTGTCTGTTACTGATGTTTGAGGGCCTTAAAGAGATAGTTCACCCAAAAATAGAGACCGTCATCATTTGATCACCTTTATATAGTTTATTTATTTATTTTGTGAAACAAAAGAGATGTTCCACTGTTATTTATAATATTAATTCATATGCTACTGGTCAAAATTTTCAAATAATTACGTTATGTTTGCAGAGCAATGTTTTCTTTTCTGCTCACAAAGCCTGCATTTATTTGATTAATTATACAGTAAAAACAGCAAAAATTTGAAATATTATTATAATTTAAAGTAACTTATTTAGATGATACAAAGCTTAAATTTCATCAGACTTTACTCATCTTTAGTGTCTCATGATCCTTCATAAATCATTCTAATATGCTCATAAAATTCTGTTTTACAGAAAGAAGTGGCAGTGCAATTTGGGCTTTTTTCTGATCCTTTGCTATTTTAAATTTTTGCACTAAATTCATGTTTTCCTAAGTTTTACACCTAAAACCTAAACTCAAATGCGAAGTGCAATGAAGACTTATTAGTGCTAAGTCATTTAGAGCATAGACAAAGCTGCTGCAATCACACTATGACTAAAGTGAAATGCTACTCATTATATCTTATTGCCAGACACATTTGTTTGTGGAATAAATGAATTATGGGTGATGAACTGCAGCTGCAAGAGGCAACACCGACAGATGTCAATATAAAGTCCAGAATCGCTGTCTTATGACAAGATATTACTTAAAAAAGAACTGTTTGCCTCTTAATATGAACTTTCTCATGTTGCTGCTCTTACGGTTCATGATTTAGGCCAACGATGCAACACTCCTCAGGGCTCCTGTTTTTTCATGATGTTGGCATGTACCAAACTGGTTCAAAAATAAAGCCAATGCAATATAAAAGAGGTTTGGAGTGAATCCGGATCACTTCCTCTTTGGAAATCCCTTCAGGTGTCTGATGGCCCGGGATCAGACGGGTCGTGTTTTTCTCTCCTCGTTTACATGCTGTGACTCTCGACATGCAGAGCGCAGGTGAAGTGTCTATTGATTAGTGGAGTTCCTGCATTAATGCGTGTTAGTGTCGCAGTCGATTGACTCGTTGTAAGAGTACAGGTCCTGTCCTCCCAAAGCTCAGGGTCATGTGTGCATGTGATCCATTAGCTAAACGAACAAGACAAGATCAGACATCCTCCAGTTCAATCTCAAAGCGCTACTACACAAGAAGAAAACTTTCCTTTAAAGGTGGGGAAATTAAAACAAAACATGCCACCGCAACCTAATTTCATATCTATCAGCCACCAGATCTCTACTGGAATGAGTCACTAAAAACCTACTACCACTTAACTACCGGCATATCATTTAAATGTCAGCATGAGTGTTTCATTGACATCATCTCCACAGGCCTTGAATCAATTTTAATCACCATTTGTTTGCTAACGAGCGTAGTTTAATGTCTGATTAAATGTTTCTTGTTGGAGCTAGAGCTGAAACACACTCAAGGGCTTGAGGGCTTTATGAGCCATCATTTGCTACTGTTAGTGGTATTTAATGTAATGTTGGAGAGATACATGCTTAACCTAGATTATTGGATTATACAAAACATTTATAAGGCTCGCATACAAGATTATTCCAACAATATTTTTGGTCTGTTTTTGCGATTTATTTTATTTATTTATTTATTTATTTTTTTTTTTGTGCAACACTAAAGTTGTTTTTGTCATCTTTCTGGAGTACACGGATATATCTATGTTATTTTGCATGATGATATTTACATGACTTCCGGTTTATTAGCCACTATAGGCAAATAAACAAAGCACAGTAGCCTAAAAGGTCAATTATTTGTGCTCCAAACCAGTGTGTTTATAATTATGATAATAAATTAAAATAGCATGTTAACAAATACCAGTTTGCAATATTAAGAATCAAACTGACTCTGGTACAGGTAAAATAACTGGAAGCGAATGACAACAGAGGCCGTGCACATTCACGTTACTAAAGCTGTGATATTAAATATAAGATGACTAAAAAGCTATATCAGGCATGACTGAAAGACACTAAATCAAGAAAACAAAATTAAGGGTCACACTTAATCTTAAGTGGCCTTAGCTACTAAATAAGTGCAATGTACTTATTGTGTTCATATTGTATTGCAAAACACTTCTGCTGCTAATGAGGTGGGATATGGGTAACGTTAGGGACAGGTTTGGTGGTATGGGTAGGTTTAAGGGATGGGCTAAGTGTAATTATAAATGTAATTACATAGGTATTTTTTAAAAATATAAAAACATGTATGTGCACAATAAGTGCATTGTACCAAATGATTAATTTAAATGTAAGTACACAGTAGTTAAGGCCACCTAATATAAAGTGGGACCAAATTAAGAAAAGGCTTTTTTTCTCCTCTTCTTTGATTTTTTTTTTATGGCGGTTGGCAGCCAACATCCATGGTGCATTACCGTACTGGAGTGTGAACCGGATCTAGACAGAAATAAACCATATCTAGAAGGAAGTCTTTCCTTCTCCCTTCTTCCCACCCTCCCTTTTTATAATAGGCCTAATGATTTCTAAAACTGTCAACTATAGCCTATTTCCTAAACCAGTATCTGTAGGAAGCTAAATAAATGTGTAGGCCTGCTCGTGCCATTTGAAGTTTCCCCCCTTAAGTGAATTCCCCTGCACCCCCAATTTCCTTATGCTTTTTTCCATCGTTATGGTTACTCTCTCATACTTTTGACATACAGACATTCAAGTACCACGTTCAACAGATTCAATGCTGTTACAAAATTAACACCTTCCTTATGCTTACAGTATGTAAACACTTCCCTTCGATTCCTTCCAGTGACCCTCCCTTTCCCCACATTCTGTTGTATGCTGTATAAATGTCTCCCTACTCTGCCACATTTTTCATAATCTCCATTCAGATTTTTAAAGCCTCTTTTCAAATGAAGTGCCACACTTTTGTCTTCTGGGACTCGCGAACTCAGAGCCAGAAACCGCCTGTGAACGCGCGTCAGCAGCAGCAGCGAGGCGCGCGCGTCCGCGCAGGAGTTGGTGCACGCTGCGCGCGGCGGATCGCGGTGATCCGGTCTGGGATTCGCTGACACGGTTGATGAAGGAGCACAGAACATTTTTAGCACCGCTACCCCCATCAGTACCCCGCCCAGGGCAGATGATCTCAGCGCCATCAGGAGCTCAGCATCATTAGAAGGTGTTAATTGGAGTTAGTCGGAGTCTTCGCTTTCTGTCAAGAAGTCTGACAACAGAATTCATTAGACTTAAAAATACCGGGGCATTGAAATGAATTCTAGAGGGATTCGCTGATGAGGAAAGATTGTGAGCTGACAGAACAGAGCTCCGAGAGGGTCCAATTCTCGTTAAAGATGCCAAAAAATGGGCCTAACCTCGTGCATTTTGCTTAGGAAATGTATCATCGCGACCAGCATCTCATATTTGACGCATAACATTCACACTTTCATTGAGCCACTTCCGAAAAATACAGCAGCAAGGAAGTCACTTGCCTCCTCAATTAAGAATATTTCATGTGTCAGAAATGTAGGTTTAAAAAGGAAAGGTCTTTAATGATATAGTTCAATCAGCTGCGCATTTACAAATGAAGTCTTCAAAACAACATCCAGTTTAGTAAAGTATTTATTTTAATAAGCTCTTGATGTTTACTTGGGAGTTCTTCAGGTTTATGGGTTCTTAAAAAGCACATAAATGCTGTAAAGACAATTTAAGAGGCTTCTGTTTCTCGCTGCTATAGGACAACATAAATGTGACCCTGGACCACAAAGCCAGTCATAAGGATCGATTTTTCGAAATGAAGTTAGAATAAATAAGCTTTCCATTGATGCATGGTTTGTTATGAAAGGACAATATTTGGCTGAGATACAACTATTTGAAAATCTGAAAACTGAAGATGCAAAAAAAAAAAAAAGATATGAGAAAATCGCCTTTAAATTTGTCCAAATTAAGTTCTTAGCTATGCATATTACTAATCAAAAAATAAGTTTTAATAGGCTATATTTACGGTAGGAAATTTACAAAATCATGAAACATGATCTATAGGCTATTTAATATCCTAATAATTTTTGGCATAAAAGAAAACTGGATAATTTTGACCTATAGCCTACAATGAATGGTTGGCTATTGCTACAAATATACCCCAGCGACTTAAGACTGGTTTTGTGCTCGAAATGTTGACCTGTTTAATGCATCGGAAGTTCAATCGTGTGGTCACTGAACAGAAGCAGCTCTAAATGTGTTCAGCAGGGGTTGAAAAGGAAAATGTATTTGTGTCCATTTCATCTAAAGCGCAAAATATAGTGCCATAAAACGCGAAGAGAGCAAATAAGGAACTGCAGTGACCTCTGTCACATTCACCCAGAAATACTTTTCGTATGATCCGAAATAACTCGAGGAAAAGCTGCTGAACATACAGGCGACAAACTCCAGCTCACCAGAACGCGTTCAAAATAAAGAAACGCAACACGCAGGCGTTCAAATGAAGACATAACGGTGGAGTTGTGGTTGATCTGAAACTGGAGATCGAGATCCATGATGATGTTTCTGAAGAACGAGAAACAAAACGAATAGAATCTCGAAGAATAATTAGATGCTAGACGATTGTTCAGTGCAACATTTAAAAAGAATAATTCTGCTGACGTTTATGACTATTATTCGTCAAAAATAAAAATAAAAAAACAGTATAAAAACAACACTGATCTTTGGTTTATTGCACAAATTGCGGATAATTCTCAAATGGCTTTTAAGACGTTGAAATTGAAAAATGCAAAACATTGGTTATATTTCTAAATAAACCAAAAGCCTTTTTTTTTTACTGTGTGCTTTACAAACGTTTAGCTCGTTCCCGAGCAAAACCTGTCTGTTTATTAAAATATTATTATTAAAACGTGTTCACGTTATAAACTGAACGTTTAAAACACGACGTGGAGTAAAATATTAAATTAACGAATTTCATTGTAATAGTTTTTCTAATGAACATGTTCATAAATAAGTGTAGTTTCAAATTAGATTTTTGTAAAAAAAAATAAAAAAAATACAGCAGCTATTAAGAAAATTACAACTACTTGTATGAAAAAAAGAAAAGGATAAAATGGTTCAATGTAGCAGTGCAAATAAAGACAAAGTATGAAAAGCACATTTTATTTCACCTTTCATAACAGTGCCATGAGGACATTTGTACAAGATACATCACAATCTAAAGTGCACAAATACTGTACAACAGAGAGATCTTAAATAAAACGAAAAATCACATCAGGCTTCATAGAAAAATATGATTAAAAAGAATTAAGGGCATGCTTTAAAATGAATCCAATGTAAAAACCCCATTAAAATGAAGCATATTTCACAAATGAGCAAAAAATGAACAAGCACAACCGGGAGCACAAAAGCTTTGGCACTTGCAGATTAAAAACACAACATGGGCAGATCACTTCAAACAAACAAAATAAAGAGAGAGAGAGACAGTTGACCCGAATAAGCAGTTCTTAAGGGCTTGTGTAGAAGGCGTAATAACCCATGGCTTTATGGCTCTCTTTATTGTACTCCTCAGAGCTCAAGTCCTCACACTTTATAGTAGGCGAAGCGTCTGTACTGGAGCCTCCTGGTGAAACCCGTCGCCTTTTACACGCCATCGAGTATCCACTGGTGTCCGCCGAGTCTACGGCCTTTAGCACCGGCGGGGCCTCCATCCAGGGGCCGGTGCTGCCAGTCGTGGGGGCCGCCGTGGAGCTCTCATCCTGCAGCTTGTCTTTAGAGGACAGCAGGTCATCGGTGTACACCGGAGGGCTCGGCCGAGGAGACCAAGGCAGGCCAGTGGTCATCTTCCTCTGGTATGAACTTCTGCTGCTCCAGCCGGCCGCCATGGAAGCGAAGGCCGAGTCGGGGTAATAGCTGAGGGCATGCGGACTCTGCAGCGGAAGCGGCTTGATGCCATACGGCAGGAGGCTGGAAGCAGAGTACTCGCTGTCATAGGACAGGTCCAGTTTACCAGACGCCCCGCTTTGCTGAACGGGCCCCACGAACCAGCGCTGAGCCGAGCCGCCGGCCGAGTCTTCGCTCTGAGGAGAAAGCAGGCCGTTGGTCTGCGGCACGGCGCGCTCGCTGGCGTAGAAGCGGTGGTTTTGCGGCAGGTTGTTTACAAACTGGTCTTGGAAGAAGGGCTGCATTGCATAGCGGGCGCCAGGGACAATCTGGTGCGACCGCGGAGAATCAGTAGGAGAGGGCGTCAGTCTGTCGCTCTCTGGAGCCGTGTACATCCTGAAAGAGAAGCGGCAGAGAAAGAGAAGAGGCTGTTAGCAGTCTTATCGCTCTAAAGTGACGCTTTCTGATCAGCTGCCTAAAATATGATGCCTGGGATATCAATCGAAGCACAGTGGGGGGGTGGGGGGTAATTTGCACTCTGTAATAAATTATAAAATTTAATAGCAATTTCTAAGAAACAGCATGTAATTGAATTAAATGTGAAATTTTAAAGCAGAAAGAATGAAATGGTAATTTCTCGTAAAACATACTGTTTTATTTGGAATTTTATATATACATATTTTTTTTTCACAGGTGTAGCTATAGATCTTCACTAAACAGAGGGGAGAAAATATAGTATTAAGAATATAAAAATGCTATTTTATATATATATATATATATATATATATATATATATATATATATATATATATATATATATATATATACATACATACATACATACATACATATACACACACATTAAATATATTAGTTAACACAAACTAGCAGTGAAAAATACTTCTAAAGCATTTATTTTTTAAATAATTAAACATTTAATAACATTACTGAAATGAAACAATTGTAATAATATTATTTATTGAACCTGAGCTGACTTGAACAGTTGCATTTTCATTAATACATGAACTATGTTAACTATGGGATCTTATTGTAAAGTGTTACCATGTAAATATTGTAAATACAGTCCCAATTTATCCATGTTCACTCTTCATACTAGAATTTTATAAACATTGCATTATAGCGTAAATGCATAGAAAATGAAACTGGAAAATGTTCAGTTTTGTATTATTTAAACCAAAGGTTTTCGGACTCTAAAAGTGAAATCTGGAGCTTGAGAGTTAAGTGTGCTAATTTTTTGGCCTCCAACTTTTGTTAAAATAAATGGACTGACAAAAGGAAGGCCCCTATATTTTCGGAGAGGTTTCATAATTCACTCATTGTCACATTCTGCAGTATGAAATGCACTTACGAATCATAATTGTCTCTGAAGCCTTTTGCGAAGGGGTTGTGGTCGATCTTGAGCTGTGTGATCTGCAATTAAACAAACACCAGGAGTTCAGAAGCGGCACAAATGCAGAAGTGGCTGCAGGGAGCTGCGGCTGAGTTTCTGCTTACGTCTGTGTTCTGGTAAGCAGTTACAGCGATAAACTGGTTTTCAGGGAAAGTGAAGGTCTGTGTTTTAGCTTCGCTGCTCATGTCCTCCACACCATCCTCTGTCACCTCCACGATGTGCAGCCGCGGCTGGTACTTGTGAAGGGACTGCAGGACAATCATCTATTTCAACACAGAGACAGGCGGCATCAGTGTTTGTGCAGAGTTCATGGCCAGCGCTTGCAGTTAGAAGAACAGAGGTGTCAAAGCCACACTCGAGACCTTTGAGATGACTGGAAGTTTCTACACACACGCACACACCTCTTTATCTTTAAAATGTGCCAGATGCATCAGTTCTTTGAAACATGTAGGCTACTAAAATATCTCACAGTAAATAATATTTAAAGGTTCTGGTTTTTCATCTATTTTTGGTGTTGAAGTGCATGATTTACACTTTCAGAATATAAAAACATCACTTTCCAACATTAACATGTCAGCTCAACCTTTGTGTGTGTGTGTGTGTGCAACAAAACAAGCCTAATAAGCCAAAAAGGTCATGCATGCCTTTATCATATTTTGCATCCAAAATTCCTAAATGATACATTAAAACACTGAATAATTGTTTACCAGAGTTTGAGTGTTATTTGTTTACCTGAGTATTGTTGTTGTTTGCGCCCTTGTTGTTGGTTAGCTTCAGTTTTCCGAACGATATTTCTTGCCTCATCCAGTGTGCTCCAGTGTTTGGTGATTCTGGGTGAACATAAACCTTGTTTCCTACAGAAAAACCAAGAATATTAATGTTTTGTGTGGTATTAAATTATTAGTTTGTCTAAACAGACAGAAAAAGCATCTGCCGAAAAAAGCAGCAGTGAACTTTAGCAGTAAAAGCTCCTTCGTGAAAAACAGATGTATCGTGACTAAGAGCGATTTGTTTTGAATAATTCTAATACATATCAGAGAATAACACGTCCACCCCCGCGTGCTCTCGAGTGCCATTGCTGCAAATCGCTCGTTAAATGTGAAACGTGTTTCATTGCAATAAAACAAACAATAAAACAAACGCGCGCAAATATAAACATTTTTGGAAATCGTAACCTCATTTTAGTTTTAAAATATCAGGTAAATTATTTTAAGAAATTCGTTGATTTTCATGCATTTTCATTACCAGCGAAGGTTTTATATGTTTAACCAATTCGTTTATAAACACAACATTAAATGAAAATTGCAATTCCACTCAAAAATAAAAATAAAATAAAAAATACAAATAGCCTAATTTATCTTTTCGATTTATTTGATTACACAGTTTGCATGTTTAATTAAATTATAACAAAAAAACATTTGTCATGTTTAACTGAAGGTATAACAGGTTGGCATGTTGCTCGAATTATTTTCATATCATCTCGGGGTTATTTTTGTATTTTCTCACCTTGCATGTTGTTGTCCGCTTTCCCGCAGGTGACCCATTTTCCGCCCTGAAATCTCCAGTGGTTCGGATCGGCCAGAATAACCTCCACAAACACGTTATAATGCGCCGTCAGGTTCAGTCCAGTGATATTAAAACTCAGAAAGGGGAACATTCGCCTGCGAATATGATTGTCAATAAAACACAAATTACAAATTAGGACGGATTCGGGTTCGTTTAATCATTCTGTGAAAATGAATTCGTTATTCAAACCAAGCGTATAATTTTATTAACTTATATTTTGCATATTTTGTGTTTGAAAAACAATTTCAAACCATGCTTTTATGTTCTAAATTGCTCTGTTTTTAAGCGAAACTTTACCAGCCAGATTGTGAACTTCTCATTCTCACCTGCCCTGTTTGGTGATGATCATCTCGGTCTGATGGCGGTGAAATTTGAGCCACAGCGGTCTGTTGCACAGGTAAACCTGCGCCCTCGTCGCGGCTCCCGAACCGGTGATGGGCATCGAGCTCAAACCGGAGCCCGGTCCCGGATAGGACGGGTACAGACACCCGGGACCCTGTCCGAACTGATACCCGCTCCCAAACTGACTACGACCGGCGCACACGGCGGAGGAGAACCCGGCGGGCGGAAGAACCGAGCCGTAATGCAGAGATGACGAATACCTGGACCCGTTCGCGCCGCTGTACACCGACCCGGTTTGGCCTCCGTACGGGAAGAGAGAGCACGGATTGGTCACTTCGGAGCTCGGTTGGGTGGAGGATATGAAGTAGCGATCAGTGCCCAGCTCGTCGATGTTGTAACGGCGGGCGCTGGACAGCTCATCATCTCCACCGATCACCGGAGAAGTTTTCCGCGCGTCCGGTGCGGCGGATGCCGCTGCTTTACTCCCGGTAAAGCTCTCGCTGTCAGCCTCATCCATCAGCGCGCTCCCACCGCTCAAAAACTTCTTGGCAACGGAGCTCTGCTCCGCTTCAGTCCGGTCCATGTCCTGAAAGTCTATCTGCGTTGACCCCGGGCTGTTGTTGGTGCTCTCTGAGGACGACGATAGGTTATAGAAGGTCTTGGGTAAGTTTACAGATGCGCCAGGGAGGATGCTTTCTAACTGCATTCTTCAAAATACTGATGAGGATCAATCAAAAGCAGGTGGAGATCAATAAGTAGATCACACCAGGACGCGGATCCGTGCGCCCCGCAGCCTTGACCTCTGAAGCGACACCTCCGGATCTTCTACTGTAATCTGTGAGTGACAGAATTGTTTGAGAGAGTTTATATATGATACAGCTCGAGGGGGCGGGGCTTTGGCAATTCGTGGCTTCTGACAGTTTTCTCATTGGCTCGGAGGCCTTCGTTTTAACTATACCATTTAAAACAAATACATGTTTTTTTGGTACTTGTTTAAATTTTAGAGCTTCTGCTTTTATTGACTTAAAATGTATCCTTGGTTGAAGGGTTTATTATTCAAAACAATGTTTTTCATATAGGCCTATTTAATTTGGAAAATCTACCATAATTGTAGTTTTTGAGTAAAACTTTCCTCACAGAACATTTCAAAATTCGTTTCCAGCCAATTAATGAGTGTTAATTTGAGAATGACATTGAACCCACAGAGGAACTTGACACCGTTTCAGAAGCACCGAAAACAAAACAATTAACGAGTCCTCCAGGCTGACCTGAGAATGGTTTTATCTAAATACACTGCAGCTCGACTGAACTTGGCAACCCAAATCATTAACAAACGATTAACGAGGAAACCAAACTCACCACAGACTGTCAGGCAGTTTCTCTTGTAGCGGGGGTTAAAGTTGACCCCTCTCCGGCGCAGTGTGTTTGGGGTAGATCGCGCACAGACGCTTTTCTCTTCTTTTCAGCGCAAAATAACTCTGCGATATGATCGACCAGCAGGGTAAGTTCTCTCTGCTGTTGACAAAGAAACGCACAAGTAGCCATTCGAAAATTCAGTGAGATTTTAACGTGTAATTACCCAAAGCATTTCCCCTATTGAAAAGTGTCGTGTATTTACATTTTTAAGTGCATAATCTACGTGTTCTAATGTGCATGTCTATTGTGAACTCTTGTTTCAGCATCTACATGATACGGACGAAAAAACCGCAGGAGATTGTTTTCGGCGTGCACGAGGTGAGTGTGGTGTGAGGCGCGCGCGCGCGTCACCTGAGGGGTTAAAAAAAAAAAAAAACCCTGCGCCTATAGTAATGATAATATGATTAGACTTAAATTATACTCCGTTTTTAAAACAAATAAATATACTGTTTTTAGTTAAAGCAAATAAAAATACAATCATTCGTTTATTTATGTGTATTATTTTAGAATTAAAAAACCCACATTAATCTTTTTGTTTACAATTCCTAAGCAGCTAATAATACAAAATTACTATTTTAAGTTACCGAATAAAGTCTTTATCTCAATAATACTCATATTAGGCTATAGTTTATTAAATATGCTTATGATTAGGCTATATGTTTTCAGCGAAACATTTGCTGCGGAATATTACGTTTTTTAAAAAGCTCGAAATAAGCAGGTTGTATTTATCCAAACGATTCAAACAATGTACGAACACATTTTCTAAACGAGAAAAAAAAAAAAAACACGCAGGTCAACAGATGGAAAAACAATTGAACCCCAGTTCACCATAAGGTAATATCTGATTGTCTTTATCATCAGGCGGTGGTAATAAAAAGAGAGGGGCGGGGGCAAATCCCACCCGGCTCAACCCCTCTCCAAGCTCAGGGAAACCGGCCAATTATTTTTCCGTGTGAAGGAACCGGTGATAGTGAAGGAAGAGACAGCCGGGAGGATAGAAACCGCCTTATTAAAAACCCTTCTGTACCACAAATATGATAAGAGAGAGAGAGAGAGACCCAGGTTTAAAAAAGTACCCTTCCCTAATGTACTGAAAGTGCTCTATTTTCGCGCAATTTTGTACTTAATATACTAAAAATGACTCTTTAGTACTTCTTAAGGTAAACTTAAGGTGTACTTAACTGTGCTATTTTGGGACACCATGAATATGAACCCGTCTTGCATACACTAGTAAGTGTACAACAAATGGTTCCATGAAGAACCTTTAACATATGGAACCGTTTCCATGCCACAAAAGATTCTTTATAGTGGAAAAAGATTATAAAATCACTTTTGGGTTTTCTTTCTGGTTTTCACAGCAATGCCATAAAATAATCATTTTTGGAAGCTTTCAGTGGACAGTTGTTAAAAGCACCATTTATTTACTTAGTGTGAAGAACATTTTAATTATGTAAAGAACATTTTTTTTTTTCACTTTAAAGAAATAGAGGTTAAAATGCACATTTAAAATAATATCTCTGAATTTAAAAAATGTATTTAGTCACCACTTGTAGTACACTTGAGTGTACTAGTAAAGATGGGTTCAAGTGTATAATGGTCGGTTACCCGGAAAGGGTCACCCGCTCAGCGCGAGAGCTCTTTAATGAAAAACCCCACCGGGTGTCCTCATCAAACCCATCCACTGACTCTTTAGCTCGTCATTGTAATTAAAATTCCTTGATGACAGCCACGGGCCAGATGACAAATTAAAGAGAGTCAGTTATAATAAGTCACAGGTTGTGATTATATTACTTGCAAAAATAACACTATCATCCATTAACCTATTCACACTTTTTATTTGGCCCATTTGACCTTTTTCTATTTGCTCTCAGAGTGATAATGTGATTTGACCTGCTGCTGCTCTCTTACACGTTATTCCTTAAATCAACAACATCTGCAGCTTCAATCTATAAATCCTGCTCAATCATTATCAGTGTAATGAAAAACCAAAGTTGGATTCGGACTTGTCGTTTCAGCTCAGTCGGTGTGTCTAAATCATGAGATCAAATCCTGAAATGATCTCAGCTGATAGTATGAGAAGGTGTGATGTAAAGACGATCCACACAAAGCACCTGAGAAACACACACACACTCTCAGGCAGGAATGATTATGCGTTCTCACCTGACAGATCCCGGGTCCCAAGTGCCTTGTAGTTTTTAAGGTGTGAGATTCACAAGGATTAGCTCCCAGCTAAGAGGAATATTGAGACGAGAACGACTTCTCCGTGCAGAATACAGAATTCTGCGTTCTACAGAAGAAATGAGCGTTTAGACTGTCGGTCTTAAAGGTAAAGGTTGTTTATTGGCATCTACATGATCCCATGAAGAACCATCAAAACCTTTCCATTCCACAAAAGGTTTTTAGATGAATAAAATGTTCTTCACACTCAGAAAAAATGGCTCTTAAAGAATGTTCACCGAAAGGTTATTTGGGAAGACAAAACTAAAAATGTTTTTTCTACATTTAAAAATAAAGGTTCTTTATTGGCATCAATGGTTCCATGAAGAGCCCTTAACATTTATATTTGACAAATGGTCCTTTATAGTAGAAAAAAGGTTGTTTGGATTATTAAAATTGTATAGGAAAATGGTTCTTTTTATAACTGTTCACTGAAAGGTTCTTTGAGGAACCCCAAATTGCTGTGAGAACCCCCTTTTGGAACCTTTATTTTAAAAAGTGTATCTGCCATGCAATTAAAAGAGATCACGAAGAGTTAAATTAAGCCTTGGGACAGTTTCAAAAATAAGGATTCTTTATTGACGTCTATATGGTTCCATGAAGAATCTTTAACATCCATGGAACCGTTTCCATTCCACAAACGATTCTTTATAGTGGAAAAGGTTCTTTAGATTATAAAATCACTCTAAAATATAAAGGTTCCAAAAATGTTGTTTTCCATAAAAGAACCAGTTTTGGAACCTTTCAGTGGACAGTTCTTAAAAGAACCATTTATTTACTTGGTGTGAAGAACATTTTAATTATATAAAGAACTTTTCTCTTTTTTTCACTTTAAAGAAATAATGAGATTCCCAAATGCAGTTTTTGTAGTGATTCCATTTTTGGAAACTTTCAGTAAAATAACCTGCGTGTGAAGAACATTTTAAAGAACCTTTTGTGGAATGGAACGTTTCCAAGGATGTTAAAGAAGTCAATTAAGAACCATTATTTTTAAGAACATGGTTCTTCTATTGTAATACTGTGAAGCTTTATTTTTAAGTCCATAAGTTGCTTTAGGTTATTACTTTGTATATTTAGGCCAAAATATGTGTGTGCATTATCTGTGTGCAGATGTGTGTTATGAGCAGGGAATATGTGTGTATATGTGTTTGCATGTGTGCAATCTAGAGATGTGTGAAGAATTTGGGGAAAAGGGGCTAAAAATCTGTGAAAAGACAGAGAGGGGGGCTGGAACTCAGCTGGAAACTGATTGGCTGCCAGCCTGAGGAGGAAATAAGAATCTGCTGTCCTCTCCGGTCTGGGACCTCGGTGACCAGGCACAAGATGTCTGCCACGGCCCCCGAGGGCCCCGCGGCGTCCCCTCAACACTCCTCTGCCAATGAAAGCGTCTTTCTCATTTTATTATTGACTTGAAATGCCACCCAGTCTTTATTTCGCTCACTCGCTTTCTCTCTCGCTCTCTCGGTCCCGAGCGCACAGGAGAGAGTCGGGTGAAAGGCTGCGGGTGAATCAGGGTCACTCAAAATCAATACTGTGCTTTTAGATGGGACAGATACATAAGGGACGGTAATAGTCTTAAATGTTCTTTTGTAACTCTCAGAGGCTTTGAGAGGGGTGACGGTGGAGTTGGGATTCTCAAAAATCACGACTCACTTTTAATTTTCCAATGCAAACTGTGAGTATATTCATTGTGGCTCACAGAACTGAAGATCTGGGTCATTCACAGCAATTTCACTCAGATAAATGTGAACTCATGACTATAATGCACATTTCTAGGCCCCTCAGATGATTTATAGGTGTTGTATGGATCAAGCTTATTTTTAGTGGCATGAACACGTTTTTGTGTGAGCATCATAGTAAACTTCACTATTTCTGCTAATAACATGCCTATTTTTTTGTGCAAAATGCATGCCCTTGCAAAAAAAGACAATTTACTGCATGTAATTGATTATTTAATTTAAATTCAATTTAAAGTACTTTATTGGCATGATAGCGTGTGTTTACATACAGTAGGCCTATTCCCAACATATTATACACAAAACAAGTAGGTCTAATGAAGAAACATTTAATATCGGCTAACAATAACAATAAAATAAGTGCTAAGTTGAATTAACAAGATGGGCTATGATTTTAAAAATATACATACATTTCCTTATATATCATAACGTGCCTATTTTTATTTTATTTTTTTGAGTAGAGCTGCAGTAGTCATTTTTTAAGTGATTAAAATTATGATTTTACTTGGTAGACAATAACAAGGCGAAAAAGCTTGCATATGCATGCTATTTTAAATCGCAAATTAAATGAATAATATAAAAAAGAAAGGAAAAAAAAGAAAAGCGATATTATTTGTTATCTACACTCTAGCGCGCGCTTCCCTTTGACCTGTCACGTCACGCCGCCGCACACACACCTGACGTGACAGCGTCATATCAGCGCGTGCCTTGCGGTGGCGTCGCCGGTCGCGTTAAATGTTCTAGGCGTGTATCATACCTGGGCTCCGTCACTGAGGTCAGTGACAGACTGGACATGCATTTACCCTCAAACTGCTGTCAACACCTCGTTAGAAACGACACAGGAAAACAGGCCCTTTATAGCGTCCCGACGTTATCGATAAATCATTTAGAATCGTTTAAAAGTACTCACTGGCATGATTATTTACACACAATAGGCTATTGTCAGTATTGTAAGGATTTTACAACAAAACACGTGATGACAATAAAAAGTAACGTAAAATAGAACAAATAACAATAAAGTAGTATTAAAATTGGGTGCTGATTTAATAATGAATAAAATTATGTTTATTTGATACTTTAGTTTTTTATTATTTTGTTTTAGTTTAAAGAATCCTGACTGACTTAAATTTTAATTAGTGAGTGATTTACAAGTGTTATTTTAATATCATTAATATACTATTATCGTATTTGTTAATATTTTGAATTCGATTTAGAATTCTCTTTGATTTCACATTTTTACGTCTTCAATTTTTGTTAAAGTTTTTGTCATTTTGTAATAAAAAAAATGCATAGTTTTTATTTATTAGTTTTCATTTATTTTGTTTGAGTTATTTTAGTACTTTAAGTTAAAAAAAACAAAACAAAACAAAATGCCTTGGCAACTAACTAAAAAAAAAAAAAAAAAATTCTAATAAGTTGATTTTTTTCAGTACTTTAATTTTTATTGTTTAATAATTTTATTTTCTACTTTATTTAGGTCAAGCGTCTTTAGTTTTAGTTAATTATAATAACCCTGGTCATTAGTTCCATTAGTTAGCACTGCTATATTTCACAGTTGGCTGCACACAACTCTATAAAGCGATCTATAAAAGTGCAGCTGTTTCAGTCGTGAGAATTATGGACTGGTTTTTGAAGAGCGTATCCATCTCTCGTCATTAGTGATGGGAGAAATGAAGCTTTTCAAAGCTTTGAATTCTATTCTTCGAATTTCTATCCTACAAAATTATTCGCTAACATAGCTTATTCGTCCAATTAAATGCATATTGTATGCATACATTTTTTTGTTTGTTAAATAAATAAAATCACTGGTAAATAAAATACGCCTTAGTATCGATATTTTTTATTTGAGTATCGATACTTTCGATACTCGCATCGGTATCGATATATCGATCCTTCAGGGCTGCGTTCCAGTCCGTTTTTTTATGCCCTTCACTCGCAAACTTCCCTCCGTCTCGTTTACTCGGATGTACGCCATTGATTACGTTGCATGAGTGCCCACTACTGGCAGAACCCTTCTAATGGGATGAATTGGAACATCCTAAGCCCTTGATCACTTAGAATCAGCTATACAGTTGGTTAATTGTTTACATTTTTCCCTGTACATTTTTTTATATGTACATAGGTATGATTGGGCTGTTATAAATGGAAAATAAATTATATAAATTGCTATATTATAGAGTTGTTTGGGGTGGGGATAAATTAAAAGCGATCTGCGATTACGTCACAATCGCGTTGCATTGTGGTCTGTGGAGCGGCCTGAAGTGTGCATATAAAGCAGACTCGCTCCCTCTGTCAAAATCAAGGGGTCGAGGACCTGTCCATATAAACTTCCCTCGTTCACTTCGCGAAGTAGAACACACTATGGCATCAGGGATTCCCCCAAAGGGAAGTGCTTAAAGAAGTTTGCAAGTGCGTGTCTAAAAGTGGAGTGGAACGCAGCCCTAGTGTTTCTAAAGCGGCCATCACTAGGCATCGCTCCATCGAACCTCAAGGCATGCAGAAACCCAAATAAAGTTGAATTACAGCACATACGCATAGATTCATTCCATCTGAGCCCAAAGTTTACGTTTCCTCGTAAACCCGCTCCCGTTCTGACCTGTTCACCATGTACCGTGACCACCCATAAAAGCCGCGTGACCCCCGGCGGCCAGAGGTCAGGAAGTACTACCATATTGTTGTCAGAGTCCATCAGCGGTGGACGCACATGAAAGCGGTGCATTCCTGCTTTATGATGCGATCGGCGTGAGATTCATGAACGCCGTCGACAGGATTAACGCCGTACGTCTCATTAGAGGATCCTGGCGCTGAGAGCCGCGGCGGGAGGCGAGCTGAGAAACATGGCCATTAGGGCGTCTCGTCTGCGCTCCCGTCTGCTTTCACCTGCGCTTGTCTGCGCTCTCATCTGCGTTATGGGGATTTATTTCGCACTTGAAGCACACCCAGGCCTGTGGCATCTGCTGACAGTCGCTCTTTAAAGAGATGGATGTCAGCGCTTTGCTTGAGTATCGGATGCCTGTTTGCTGTCAGAGCTTTTCGGGTGAATATTCAGTAACGTTAAGTGACCCTTAAATGTTCCCTGACTTCTCGTAACACAAACCTCAAACAAATCAATGCTGAAAGGGAGAGTTCAGCCAGAAATGAGAGCTCTGCCGTCATTTACTCGCTCCAAACCTGTATGAGCTTCTTCTGTGCTACTCAAAAGAAGATACAGTCAAAGTCAATGGGGTCCAATGTTGACTGTTTTATGTGAATTTTAGTTCAGCTGATCTTTTTCAGTTTTTTACTTGTTCTTTTCATATTTAACAGTAAGTAAAAAGGTTAATCACATTATAAATTAGGAATAAATAAGCCAAAAAGGCAAGTTCTGTTGTAATTTACTTGCTCCAAACCTGTATGAGGAGCTTCTGTGCAACTCATCTGTGAAAGTCAATGGGGTCCAATGTTGACAGTTTAATGTGGATTTTAGTCCAGCTGATCCGGTTCAGTTTCTCTCTATTTTGTCCTTTTGATACCTAACTGTAAGTAAAAAGGCAAATCATAGCATAAATAACAAATCCAAAGTCTGAGTTTTGTCACCATGCACTCACTAAATGACCGTGAAACAAAAATGTCAGTGGGTTTTTGTCCATACAGTGGAAGTCAATGGGCTCCGAAGTTTTTTCTGTGTCTTTAAAATGTCTTGTTTTATGTTCTTTCCAAAGAAGTCATACTGGTTTGGAATGACATGACAGTGAGTAAATGATGACTTTTGTGTTACATGACATTTGGCTCATGTCCTCTGATACATCAGACTGCTGTGCATGCACTGTGAAGTTCGGTCCACTTTCTCTCTGTTTCACCCAATATCATCCTTTTCATTCTGTATTATAATTAAAAAGGCCAATCATAACATAAATCATAAATAAATAAGGCAAAATTGTGAGTTTTGTCACCTTGCACTCACTGTGACATGTGTCTTCTGTAGAAACACAAGAAGACATGTCTGTTTTTTGTCCATACAGTGAAAGTCAATGGGGTCCAATGTTGCTTATGTGCCATTCTTTAAAATATCTTCTTTTTTGTTTTTCCACAGAAGAAAGTCTGGTTTGAAACGGCATGATGTGCTCTGATCTGTGCATGCAATGTTTTAGTCCATCTGATCTGGTCCAGTTTATTTCTATTTCGCACAATCTTGTCTTTTTCCTAAAGACCAACATTTGAATGAATAAATAAGTCAAAGTTATATTTTTTTGATCATTAACTTTCTTTGTCTATACAGTGAAAGCATTAAGGTCCAATGAAGATTCTCTCTTTTTCTCTCAGTTGTGTCCTTTTTCCCACTGTACTATAAGTAAAAAGGCCAACCGTAACACTGAAAGAAATAAACCGGCCAAAATGTGCATTCTGTCAGTGTTTATGCACTTCAAACCGGTGTGACTTTCTTCCACAGAAGTGGAAAGAAGATCAATTGCAGATTGTCCAGGGTAAATGTATACAGATGCTGCTAAAAACACCATAAAAATGGTTGTGCAACTGCTGCACTACATCTTTTGAAGCCACACAATAGTTTTGTGTGTAAATTATGACAGAATTGTCATTTTTGGCTGAACTAACCCAAGGCTTTCCAAAATAAATTGAGAAATTTGGTGTTTGCGTTTGATTTGGGGTGTGGAATTGCATTATATTTCTGAATTCCAGCTGTGTGAATCTCTCTAAGACGACAGAAACAGTAAAGCCGTGGATTAGATGTGCGTGGCAGCAGCCGTATGCACAAATGCAGATTGCGGATTGAATATTCTGCGGGTTTTGGCACGTCTGCTCGATCTGATCTCCTGTAGTCATCCAAGGGAACTGGGGCCGTTGCGCGCCACATAATAACATTAACAAACACACGGATGAGTCCTCAGTGTAACCTCACGCATGAGACGGACCGCATGTGAATATCTTAAAGCAGCTCGCTTCCTGTTGGAGTTTTGAGTCGTGCACCGTCTTGGCCTCCTAACTGCAGCTGACCTCTGGCTGACCCCGGGCTGGGTCTGATCGCGGCCTGCCGCTGACCCATTTCTCGCCTCTGATCTCTCTCCTCGCGGTACGGCGGAGCCATCGACCGGCCGGGGCTGAAGGATGGCAGGTGCTAAAAGTTTGACAGCGCAGGCCAGAGATACATGTTTTGAAGAGAGAGTGATGCATGTGAGTGTTTGTGTGTGTGTGTGTGTGTGTGTGTGTGTGTGTGTGTGTGTGTGTGTGTGTGTGTCGGCATCTGCACCGGAACCAGTGCTATTTTAGTATTTTGTTCTGACATATTCTGTTATATATATTTTTTTCCGTTATATACGTTTTTGAAAATCTAGTATTCATTTTTTATTTGATTTGAACCTTATTTTAACTAACACATTTTTTAATATATATTTGAGGTTTTGGTTGAAGTTAATAATAACCTTGACTGGCACCGAGACTCAGTTAAATACTGTTTACTGCATATACACTGATTATATATGACTTTTGAGCAGAGTTTGAGATGTTGTTGAGGTCTCCTCTGTAACTCTAGAGGAGAATGCTGGAGACGTTCTTACTCCATGATTAAAAGACTTTATTAAATAAATAAATATATATTTATGAAACTTAAAATTATGAAATTTCAGCTAGTTGCCAAAGCAACATTTTTTCAAATTAAGTTGATGTATTAAAATAACTAAAACTGAAAATGAATAAATATGTAGACATTATATATATACATATATATATATATATATATATATATATATATATAAAGAAAACTTATAAAAATGATAAACACAACAAAATTACTAAAACTTTATCTAAAATTAAAATGGAAACAGAAAATATAAAAACGAAGACCAATTTATACTATTAAATAACTATAATAGTATCAGTGATACTAAAAAACACTGTAATCTGAAAAAGATCAAGTTGAGCACATTGCATTGTGGGATACAGTATTCAGCGAATGCAGTAGTTTCTGTGATGCATCAGAACATTTGCATACTGTGCATATTAAATACTGCAGAATCAGTAACAGTAGATGCTATTCTGAAATCAGTCTTTGTGATTGAGTCTGTGTGTTTTGAGAGTAACATGCTAATTGGCTGAGATTATTCACCTGTATCCTCTCGGCGTGTGTGTGTGTGTGTGTGTGTGCACTTTGGAGGGTCATGCGGTGACTCCCGCGTGTGGTCCGGCGGCGGCCCGCGAGTGCTGTTACTCAGGAACAAGCAGGGCTTTTATCACATCTCCAGCTCTGACTCAGAAACTGCATTTCGCCGCTCTCTCTCTTTCTTCGGGACGGCGAGCGGACGCAGTTCTCTGCAGCAGTTCAGCTGAGGAGCAGCCGTGCATGGGCCCGTCTCTGTGAGTCAGAGGTTTTTACACCTTTCGCTATGAAACACACACACACACATCTCTGTCTCTCAGCCTACTCAGGCATATGCTGCTTATGTCGACATGTTTATTGCTTTAAAACTGACCCCACAGAGAGAGGGAGACACGTGCGGGGAATCCCAGGCCCCTGTCTGTCTGTCCTTCAGTCTCTGGAGACGTCAAACCAGTGCTCTTGTCTCTGAACGCTCCTGTCACTTCAACTGATTGAGGCTTGGATCTTAATGTTGGATGAATGCAAGTAGTGAGATGCTTTTGTGTTTAATATTAGTGTACTGTGTGTGATCTTTAGTGGCTTAAACTGGTATTATGTGAAAAGATGAGCCATTTGGATCATATTTCTGACCCTGGGCCACAAAAACAGCAATAAGGGTCATTTGACCCTTCATTTGTTCAAGGGTGAACACGGCAATCACGCTCGGATCCGCGGCAAAACAATCGATCCGAGATCGCCTGAACGAGCTGGTCTTGGCTCGATTGAAAACGAACTCTGGAGCGGTTCAGTTGTAGTGAGAAGGCAATCCGATCCAACGAACCAATAAACCAGGCTATATCACAATGTATGATGGGTAATTACGTAAGTTCCATGAAAAGCAGTAGCTGTGTTATTTTGCTAATAGGGCCTACCTCTTAAAGAGATAGTTCACCCAAAAATTTAAATTTGATGTTTATCTGCTTACCCCCAGGGCATCCAAGATGTAGGTGAATTTGTTTCTTCAGTAGAACACAAATGAAGATTTTTAACTCAAACCGTTGCAGTCTGTCAGTCATATAATGCCAGTCAATGGGACCCACGGCTTCGAGAGTCCAAAAAAAAAAATATACAGACAAACCAAATTAAACCCTGCGGCTCGTGACGATAAATTGATGTCTTAAGACACAAAACAATCGGCCTGTGCAAGAAACAGAACAGTATTATATCCACCGCAATGTCCAACTACCCTGAGTGTGTTGACAACAGCCGGCGATTGTTTCGTGTATATATATATATATATATATATATATATATATATATATATATATATATATATATATATATATATATATATATATATATATATATAATATATAAATATACACATAAAAAAAAATTTAGTTTATATTTATAATAATGTGCATCAAACAAATACAGCATTGTTTTAACCACTGCACTACTGGAACTTCACTGGGAACTTCCAGTTTTATATATTTTTACTTTCGATGAGAAACAAAGTCGCATCTTTCAAATTATGTCTGTTTTTTTCAAGAAATTCAAACAATAAATACCATTTTGACAATCTTTGATGTGGCAGGACAGATTACTGTATAAACGCCTCGCCTCGGTTCAAACAGCAGCTCAATCATCCTTTCATCTTTACTACTAGTTATAACGCAAAATAAAAATTAATGAATATCTCATGCAATCGCTCAATCAGCGTTTCAACCACGGAAAGACATCATTAAAACAGCTTCTAAACAAAATGTAACGTAGCATTTAATTTACCTCAGGCAAGTCATCAGTGTCCACAGCTCGTTAGTTCGCTACAGAAATGAAGTCTAGAGAAGAGCTTTTTGCCAAATATTACACTATATACTCATTAGATTTTACTTTACCTGTTAGTGATGTCTTATTTATTTAATGTATAAATCTGTTATGAAAAAAGTTATTACAGCCACTGTGTAAATAAATATATTGCAAAAACAAATAGAAAAGTTATAATTTAGAAATTAATTTAAAAACTGCCTTATGTGCAATTTACATGTTTGCATACAATTTATTTTTTCAGTTGAGTGTTGATTATTATTTTTTTAAAATAAATAGTAATTTAATTTTGAAGTTTGGGTTCTGTTGTTGATTGGGGGTGGTGATGGCGCAGTGGATGAGACACATGCCTTTGGTGTGAGAGACCCGGGTTCGAATCCACTGTGAGACACCAATGTGTCCCTGAGCAAGACACTTAACCCCTAGTTGCTCCAGAGGCGTGCGAACTCTGACATATATAGCAATTGTAAAGCATGAATAAATGTAAATGTAACCTTGTAGTAATGTGTAAGGGCTCCCTATAGTTTAGAGCATAAGCTGAGGTCATTTTTTATCCCTAAGAAAATTTGAATTATAAATGAATTTATTTAAATAAAGAATGATTTGTTCAGTAAACCATAATTTAAGCAAACAAACAAAAATATTTTTAGTTTTTTTTCTCCCTGCTGTAACGAAACCGTACCGAACCATGACGTCAGAACTGAGGTACGTACCGAACCGTCATGTTGGTGTACCATTACACCCCTAGTATATGTTTACTTATTACACAAGATGTATACATTACATTTATTCATTCATATAGCAGACGCTTTTATCCAAAACAATGTACTGAACAGTATATTTTAAATTTTTTAAATGTAAAATATAAATTATATAACAATATACGAATATATAAATGTCTAAAACTATTTAATTAAATTTTGTTTATTAAGTAATAAATATATTTAAATATTTCTAATATACAGTATATATTTAACATTTTATTATAATTGTTACCAACATGAATAAATAATTTATATGTGTAATTTATTTATTTTAAAGATACTTAAAATATTAGTATGTAGTTGTTATAATTATTATTTTTGAAAATTCCAAAATTTTAGTTAATTCATGGCCATACACGTCTTCGTCTTCTACTTCTGGATATGTATAAGTTTAGTGCGTGAGTCTTGTCTGTTTTCCTGGCATAATAAAATGTCCTGGAAATTTATTACTGAAATCACATCAGTTATTTGCCGTACAATAACATACTTTTCAGTATAGGCCAGATTTTCCATATCGGTGTGTCCCAGCGTAGCATATTTTCATTTGTAGAAGTCTTTGTCATCAGTGGCGTTTTCCTTGGCGAGTCTCTGGTCTTTGATGAGGAGAATCTCAATATTGAAGGTGCAGGACGGCAGAGGTCTGTGTATTTATCTGAGACGCTGTAAAACAGTCTGGACGGGCCGCCTGTTGACTGGACTCAGATCAGTATCAGACGCTGATCAGACACATGCACACACCCGACAGGCTCGATGACAGCAGGCACTCCTGATAAACAGACCCCCCTTCAATCCACACACACACACACACACACTGATACACACTCACGGTTCTGTCCGTTTGGAGTCCCAGTGATCACCTGTGTCTGTTGTTTTTAAACACTGTATGTGTGATTACTGTAGACTGCGAATCACTTCCTTTTAGTCACTTTGTGGTGTTTACTATACATGCAAAATTCAGAAATGAAGAAGATCTATCTATCGGTCTGTCTGTCTGTCTATCGGTCCATCTATGTTCCGCCACTCTATCCATCCATCATATATTCTATAATTTTCCCAGTTCGTAAGGCCTATAAACCTTTAAAAACCTTTTTAAAAAAACATTCAAACAAAGCTTTGTCAAGCGGACATTCAAATGAATTAGTTTGAATTTAGTTCGAATTTCAAGTCATTTTAATTTTGCTCCCTTACATTCAAATTTGAATTGCATTCCGCATCCTGTTTCAAATTCAAATAATTTAAATTCAAAAGATTTATTGTCTAGTAGCCATAAAGCTCATTCAAACAAATAATAAAAAACAACACAGCAACTAATATAAAATAAGGAAATGTATTACATAGAACCTACACAACTCTTAAAATATGAAACAGTTTATCTAAAAGTTCTATTTAAAATACTTATGGTGGTAGGAATGAAAGTGTCCTTTTACAATATCAGAAAAAAAGGTACAAGATCTGTCACTGTCGCAGTATGCTTTCAAAAGTTACACATTCGTACCTTTCTTACCCCAAAGTGTACATATTAGTACCTTTTACTAAAGTACCATCCCAGGGACAGCTTTTATTTCTGAGAGTGTACTTGGCCTTTTTCACCAAAGTTACACTATACGGTCTACCTGATGGGAGTATCTGAAATGAACTATAAAGAGAATGGGAAGGATCTTTCACAATAGGTTTGCCCCCTGAGTTTAGTGCTTGTTTAAACTCAGAAACTGAATTAATTTTCCTGCTCTTGTTGCTGAAGAATCTCAGTTAAACTTGATGCATCTCAGCTAATTTAACTGAAACTATCCAACTTAACGTCGTCCTTTAAAACAACTCTGATCGTTGCCCCGCGCGAAGTCAAATCCATGAGAGAAAGTCCAGGCTGTTCTCAGATCAGCTGCTGTGGGGAAATTCCACCAGCACATGACAGGAGTGTGTTGCTTTGGATCGTCTGTTGGGTGTTTGCGTTTCCTTCTGTGCTTGTAGGTTAGCCATGACGGGAGTCCAGACACATGCGATCTACCCTGAACATGCTGCCTGCAAGAGAGATGGAGAGAGAGAGAGAGAGAGAGAGAGAGGTCTTGGCTTGGGAGGATTTGGACCTCTCAGCCTAGAAACAGCCGGCCCAGTTTGGACTCAGACCTGGTGTTAATGTTCTTTTTTTCTCCAATACAAATCTGTTGTGTAGCAACCCCCAGATTCTCCTTTACCCACAAACTGCATGTGTTTTTAAACGCACGGCAACACATACACAGAGATGTTGCTTATTCAGGTATTCATGCACGGCTACACTAGATCAAATTAGACCCTCAGTTTCCTTCTTTTTTAAGGTCCAATGATTATTTTGCACGGATATCTTTATCATTAGTATTACAGAAAACTAACTAGAAAACAAAAGATGTTATTAGGTCTACGTACTTCCTTAAACATGCCATACATTTTGAAGGGGTTTCACCTAAACATGAGACTTTAGTCATTATTTACTCAGCCTCATGTTGTTGGACCCCATTGAGTTTCATTGTATGGACAAAGAAAACATATTTTAAAATATCTTCTATTTTCCACAGAAGAAAGAAAGTCATGGCGTTTTAAAACAAGTGAGTAAATTACAACAGAATTTGGGTGAACATTTTTGGGTGAACTGTCCCATTAAATCGTGTTTTGTTCTTATTGTGACTGATTCATTGGTGCACATTATTCTAAAGAAAATGAACTTTTCCTTCACAGTTTTTCACTTGAATGCAACACCTCTAAGTATGAAGCAATATTCAAATCAAATTACAATTAACCATGTAGAGTGGTTTAGTTTCAGTATGGAAAGTGGTTTAGTTTAGTTTCAATATGAATGGTTTCCCATTGTGGAAGTTAAATGTGTTTATGAACTGTGCAATTCATGTAAGATAAACGTGCAAATGTGTCATTTATATATCGATGAGCAATATTGATATTTTTAAGACAGGTTAGAGTTTAAAACATATAAGATAAGATGTATGAAAGATCTTTCTATATGTTATACAAAGAAGTCTTTAGTCTGTAGTTTCACTAAATCTTCTGATGTTATAAGAAGCCAGAAACCAAAACACCAGAACTTTATTATGACTATTTGGGCTCTTTGGATTTTCATGATGTGTTCTTTCAGACTAGTGTAAAGAAAACATCCAAAATACACTTTTAAGCGTTCATTTTATTGCACTTTATCTATTTGCGCCTGTAGATTTCTTTTACTATACATTTCTTAAAGGAGTTTGTTTCTCCATGTCAGCAATACTTATATAAACCAAAATTTACAGTTCTATTCTTATCTATATTCTGAAGGTTTTTACTGAGGGGATTGTTCATATATCATTCACCTGGTTTTATTTTTGCATTTTATCTATTTGCATCTATAGATTTCGGTTACAATATATATATTTTTAAGGCCGTTTTCCCAAAATGAGTTTATTTCTCCACTTCAGCAGCTCTTACATACACCAAACTTAGCAGTTTTATTCCTCTCTATATTCTGAAGGTTTTTACTGTGGGGTTTGTTTATGTTTCATTTGCTGGTTTTATTATTGCACTTTATCTATGGATTTCAATTGCAATATATATCTGTAAACATCATTTTCTCAAATGTTTCTCCACTTCAGCTGCAGTTACATACATCAAAATTTACAGTTATATTCCTCTCTATATTCTGAAGGTTTTTACTGTGGGGATTGTTAATATATCATTTTAAATGATTTATACATCATTTTATTCTTAAAAACACTGTGACAATGTATTTTTAATGGCTGTTGACAGTATTTTCTGAATTATGGAGTGATAAAGAGGGATATCCAAAATCCCCTCTATAAAAACATTTGACTTCAATATGTTAACAAAACGAAGAATGAATTTTGAACCATTGTTTAGGTTTCTATTCTTCAAATGTCAGCAAATTTGTGCTAATTTAAATGTATCTCAGAAAACTTGTAATACAAATTATGTTTTTTTGATAAGAAGAGGCTTTGTACTGAATCTAAGTTGCAGAATATCTGTGGGTGTGTTTTGGTACTTGAGAAAAGCCTTTGTAATTGTGCTGGCTGCCGTCTGGGACGGGCCCTCCTGGCAAAGCACGACACGTCACGTCAGTCCTGATGCGTGCGCGATGAATAACAATCGGTCCTGAGCTCGAGTCGAGTGCAGAAGCATCAATCAGCTCAGAAAAATCACACCTCGAGCCCTCCGCCCGCGCGAGGGGGAGTCCTACATGAGGTCACCCAGCCTCTAAACATAAGAGTGGGAGGTGTTGAGACGACCGGGCAACAAAAGAGGGAAAGAGAAAGAAAGACAGACAGACCACAAATCTGTGCTTTCATTTTCACTCTGTCTGTTCAAGCTCATCTTTAATCTATGCACTTTTACACAATAGCACATGCAGTACATGTGTATGTTTACAGATTTCTCATGCTGCATGCAAATTACACATACTTGATGCAAATGTGACTTGTGATGTTACTCTTGCAGTTTTAGAATTAATTATTTGAGTTGTTGATCCAGTAAACATCCTTAAAATGGAATGCATTGATAAGCAAAATGCATATCATGTTTTTTTCTTATAGTGTATTAAATACATGCATATTTTAGTCTTTTTAAGCCATTTTGAATTTCTCATTTAAAAAAATATTTTGTTCAATTTGTATTTATTTTTGAGTGTTTTAATCAAATATAAGACACAGCACTCTTTTTCTTTTTTTTCTTTTTTGCAGTGTGTGTAGTTTTTATTCACAGGTCCTCTTTCGAAGGCGAGACGCATCAGAATTATGACTCACCAGCAGAGGAAATACTGAGGTGTGTAACAAACTAGCATGTTAAGTGTAAACATTTGACAATCTGTCTGATAAATGAATGTTGTACATGTCATACTTCCACTTAAACCATTAGGAGGACAAAGAAGCAATTTATTCTGAAAAACCAGCATTGAATTTTTAAATAAAAATTACATTTTACATTTTTTTTAATGCTTACATTTTTTCATATGACAGATGTGACATGATGTTCATTATATATATATATATAACATTTTTAATGCAGTTTCTTTTATTTCCTTCGATATAAATAAATATGATGAGTTAGTCATGCCAATTTATGTTTTTACATTATATAATTTTTAAAATATAATTTATATGAATTCAGCTTGATTTTTAAGTCGGTTTAATGTAAATTAAGTTGAAATGACTTGTACAACCAAACTGATTATACTTAAAAACTTTTAGTCCAGTTGCAGCCTTACATTTTAAGGATACATTTAAATAAATGTAACTTTTTTGTGTTATTTTATACAATATTTTATCTTGTAACTTTTTAAAGTGCTTTATAAATACATTTTGATTTAATTTAAATCTATTTATAATTATGTGTAATAATTATAATTTGCTCAATATACTGTAATAACAACAGAAAGTCCCACCATGATAGAAATATTGTGTATATTTCGGTCTCTGTGTACTTACCAACAAATTTACACCCAGAAGTACTCTTTCTGAGATGTCCTCGTTTCTAAAAACGGCATAAAAGTAAAGTAAATAGAGTATATTTCAAATTGTAAAAATGCAGAAATATTGTGGGTTAAGTTATATTGTTTGTAATTAGCTGTAAGCCTGTATAAAAACAATAGAAATCTATGCAAAGTAAAAATGTGTGTGTGTATGTTGTTCAGCAGGTCTAGTGAGGGGTGAGCACCCGTGGTTGGTTGACCTTTGTGTGCAGTAATGTGTGTGGATTGGTTCACCTGTGGTGGTGAGTTCTGGTTAAGTCAAGTGATCTAGAGGTGTGTGGGTGACCAGAACGTTCAACCCACCTGCGGCTCAGTGCTGTGACTCATCCACACTTGCTGCTTTCTTCTGATCTACTGTCACGTGATGCCCTGAAGTCATGGACCCGAGCCATTTCTACAGACCAGACCACCAGGATGAAAGACTATTTTGACCTGGAGCGGTAAGAAACCAGCCAACAAGCACTCAGAGCACCCTAGCAACGCTCAGTTAACCATCCACAGCGACTAAAAGAAAAACATAAGTTAAAATGCCTGTTCTTGAGCTGTTTATGAGGGTTTGTGGTTTCAAGTAGCAGGTGTAGGTGGAATTTAAAGTGACTCATCAACTACAAATGAAGAATGTTTAGTTTCATATTTATGAAATGGATAGTTTTAAAAATTCTACTTGCACAGAATGTGAAATATGAGTTGCAAGTAACAGGGTTATTATAGTTAACTAAAACAAACTATTGGGAAAAAAAAATGTTGGCACTAAAACTTATTTCAGCTACTCACACAGACAGCTTTTCTCATTTTCATTTAGTTGTTCAAAAATAAAAATGAATGTATAAAAAACACAACAACATTAATAAAAATTGAATTACAATTAAATCATAAAGTATAAAAAATACTAAAATAGCACTGACTAGTAAATGCATTTTGTTTGTTTATTTTTATGCAAATATGAGAAATTATTAAAGAAATAAAGAGAGAGGAAGGTTACGGGTGCAGAAAAGATTGTAAATGAATGGATTAAAGGAATAAGACGCTGCCAGGAAACATTCATTGTAATTTTGTATTTGTACTCATTCTCTTCTTGTGTGTTATGACTGGCCTGCACAGTATGGGTCATATCTAGAGTCCTTGATCTCAGTAATCTGTTTGGCTTTAGACACTGAAGGTTCGACAGAATCACAGATGTCACAGAGGAAATTCAAAATATCTTGTCCATTTGAAACTATGAAATGCTAATCTCTTCTAGGAAAACGGAGCAAGGTGATTGGTGACTCATCCTGCACTGCACAGGTTTCTGTCCAATCAGGTGCTCTCTAGAGTGAGAATGGCCCTCCCCCTTACTCCACCTGCCATCAAATAGTAAGTAGTGAATCCTGATTCATGACTGTGAACCATGTAAATGAATGAATGTTCATAATTAAGATTGGTCTTGGATTGGACACCGTCTTAACACTAGGGCTGTGTTTATGCAGCATGGCCATCTGAACTCTAAGAAGTTTTCTTTTGCTAGATGTTTATTTTTTATTTGAATTTTTAATGATTTTTATTTTTGTAATGATTTCGCTTATATATTGTTTTATATATTTAAATAATATGTATTATATTTCACTTGTATGACATATTTTTGTGTTCTTATAACTTCTCAGTGCCGTATGAAGCAGACTTTTGTGAAATGAGTTCATTGAATATTTTATGTATTTTATGACCCGACTGTGTTGATGTCAGGCACTTGTTTGTTTGTTTGTTTGTTTATCCCATTAATTCTCTAAACAAATTGTCTTACTCTAGATGGATGGCCGGTCACAGTTTTTATTTTATTTTATTTATTATTTTATTATGTTTTTCTTTTCTTATAGGAATATTTATCACATTTATTTTTGTGATGCATTTTTTTATTCTCATTACTTCTCACTGCTGTTCCCTGAATATTTATTTAATTTTATTTTATTCAATTTTATTAATTTGATTGTGCTTATCTCTGTTCCATAACAGTTAACAGAATATTTGATGTATTTTGTGACCTAAATGTGTTTCTGTCCATCAGTAACAGCGGAGATGTTCTAGTTCTTTCAATTTCATTTTATTTTATTTTTGTTAATTATTGACAATTTATTTTATCGTTTTATTGAACTGATTGTATTCCATGCCCTGATTGTGCGTAACAGGGGCATGCTTGTGTTTGTGTGTGTGTGTGTATCAGCTGCATTACTTCTTTCACCTTCATGTGGTAACCTGGCACTGCACACACAAGCCACGCTCACTCAACGATGACGGCCACACACACACACACACACACACACGTGCTGGCATGCTTTCTCAGGCCTGTCGGTCACAGGAAGGGTATCTGCGGTCAAGCTCTCCTCGCTGTGTGCGTTTATCCGTGGTCGCTGCCCTCCGGACGTCCCGACGCGGGTCAAACCCCCCGGCCTCTGTGCGTGGCTCGCGCACCTTCGCCCTCGGCCCGAGCGGCTCTGACCCGTCAGCACACACCCATCCTGGGCAGGCCAGAAGGCAAGCCTGGCCCCGCGCCCGCTGATGTCATAATGGCAGGAGTTCTTCTCGCATCCGGATTCCGGAGTTCCATCGGCTCCAGAACCCTTGGCCCCCCTCGGCCCGTGTTTATGGTTCAGTCCCGTCTCCGGTACGGGAGAGCAGCAGGGGCGAACCATCACATTTGGTGCCCAGCGTGGGGGCGGTCGTGAGCCGTGGCGCTCCAACTATCCCATGGAGCTTTTCTTCTGTCTTTTCTCCGTGATTTCGACTAACCTCATTTGCATCTGCTAATTAGATCCTGTTAGCATAATGTGCATGACACCCTTTTGAAGCTAATGAATAGACACATCTCCAGAGTCCATAATGAGCGCTGCTTCCTCGTATATTACAGAATTACAGTGCATTTGACTTTACCTACCAAACGAATGCGGAAAGTTTTGTTTACAATGACCCGTTTTACCAAGCTTATGGATTTTATCAGCACGATGAAGGAATCAAACTCTCGATCTTGGTGTTGTCAGCAAAATGAGCTACAGGAAAACCATAATACAGAAATAAATAGATATGTTGATTCGAGTCTAAATGTTTTTCATTATGTGAGCAGAGAGAGAGTCTAAATCCAGTAGAATTACAATAAACTGTAGTAACATGTTTATAGAGATGCTGGACATTCCTTAATTAAAAGTTATTACTGCTATGATTTATTATTTTATTTATTTAATATATCTTTTTCTTTTTGCATATTAAATCTGACTTTTTATATTAATAGCTATGAAATATTGGTTTGAGTGTATATTGTATTTATTTATTTAGCTTTATTATGTTTGTTTTTGTTTGATTTATAATTTTATTTTATTATGTATCTGTTCATTTATTTATTTAACTTATTTATTATTTTCTTTTTCTTTTTGCAATGAAATATTCAGTTAATTGAAAATTTTTGTGTGAGCAGAAAGACTGTGTGACTTAAGATTAGCCCTGAATCTGATGTAATTATGTATATATTTTTTATTATTTAGTAATTATTTAATTCATTCATTCATTTAACTTTATTTTATTGTTTGTTTTTGGAAATGAAATTGTATTTTTATATTAATAGCTATGAAATGTTGTTTTATTATGCTTACCTTGATGCACAAGACATAAAAGCAGCACAGCTGTATGAAATCACTGAAACAATGATCAATAATACAGTTTACAGTATCTGAGCACAAAATTACACTATTCACGTCTCAGAATCAAGTGAGCCATCTAATTATTAATAGATTCTGAGATTTCAGATTTTTCTTTATGTTCATATTCTCCAGTACTGCAGCATGAAACACATAGTTTTAGTACTCAGACTAATGAAGCCTCAAACCATATAAAATGCATTTGGCATCATTAGTTTCTCTGTTTTTCAGATGAGTCTTCAAGCTCTCTATATCAGTGTGGACGGCTGGACGCAGGACAGATCTGCTGTGTGACGCATTTATATGGAGCTGAAGGTAAACACTTATTTTCCTGATTTTAACAACATATTTTATTTTATTATATTATTTTCGCATTTATTTTTAATTAACCTACAATGTAAAAAATAAATCTGTAAAATAACAGAAAGGTACTGGCAGCTCATTGCACACAACATTATCCATTAATTTTTACAGACATTTCTGTTAACTCTAAAACACAATGTAATGAAGTGTAAAATTCAAAAATACTGCAAAATACCTGTAAAAAATAAATACGGAAAAATGCCTTCAAATTATACAGTATATTGTGCCCTATTTTGTGAGTGATATGGCTCTCTTCCTCACATTTTTTAGCAAATTTGCTAACTAAGAGTTTGCGGATCAGTTCATGCATGTGTACCCAGTGATTTTTACCACGGTAAAGTGTCTTAATTTCCGCAGAGCTGTAGTGTTTGCGTGAACACACCCAGCAGGCACCGGACGTCAATATGACGTCAGATTGACGTTGGACCCCAACGTCGGAGAGACGTTGTATTTTGGTTGAAAGTGAAAATCGGGTTGACGTCAGAACGCAACGTCAGATTGACGTCAGAACCCAACGTCAGATTGACGTCAGAAACCAACGTCAGATTGACGTCAGAACCCAACGTCAGATTGACGTCAATCTCCGACGTTGGACAGACGTTGTATTTTGGTTGAAAATGAAAATCGGGTTGACGTCAGAACCCAACGTCAGATTGACGTCAGAACCCAACGTTGGACAGACGTTGTATTTTGGTTGAAAATGAAAATCGGGTTGACGTCAGAACCCAACGTCATGTTGACGTCAATCTCCGACGTTGGACAGACGTTGTATTTTGGTTGAAAATGAAAATCGGGTTGACGTCAGAACCCAACGTCATATTGACGTCAGAACCCAACTTCAGATTGACGTCAATCTCCGACGTTGGACAGACGTTGCATTTTGGTTGAAAATGAAAATCGGGTTGACGTCAGAACCCAACGTCATATTGACGTCAGAACCCAACGTCAGAATGATGTCAGAACCCAACGTCAGATTGACGTCAATCTCCAACGTTGGACAGACGTTGTATTTTGGTTGAAAATGAAAATCGGGTTGACGTCAGAACCCAACGTCAGATTGACGTCAATCTCCAACGTTGGACAGACGTTGCATTTTGGTTGAAAATGAAAATCGGGTTGACGTCAGAACCCAACGTCAGGTTGATGTCAGAACCCAACGTCAGATTGACGTCAATCTCCGACGTTGTATTTTGGTTGAAAATTAAAATCGGGTTGACGTCAGAATCCAACGTCAGACTGATGTCAAAACCCAACGTCAAATTGACGTCAATCTCCGACGTTGGACAGACGTTGTATTTTGGTTGAAAATGAAAATCGGGTTGACGTCAGAACCCAACGTCAGATTGACGTCAGAACCCAACGTCAGATTGACGTCAGAACCCAACGTCAGATTGACGTCAGAACCCAACGTTGGACAGACGTTGTATTTTGGTTGAAAATGAAAATCAGGTTGACGTCAGAACCCAACGTCAGATTGATGTCAGAACCCAACGTCAGATTGACGTCAATCTCCGACGTTGGACAGACGTTGTATTTTGGTTGAAAATGAAAATCGGGTTGACGTCAGAACCCAACGTCAGAACCCAACGTCAGATTGACGTCAGAACCCAACGTTGGACAGACGTTGTATTTTGGTTGAAAATGAAAATCGGGTTGACGTCAGAACCCAACGTCAGATTGACGTCAGAACCCAACGTTGGACAGACGTTGTATTTTGGTTGAAAATGAAAATCGGGTTGACGTCAGAACCCAACGTCACATTGACGTCAGAACCCAACGTTGGACAGACGTTGTATTTTGGTTGAAAATGAAAATCGGGTTGACGTCTAAACCCAACGTCAGATTGACGTCAATCTCCGACGTTGGACATACGTTGTATTTTGGTTGAAAATGAAAATCGGGTTGACGTCAGAACCCAACGTCAGATTGACGTCAGAACCCAACGTTGGACAGACGTTGTATTTTGGTTGAAAATGAAAATCAGGTTGACGTCAGAACCCAACGTCAGATTGATGTCAGAACCCAACGTCAGATTGACGTCAGAATGAAAAATGCAACATCTATCCAACATTAGAGGTTGACGTCAATCTTACATTAAATTCTGATGTCAACCTGATTTTTGTCAGCCTCCAACAGTGGACAAACATTGCATTACATCCCTATCGAAACTGGCCATTACCACATTTGTAATCAACCTGTGAATACAAAAGGAAGAGGAGTTAAATGTCCAAATAATTAATTATACATAACACATTATGAACCGCTTGTTATAGTTTGTGTTAGGTTTGTCATATCTAATGTAGATGTCACATTGGTTCTACTGTGGTGCTAGATGGAAGATCATGGGACCACCCAAATTGCTATGCTTTTATCTTCTGAAGACAAAACTGATATTGCACAATTTCAAACATTTACTTGGGTCTGTTGTATGTACACAAAAGTGAGAGAACAAACAACTGACTGAGCAAATTATGACTCTTATATGGTACCAAAAGCAATGTTTTTGGATATTTCACACTATGAGTTCAGTAACATCAGCAGTCTGTCATTATTTTGTAAGTTGGCAATATTAGCACAAATTTGCAAACAAGGCTTGACATTAACATAGAATCATCCCATATTTAAGGCAAATGAATGGTATTCCACATTACATCAATATGAGCGTGGTTTGTCCCATTTTTTATTTACTTCAGTTTTATGTTTGGCAACCGTTACTGCCAGTCATTTGACCGTTTCTTTATTTTTTTTTAACAGTGTAAAACTGTTATTTTATGGATTTTTTACTGACCAATTAAATAAAGTGATATCACTAAACCGTGTACAGAGGAACACTGTCCTTTCACAGATTTTCCTAGATTATTATGATCAAACGCATTCAATAAAGTGCTAAAAGTAAAATACTAGTCTAAACGTTCTACAGAGAAACACTTCTTATTTTACAGGTTATTAAAAAACAAAAAATTATAGTGTTAAAGGATGCTGACAATTGTAAATTAAAAGTTTTATTTTGAAAGACAAAATACAAAGTCTCTACATATACTGTACAAAACTGAAAATGCAATCATTCAGTTTTTGAAGTAAAACAGTGCAAATTTGAAAGGAAATACATTTCAAATACATTTCAACATTTAAAATACTGTACCAATTAACAGAACAGTTTGAGGAGAAGTTAATGAGTTGAATTAAATATTCTCAGCACAAGAAATACAAAATATCTACAAGTTTCAAACTACTATTAATTCTAAAGGCGGGATTACACTACATGACTTTTCAAATCTGAACAGATTTTTAAAACACTATGCATCATACATACATTCAGGTCCTTAAATATTGGGACATCGACAATTCTAACATTTTCGGCTCTATACACCACCACAATGGATTTCAAATGAAACGAACAAGATGTGCTTTAACTGCAGACTGTCAGCTTTAATTTGAGGGTATTTACATCCAAATCAGGTGAACGGTGTAGGAATTACAACAGTTTGCATATGTGCCTCCCACTTGTTAAGGGACCAAAAGTAATGGGACAATTGGCTTCTCAGCTGTTCCATGGCCAGGTGTGTGTTACTCCCTCACTATCCCAATTACAATGAGCAGATAAAATGTCCAGAGTTAATTTCAAGTGTGCTATTTGCATTTGGAATCTGTTGCTGTCAACTGTCAAGATGAGATCCAAAGAGCTGTCACTATCAGTGAAGCAAGCCATCATTAGGCTGAAAAAACAAAACAAACCCATCAGAGAGATAGCAAAAACATTAGGCGTGGCCAAAACAACTGTTTGGAACATTCTTAAAAAGAAGGAACGCACCGGTGAGCTCAGCAACACCAAAAGACCCGGAAGACCACGGAAAACAACTGTGGTGGATGACCGAAGAATTCTTTCCCTGGTGAAGAAAACACCCTTCACAACAGTTGGCCAGATCAAGAACACTCTCCAGGAGGTAGGTGTATGTGTGTCAAAGTCAACCATCAAGAGAAGACTTCACCAGAGTGAATACAGAGGGTTCACCACAAGATGTAAACCATTGGTGAGCCTCAAAAACAGGAAGGCCAGATTAGAGTTTGCCAAACGACATCTAAAAAAGCCTTCACAGTTCTGGAACAACATCCTATGGACAGATGAGACCAAGATCAACTTGTACCAGAGTGATGGGAAGAGAAGAGTATGGAGAAGGAAAGGAACTGCTCATGATCCTAAGCATACCACCTCATCAGTGAAGCATGGTGGTGGTAGTGTCATGGCGTGGCATGTATGGCTGCCAGTGGAACTGGTTCTCTTGTATTTATTGATGATATGACTGCTGACAAAAGCAGCAGGATGAATTCTGAAGTGTTTCGGGCAATATTATCTGCTCATATTCAGCCAAATGCTTCAGAACTCACTGGACGGCGCTTCACTGTGCAGATGGACAATGACCCAAAGCAAAGCAAAAGCAACCAAAGAGTTTTTGAAGGGAAAGAAGTGGACTGTTATGCAATGGCCAAGTCAATCACCTGACCTGAATCCGATTGAGCATGCATTTCACTTGCTGAAGACAAAACTGAACAAGCAGGAACTGAAGACGGTTGCAGTAGAGGCCTGGCAGAGCATCACCAGGGATGAAACCCAGCGTCTGGTGATGTCTATGCGTTCCAGACTTCAGGCTGTAATTGACTGCAAAGGATTTGCAACCAAGTATTAAAAAGTGAAAGTTTGATTTGATTATTATTCTGTCCCATTACTTTTGGTCCCTTAACAAGTGGGAGGCACATATGCAAACTGTTGTAATTCCTACACCGTTCACCTGATTTGGATGTAAATACCCTCAAATTAAAGCTGACAGTCTGCAGTTAAAGCACATCTTGTTTGTTTCATTTGAAATCCATTGTGGTGGTGTATAGAGCCAAAAATGTTAGAATTGTGTCGATGTCCCAATATTTATGGACCTGGCTGTATACTGACTTTGTAAATCGTGACAAAGGAAAACTGGGCATCATACACTACATGACCGAGGATCATACACTACCAGACTTTAAAGTTGTTCCGAGCACAACAAACTCACTCAGAAACATGAGCCTTGGAGACGCGTGACAAATGGAAACAATATACGTTCTAAAATCGGCTGAAAATATCAAACATTTTTGATATCCTCCAACTGGATAGAATCTGAGTCTGAAGCTAAAAAACCGGAGTCTGTGACTATCATACACTATACGATTTTCTGTTGAATCGGTCAACTATCAAATCTGCAGATTGGCTCTGACTTTCGGCAACTAGTGTCAACTTCTCCAGACTGTAAATTGGCAGAAAATCAGGACAAAAAACGTGTAGTGTATTCCAGGCCTAATTATATATGATGCCCAGCTTTCCTTTGTCATTATTTACAAAATCGGTAAGTGTATGATGCCTGGTGATTTAAAAATCTGTTCAGATTTTTAAAAGTCGTGTAGTGTATTCCAGGCTTAAAGGGATACTCCACCCCAAAATGAAAATTGTCATTAATCACTTACCCCCATGTCGTTCCAAGCCTGTAAAGCTTCATTCATCTTCGGAACACAATTTAAGATATTTTGGATGAAACCCGGGAGGCTTCTGTCTGTCCCATTGACTGCCAAGTAAATTACACTGTCAAGGTCCAGAAAAGTATGAAACACATTGTCAGAATATGTTATGTAATGTTATGAAGCGATGAGAATACTTTTTATATAGAAATACAACAAAAATAATGACTTTATTCAACAATTAGGCACCGTAACATCTCCTCTGCATCAGCACAGCGCCATTTTGGAGATTATGCCCTGGACGCAAAACACATACACTCTTCTGTATCAGCCTTGACACAGGGATGCGCTGTTTGCGTTCAAATCAAAGCATAAATCAACGCAGAAGACGCATCCCTGTGTCGAGGCTGATACAGAAGAGTGTACACATTTTGTGTCCAGGGCGTAATCTCCAAAATGGCGCTACGTTGACACAAACAGTATTCTTGTCGCTTCATAACATAATGATTGAACCACTGATGGCAGACGGAGTATTCTGGCGATGTGTTTCATACTTTTCTGGACCTTGACTGTGTAATGTACTTGGCAGTCAATGGGACATTGACAAGCCTCCCGGTTTTCATCCAAAATATCTTAAATTGTGTTCAGAAGACGAACAAAGCTTTTATGGGTTTGGAACGACATGGTGGTAATTGATTAATGACAAAATTTTCATTTTGGGGTGGAGTATCTCTTTAAAACTGTTTCATTATTCAGATGTAAATTTGTGTAAACAAATTTCCTGAAGAGGAATTCTTGAGAAGCAATTGAAAAAATTAGGGTTAGTATCATAATTTTTTTCTTTGAAAAAGATTGTGCAGGGAACTGTACTTTAGCTTGTATTATCCCAATCAGGTTTATAGTGTTTTTATCAATATTCGATTGACCCTTTTGGGCTCCAATATAGCTCTGATAATATATGTGGAAAAAAATTACATTGTATTTTAATCCTGAATACTAGCTACACAAGTGTAATAAAAAGTAAAATCAAAACATACAAATAAAGGTCCATGATTCTGCACCAGAAGTGACAGACACAGTAGATAAAGAGCAGTCCTCCAAATCTGAAGTAATCAGCTGGATCCTTGCTGCATCTGGGGGTTAAATAAAAAAAAAAAATACAAAAAAAAAAAAAAGACGACAGATTTATTGAAAAGTCCTTAAAAAGGAGGATTCCATTTATGTACCTTTTCTTTAAACAACATTTGACATTGAGATATTCTGACTAATTTAATTATTTAGCTGTGACCTAATGGTTAGAGAGGCAGACTCGTAGCCTGAAGGTCATGGGTTCGAGTCTCAGTCCTGGCAGGAAACCCACTAGTGTAAACAGGGCTTGAGGTACCCTTGAGCAAGTTACAAGTTAACCCTACTTGTAATTATAAATACATTTACATTTAGCAGACGCTTTTATCCAAAGCGGCTTACACTGCATTCAAGTTACAGTTTCTACATTTTATCAGCTCTTGCTTTCCCTGGGAATCGAACCCATGATCTTGGCGTTGCTAGCGCCATGCTCTACTATTTGAGCTACAGGAAATACAAATAAAGAAATGAGTATTCGCAACAAATAACAACTTTTCCCAGATGTAAAAAAAATGGCAATTAGTACACTAAAAAAATAAATATAATATTTTTATCAATTGCTAAAATGCTAATACCTGTATATTTTTAACTAATAAAATTATTAATCTGTTTACACTGCTTTTCTATCACACGTGGGTGATGTCTAACAAATGTACTTGAGGAGATCATTAAATTACTCAAGTATCTTCATACTTCATCCACCTTATTCCTAAACGCAGAAGTAAGCCTATGGGCGAGACTTCAAGTTCATTAGCCTTAAATAACAATAACAACATGCAGTAAATAGTAAAACTGTTTGTATTACAAACCAGTGTGTTCATAATTAAGATAATACACTAAAATAATATGGTATGACAAACCAATTTGCAATATCAAGCACCTAAACGAGCAGTTCTGTACAGCTAAAAAAGTAAAAATATCTGGAAGCAAGACCCATAAAATCTATAAATGGGCCATTTTTATGTGAAGAATAAGGTGGATATGATGAAAATTATGTCATCATTTACTCACTTATGTCTTTTCCAACCTGCATAACTGACTTTTTTTTTCTGTGGAACACAAAAGAAGATTAAAAAAGACATGAGGGTTAGAAAATGATGAGGGAGTTTTGATTTTGAGTGAGCTAAACTCAAGAATTAAGTTTGAATCAGAGTGGTGCCTTGGTGCAGAGTTTGCCTGCTTTGCCCATGTTCACATATAACGGCACATGATCATTAAAGTATTATGAATACTCACTTTTACAGAAGATCATATGGCAGAAGATTTTCAATCCCAAAACCTCTGGACCATGAGAGGGAAAACACACACACACACACACAAATATTTAACAGGTTTAATAAAACAATAGTAATTGTTGACTTACTGACAGAGACAGAGACAGACAGGCTTACAGAAAGTTTGGCTACTCACCAGCTTTATACAAACACTTAGCAGCTAGCAGTAAGTTGGATCCGAAAGCATGGTTTGTACAGTATTCTTCAGGTGCTTTCATGATCTCTCTGTTGAACACATGTCAGTTGTTCATGTTCCAGAGTGAGACATTTTATTTTACAATAAAATAACAATATCGTTATTTTTACTATTTCATTCTGTTATTAAAAATAAGATCAGCAAAAGGCGGCCTTCAGTACTTAACTCATATTAAGGTCCAGCTCCCGCTATTTATTCTGTCATTCATGTATATGTATCTATTACATAAACCTCCAGAACTTGTAGTACTAACGCTACGCGGATATATTTACATTTCGCAATATAAAAACAACAACAACGAGTCACTTTTAATCACGCCCAAGACATCGTCACACAGCCTTATCTGGACAGTATTAAAACATAATAACAAAACACAGTAACAGATTTTGTCATCGCGATTATCATATCACTTTAACAGTAACAAAAAAACATTTATAAGAGGTACTTACCTTCTGTGTTTCCATTATGTGTCCATAGCCATTGTGTCTGTGTTCTCAATCGACACCGCATAACTCAAAATCGGTCAAAATAATAACTCATCTGTCAGATATGCGACAATCATGTGAAAGCCATTCCTAGAGCACTGAACGGAGCAGGACTGCAGATAAACAGAGCTGCTGTAACGACTGAGCTCAATATTCAAATCTGAGCGGGAGGAGGCGTGCCCTGCTGTCATTGGTCAGATTCCTGGATGACATTCAGATTAACCAATCACGAACAAAGCAACATAGAGACGTCAAACAACGTTGTAACTGTAGAAAAAAAAAATGTTTTAAACAAAAGATAGCAAATATGTATTGATTTTTATTTTTTAGGCTGTTACATGTAAGTAATTGGTAAAATTGTGTTTTCACTTATGCTCAAAACCAGGGTCAGGTACATCTGTGCCATTCACTATTCACCTATAATTTCCATATGAATTTATAGTTAAAATAGGGTTAGGTTTAGGAGTACAGAGAAGGTGTGTACATGTCTGGCTATACTTGTAAATTACAGTTACATTCACATGACCAATGATGACCCTTTTGAACTTTAACAAATCCCTTGCCTCAACTGTATAACTCTTATGCCTAAATGCAGCTGTGCCTACAACTGTGGCATTTTCTATATCTGACCCTTTGCTGTAAGTGTTACACCACCTGTTGGTTTAGGTTTATTCCTTTGTCCACAGTAACACTTACTACAAACACTGTCATAATTGCAACATTTGTCTACAGATTACACTGTTGACTGCAGTGGCAATGCTGTTACAGCATTCGTGGTATGGGAAAATGTAAACTGTAAATGTTGATGTGCGACTAATTCAACAATAATTGAGGCCTTTGATAATGAATGTACTCTTATTCATTTCATCACTGTATTGCTTGCAACAGCAAATGACTCCGTGGTTATGCAGTCACCTCACAGCAAGGTGTTTCTATAACGCAGACATGCACATTTGACAAATTGAGGATTCTACATTTTCCATATTTGAATGTATGTTTTCTACACATTGCATGGAATGTATGCATTCCAGTCCTCTCAGACCCTTTTCTCTATGCTCTTGTTTTTTTCTCATTTCAAATTTCTCAGTAGGTATAGGGTTTCTCTCACACAAATAACAAATGCATACTCTGATCAGATAGCATACCAATATTTTTCGATGTATGTATGACGTGTTTGTGAAGTCAATGTTTTTTTGTTTGAGCTTTTAAAGATTATGCATACTTTTCTCTGTTCACAATTTCCATTGCAAAGCTATTTGGATCAGATGGTGTGTGAGCAGAGGCATGAAAGTTTCAACCTGGAGAGTAGTGCAGCTTTAAAAAACAGACTATGCATATTTTGATGTAATGAAATAAGTCAGCTATATTTGTGTTCAGAATTGCAGAGTTTAAATGTAAAAACACCTAAATATAAAACTGATATGATGTGCTTTAAAATTACAAAGAAAAATGCTAAACAGCTATGGACATAAACCTTTAATGAGCTACATATTACAGATTATTTGTATGAATTTACATTAATTTATATGCAATTTAAGACAACAGAAAAAAATTGAGTATAAATAATACAACCATTTTCCTGTCTTAAAAAATGAGAACTACTATAATTTGTGATTAATAACATTATAGCTACTTAAAATAACATTTGTTAATTTATAGAAGTTGTTCTAAAGAATTTTGCTAATAATTTAAAATAACAGAAAAATACTGTAAAAACAGCATTAAATGTACAGTTCTCTTGTGAAATTTTTATTTATTTTTTTTACCTCATGACTATATCAGTATTTGACGTCAATATGACATCGGCTTAAGATGTTGGCTCGACGTTGGATTTTGGTTTGTTAATGCCACAACCTAAACCTAACAAAAGATCAACGTCTAATGATGTAAGAATTTGACGTTGTGTGTACATTACCATTATAACATCTACGTGACGTTGGGTTTTGGTCGCCATACCTAACAACTGAATGTCAGTAACTGACATGAATATGACGTTGGCTTGAGACGTTGACTCGACTTTGGATTTTAGTTAGTTAATACCGCAACCTAAAAATAACAAAAGACCAACGTCTAATGATGTTAGAGTTTGACACTGAGTGGGCATTACCAATATGACGTCTAGGAGACGTTGGGTTTTGGTTGCCATACCTGACGACTGTATATGAGTATTTGACGTCAATATGAACGTGGCTTAAGATGTTGGCTTGACGTTGGATTTTGGTTATTTTATGCCACAACCTAATACTAACTATAGATCAATGTCAAACGATGTTATAATTTGACGTTGTGTGGACGTTACCATTATGACGTCTAGTCGACGTTGGGTTTTGGTTGCCATACCCGACGACTGTATCTCAGTATTTGACGTCAATATGACGTTGGCTTAAGACATTGGCTCGACGTTGGAATTTGGTTAGTTAATGCCACAACCTAAAAACAACGTCAAATGATGTTAGAATCTGACGTTGTGTGGACGTTACCATTATGACGTCTAGGTGACGTTGGGTTTTGAAATGCCATACCTTACGACTGTATATCAGTATTTGATGTCAATATGGTAACAACCTAAAAACAAAGTCAAATGATGTTAGAATCTGATGTTGTGTGGACGTTACCATTATGATGTCTAGGCGACGTTGGGTTTTGGTTGCCATACCTGACAACTGTATATCAGTATTTGACGTCAATATGAAGTTGGCGCGACGTTGGATTTTGTTTAGTTAATGCCACAACCTAAAAACAACGTGAAATGATGTTAGAATCTGACGTTGTGTGGACGTTACCATTATGACGTCTAGGTGACGTTGGGTTTTGGTTGCCATACCCGACGACTGTATATCAGTATTTGACGTCAATATGACGTTGGCTTAAGACGTTGGCTCGACGTTGGATTTTGGTTAGTTAATGCCACAACCTAAAAACAACGTCAAATGATGTTAGAATCTGACGTTGTGTGGACGTTACCATTATGACGTCTAGGAGACGTTGGGTTTTGGTTGCCATACCTGACGACTGTATATCAGTATTTGACGTCAATATGACGTTGGCTTGACGTTGGATTTTGGTTAGTTAATGCCACAACGTAAAAACAACTGAAGATCAACGTCAAATGATGTTAGAATCTGACGTTGTGTGGACGTTACCATTATGGCGTCTAGGCGACGTTGGGTTTTGGTTGCCATACCCGACGACTGTATATCAGTATTTGAAGTCAATATGACGTTGGCTTAAGACGTTGGCTCGACGTTGGATTTTAGTTAGTTAATGCCACAACCTAAAAACAACGTCAAATGATGTTAGAATCTGACGTTGTGTGGACGTTACCATTATGACGTCTAGTCGACGTTGGGTTTTGGTTGCCATACCCGACCACTGTATATCAGTATTTGACGTCAATATGACGTTGGCTTTAGACGTTGGCTCGACGTTGGATTTTGGTTAGTTAATGCCACAACCTAAAAACAACGTCAAATGATGTTAGAATCTGACGTTGTGTGGACGTTACCATTACGACGTCTAGGCGACGTTGGGTTTTGGTTGCCATACCCGACGACTGTATATCAGTATTTGACGTCAATATGACGTTGGCTTTAGACGTTGGCTCGACGTTGGATTTTGGTTAGTTAATGCCACAACCTAAAAACAATGTCAAATGATGTTAGAATCTGACGTTGTGTGGACGTTACCATTACGACGTCTAGTCGACGTTGGGTTTTGGTTGCCATACCTGACCACTGTATATCAGTATTTGATGTCAATATGACGTTGGCTTTAGACGTTGGCTCGACGTTGGATTTTGGTTAGTTAATGCCACAACCTAAAAACAACGTCAAATGATGTTAGAATCTGACGTTGTGTGGACGTTACCATTATGACGTCTAGGCGACGTTGGGTTTTGGTTGCCATACCTGACCACTGTATATCAGTATTTGACGTCAATATGACGTTGGCTTTAGACGTTGGCTCGACGTTGGATTTTGGTTAGTTAATGCCACAACCTAAAAACAACGTCAAATGATGTTAGAATCTGACGTTGTGTGGACGTTACCATTATGACGTCTAGGCGACGTTGGGTTTTGGTTGCCATACCCGACGACTGTATATCAGTATTTGACGTCAATATGACGTTGGCTTAAGACGTTGGCTCGACGTTGGATTTTGGTTAGTTAATGCCACAACCTAAAAACAACGTCAAATGATGTTAGAATCTGACGTTGTGTGGACGTTACCATTATGACGTCTAGGCGACGTTGGGTTTTGGTTGCCATACCTGACCACTGTATATCAGTATTTGACGTCAATATGACGTTGGCTTTAGACGTTGGCTCGACGTTGGATTTTGGTTAGTTAATGTCACAACCTATAAACAACGTCAAATGATGTTAGAATCTGACGTTGTGTGGACGTTACCATTATGACGTCTAGGCGACGTTGGGTTTTGGTTGCCATACCTGACCACTGTATATCAGTATTTGACGTCAATATGACGTTGGCTTTAGACGTTGGCTCGACGTTGGATTTTGGTTAGTTAATGTCACAACCTAAAAACAACGTCAAATGATGTTAGAATCTGACGTTGTGTGGACGTTACCATTATGACGTCTAGTCGACGTTGGGTTTTGGTTGCCATACCCGACCACTGTATATCAGTATTTGACGTCAATATGACGTTGGCTTTAGACGTTGGCTCGACGTTGGATTTTGGTTAGTTAATGCCACAACCTAAAAACAACGTCAAATGATGTTAGAATCTGACGTTGTGTGGACGTTACCATTATGACGTCTAGTCGACGTTGGGTTTTGGTTGCCATACCCGACGACTGTATATCAGTATTTGACGTCAATATAACGTTGGCTTTAGACGTTGGCTCGACGTTGGATTTTGGTTAGTTAATTCCACAACCTAAAAACAACGTCAAATGATGTTAGAATCTGACGTTGTGTGGACGTTACCATTATGACGTCTAGGCGACGTTGGGTTTTGGTTGCCATACCCGACGACTGTATATCAGTATTTGACGTCAATATGACGTTGGCTTAAGACGTTGGCTCGACGTTGGATTTTGGTTAGTTAATGCCACAACCTAAAAACAACGTCAAATGATGTTAGAATCTGACGTTGTGTGGACGTTACCATTATGACGTCTAGGCGACGTTGGGTTTTGGTTGCCATACTTGACCACTGTATATCAGTATTTGACGTCAATATGACGTTGGCTTTAGACGTTGGCTCGACGTTGGATTTTGGTTAGTTAATGCCACAACCTAAAAACAACGTCAAATGATGTTAGAATCTGACGTTGTGTGGACGTTACCATTATGACGTCTAGACGACGTTGGGTTTTGGTTGCCATACCCGACGACTGTATATCAGTATTTGACGTCAATATGACGTTGGCTTAAGACGTTGACTCGACGTTGGATTTTGGTTAGTTAATGCCACAACCTAAAAACAACGTCAAATGATGTTAGAATCTGACGTTGTGTGGACGTTACCATTACGACGTCTAGGCGACGTTGGGTTTTGGTTGCCATACCCGACGACTGTATATCAGTATTTGACGTCAATATGACATTGGCTTTAGACGTTGGCTCGACGTTGGATTTTGGTTAGTTAATTCCACAACCTAAAAACAACGTCAAATGATGTTAGAATCTGACGTTGTGTGGACGTTACCATTATGACGTCTAGGCGACGTTGGGTTTTGGTTGCCATACCTGACCACTGTATATCAGTATTTGACGTCAATATGACGTTGGCTTTAGACGTTGGCTCGACGTTGGATTTTGGTTAGTTAATGCCACAACCTAAAAACAACGTCAAATGATGTTAGAATCTGACGTTGTGTGGACGTTACCATTACGACGTCTAGGCGACGTTGGGTTTTGGTTGCCATACCCGACGACTGTATATCAGTATTTGACGTCAATATGACGTTGGCTTTAGACGTTGGCTCGACGTTGGATTTTGGTTAGTTAATTCCACAACCTAAAAACAACGTCAAATGATGTTAGAATCTGACGTTGTGTGGACGTTAACATTATGATGTCTAGTCGACGTTGGGTTTTGGTTGCCATACCTGACCACTGTATATCAGTATTTGACGTCAATATGACGTTGGCTTTAGACGTTGGCTCGACGTTGGATTTTGGTTAGTTAAATGCCACAACCTAAAAACAACGTCAAATGATGTTAGAATCTGACGTTGTGTGGACGTTACCATTATGACGTCTAGGCGACGTTGGGTTTTGGTTGCCATACCCGACGACTGTATATCAGTATTTGACGTCAATATGACGTTGGCTTTAGACGTTGGCTCGACGTTGGATTTTGGTTACTTCCCAACACAACCTGAAAACAACTAAATATCAACGTCAATTGACGTCGGTCTTGGACGTCAAATAAACGTTGTCATTAGACGTTGGCTTGACATTGAATTTTGGTCACCTGACGTCGCGACCTAAATCCAACCTAATATTAACGTCATATGACGTTGTGTGCCTGCTGGGCAGAGTTGTGTCATTATGGCCTGTATTTGTGCACATTTGTCCTACTATGCGTTTGTGTGAGTACAGCGTGTGTGTGTCCGGGTGTGGGACCTCTCGGGCCCTCGGTAGGGGGCATTGAGTCATATGACAGGGCCGGGGGCCACAGGATGTGACATCAGCGCGGTCTGGGTGCCCGTCTGCTCACGCCAGGCGCTTGATCTTTCTCATTTGGCCGTTCAGAGATGGTGACGGACAGAATGAGTGACAGCACTCACTCATGACTAGAGCTCATTATCACCTCCTGATCTGTCTGCTGTTTCACACACACACACACACACACACACATATAGACTCATGCACATACATGCATGCTCAGCTATCTTAATGAATGCATATCATTGACTTGTGGTGTTTTTTATAAAGCTAATATGACTATCACAAACATTAAAAGAAGGCTAACAAATCATTTATTAATCAATTTTGAAATTGAGCATCTTGGTAAATGTTTTCAAAGGGAGATTTGGTGATTTAACTCACTTGTAGAGGACTGTTTTGCAGCAAAAATATAATTAAACACATTTCATCGATTGTGTTTACTAGCTTTTACGGTATTCTGGCCGAAGCGTTTCACGTTTTATATGCAATACCATGAAAAACCTGGAAATATCAGGGATGCTTAAAACTGTGGAAAAAGTAAGTAAAGTAAATTTGAGCTATTGATGCATAAATTGTGTATAAGCATCTTTTGGGTTAAGATCTATATGAATATATAAGGCAAAGTGTTTATTTTAGGTCCTACAATTGGAT